>NC_064922.1:316135690-316464618 GCF_023897955.1 Schistocerca gregaria | reverse complement strand
TGACTAGCAATAGATAACGACTTAATTACTACCTCATAACAACCAGGGATAGTCATACAATCATATTTTCTATAACTGTGATACTGACCAACCGGTGTTCAGTGAGGAAAGGTCTAATTGAGATAACAAATAAAGATTCAATTAATAAATATGAGTGGGCACTTGGTAGGGATTGGTAAAAATAGTAGTTCCAGGTTGCTAACAATTTCCACATGTGATTTATAGAACAATAAGTGTGCATATCTCATTAAACATAAAGTACTTAAAAATTAATAAATGAAACTGATCCTCGCAGTCGAGAAGATAAACAGTATAGATTTTATACTGAGGATGGCACTTTTCTGCAAGCGCTTCATCATCAGATAATCTCTTACATCAAGGAATTAAGGATAACCACGTGGTAGCACACGATGGTGGTACACAAAAGAACTGCATTCATATGTGTGTGTTTCCGTCATACGACACATAAGGACTTCTCTCCTATAGTTCAGGATCGTGCAAACACTACAATATGCGCGACACAGAGATGCAGAAGTGTGAGCCCAAGAAAGGAATCAGAATTGGCCAAAAAGTTAATTAACTTAAGAATGACGAATTAAGCGAAATTTGCGATACGTGTAGGTGTTAGATATACTCAGAAAGTCGAGTGCCATTCATCGAATAACATTAAAGAGTTCTCAGCACTATCTGATGGACATATGACTGAACATGAGTGAACATAACAACAGCAAGAGGCTAAACATTTCACTAAAAATTACTTAAGTGTGAAAATTTACATGTATATTAAATAACTGACAAAGTTATTAACAATTTAAGCTCATTCGACAAGATCACTACACTGCTCAAGTGGATATGAGCTTGTCACAAAATCTCACCATCTTCAGTTCCCTAACTCACGCAAATATTGTGAATTTCGATGCCACATGAAGTCCATTTACTTTCCTGGAGATTATTCTAGAGGATGGCTGATAATTTACTTTAAAAAAAAAAATCAAACAAAACGCGATACTTTTGTGCGATCAAAAGCATATGGTCATTTCACCTGAACACACGGAACTCGCATAAAAGCAATATCTTACTCATTTTTGCATTTAAAACGTCTAATAATATCCTACCACTAATAACAATAATAATAATAATAATAATAATAATAATAATAACTCACTCACACAACATCCTAATACCTTTGCCGTTTCCATTGCACAGTGAACTGGAAACACGTCTGCCAGTGTGTCGTACAAAATCGTCTACCGTCCGATTGGTCACTTGAAATTGTGGTGGGGAGTGAGGAGTACTCCAAAGAGGCTCGCGACACCCTCGCCAATCTAGCGCGACCACCCTGACCAGGTCACCTCTCACGTCGCTATAGTTAATCTCTGTACATGCGCTAGTATGCCAAAAATGGGCAAACCTCAGTTAGAAGACTACGAATTCCATCATTCATGAGAAAATATGTTCTACTCAATTTATCCTTTATTCAAACTGACACAATGTTAGGAAAAAGGGAATAATGCTGATTCTATTTATAAAGAGGTAAAAACAAAGAACGAAACTCTTTTCTTTCCCAGAGGGAACCTACTAACACAAATAGGTGGGGAGAGTTAAAGACTACACAACAAGAAGATTAATTATTATGGCTCAAATGGCTCTGAGCACTATGGGACTCAACTGCTGTGGTTATCAGTCCCCTAGAACTTAGAACTACTTAAACCTAACTAACCTAAGGACATCACACACATCCATGCCCGAGGCAGGATTCGAACCTGCGACCGTAGCAGTCGCACGGTTCCGGACTGCGCGCCTAGAACCGCGAGACCACCGAGCTTAATTATTATGAAAATATCTAACAGATGCTTTTCAGTTTATGGACTCCACTTTTGGACTACACTGTGGACTTGGTTTCTGCTCTCTGTTGATTGCAGGATGAGCTCTTGCATCCTTTCAGTAGGTTAGTGTAAACCTGAATTGGCTTTCCACTGTATTTGTGTCTAGTTAATAAAATGTGAATGCAAGAAACACGACAATACATACTGATGAATGGTTCAAAACACGATAATGGGATCCTATGAACATATACAGCACAGTGCGTTGTTACTGAGTTAAATGATACAATATTACAGAATTTAAGATGAAGACATCACAGGTGACGCTCCAAGTATCAGACGTGAGTAGAAGTACCTTCCTACCATCGGCTCGCTGCGGTCTCTCGAAGTCAGTTTAATGTGCATGACTCTTGGTGAAACGCTGAGCAGGAGGTATGGATACGCTTTTGCTGCTGATGAATGTTGGCAACCTTAATAGAGTACACATCTCTTCCAAAGTACTCCTGTAACTAAATCTCAAATGGTTGCGTTCAGATGAGTAGTCGAAACAATGCACTGAAACTGCAGTGTTGTGTAGACGTTCGTAAGCGTACCATGTCTACTGGAGACAAGTTCATTAGTAACTTGGCAGATTGTCATTAGACACGGAAGTGTTGAAAATGCGACGATTTTGATTTGAGACCGTATGCGCTTTGATGTACATAGTGGGTCACCGAAGTCCAGTGTAAACAGTCATAAATCAGAGAAGTGATGTTACGTGGAAAGGAAACGTACATTAAACTGTGACATGTAATTTCCTAGCAGTGCCTGTGGGTCTTCCTTTCACTGTTGTGTGCGACAGGATAGTGTTCTGGGTGAGGAGTCTTTCTTCAGCCTGGAGCTGATGGGGCAGTCGTTCCCTTATCCTCTTAAATGAGTTGTGTCTGAATTCTACATGGCTGGCTTACAGGAAGAGTAACTCCTTCTTAACGGCTCGTGTATCCAGATCCTTACAGGAATGCTATTAATGGGAGTAGTAAGTTGCCAATAAGAGTGCCTACATATTGCTCCTGATTCTGACTGACTGGAATGCCTGAGGGTTAAACAATTTCGTGGAGCCGCCTGGAGCTCGACAAATCAAGGAGACCGGTGGCAGTCCTCCTGGGGTTGAGGTGACAAGCTGTGGGCCCTCTAGGGCGGAGCCTCTGTTTTAAAGCGGTTACCATTGTAGAAGTTTGGAACCCACCCAGAAATCTGAGCGCGTAAATGCTACTTTTCCAGGATTCGGAAATGCTCATTGGCCTCGTATTGAATCCTTCCCGCAGATTAATGACGATTTTCGGTGTGCTGACCAGCGTGGATGTGGTTTCTAGACGGTTTCTCACATGCGACTAGTTAACTATTGGGATGTTTTCAACATCACGCCTCAGATACACGACGTGAAAACATTCACACTTAAACATGTGATTAGGTATAGATGCATACACATTGATCGCACGATTTCTGTCCTGGGGAAAGAGCCGTCACCCAGCCATCCACTGTCGCAAACATTGCACAATCTCAAGTAATAATGAGGATCCCGTAGTCGAATGGGACAAGACAAGGATGAAGGAGACCAAAAAAAAGACGATTTTGAAAAACTCGAGTTGGTGATCAGTAACGGTGTAATGTTGTTGCATTAATTTGCTATGAAAGCGGTGCTGATAGACAATAAAAGCGGGTTAAAAGCTGTGAGCTATCTGAGGAAGTTAACGTTGCATTACTGAGCAACTGTTTCACCAGGCATCCAGTCTAGCTTACCAAATTTCCAACCAGACTAACATTAATTATAATCTTTTAATAGTCATACGAAAACCGGTGATACATATATAAAAAAGAGAATTTAAATAAAATGAAAAAAATCAGCTTATATTTGGAAATTTATTTTAACATTGATCACTGAAATTTCAGCATATTAAACTTGAGTCATAACTAAGCTGGTGCCTTATTTAGGATTGTGAAAATGTGAGTTTGTAATCTTACAGAACACATCAAATAGGGAGCCAAGATTGGGAGACTGCATACAACACTACATTCATAAAATAACACACGAAGAACATTGAAACATATGCAAGAGGAAGTTAACCACAACCAACCGATTCAATTTTCACCTAAAGAAGTTACATTCGTAGCGCAATCCTGTCCGTCATGTAATTACCACACACTGGTATACTACATTCATACTAACTCACTGTGAAATCTTCCCGAAAAGAATAGCTGAGGGTTACTTTGATGATTACACCACATGCTTCACGTGGTCAACTTGGTTTACACAAAGAGTGTACTCCACAATAATCTTGATAATTAAACTAAATTAGATCGAAAAGCAATTTACAAAACAAAAACCTCGAACTGGTTACTATCGTCTTACTATTAACCTGGTGGGTGAAACAATTGTATAAGCACGTGGTATTGGTCTCACAAAGTACACCCCACGTGCGTTGAACATAAAGAAAAGTTGCTATATTGAAAAATATTGTTAAGACGAGACGTTATAATCTCACGCACATTCGCATTTAAGGCTGATGATCTTAGTTAGAGTTACTGATCAACACGTGCTTCCACTTTACTCACAAAGTAGTGACAAAGCAACTACTTGAAAATATTCTGAAGTTCACACTGGTAATACACTGCGTTGCAATTTAAGATAACATTAGATATTTTAGAGCTAATCCTGAAATAAAGGTGATTAAATTTTCAGTTAGGCTGAACTTAAGAAATCCATTGTCCTGCGGACTTAGCAGACACGCGCTTAGCCGGAGATCTTACCACTTCAGACGCTCGCCGCGGACAGACTGACCTGCGCTCCTACCAAGGGTGCTTCCGTATACAAAACGGAAGTGACCAGATGGGCAGCTTCCTATACCAACATGACAAGGGACGGACAGAACCATACTAAGGATAGAAACCTCTTTGCTTTTAGAAAGCGTAGCTACCTGTTCCGACGTTGGTCCTACTGTTCTCTAGCAGACAGGCTTGCTGCTACCCCCAAGCATGCAACTAGAAATACATTTGCTCATTCATCCTCTCACGCAGAAGGGAAGAGGGATGACAGTATCTTATCATATACAGTACATAAAAGAAAGAGGATGTAGGTTCCGTATGAGACTGTGTGACATGAGTTGCATATAAACTGTGTTTTAAAGTGTAGTAGTGTGACAGATCGTTCTTGTTTATGTATAAAAGTAACATGTTCCACTACTCAGTCTCCTCCCAGATAGTCAGAAACGCCACAGTAAATTTAGAAGAGGAATTTATGCCGTAAATGACAACAGATTTAAGAAACTAACATGAAAGAAATCCAACAGAGACCCTTCAACAGCAATTTTCCAGTAGAGAGCGGTGGTTGGCACGGTGGACTCATATTCAAGCGGACGACGAGCCAAATCCCCCTACGGCCATCCAGATTTAGGTTTTCCGTGATTTCCCTAAATCAGTTAAGGCAAATGCCAGGAAGGTCCCTTTGATGAGGGAACGGCTGATTTCCTTTGCCATCGTTTCCTAATCCGAATACATGCTCCACCTCTAATGACGTCATCGGTGCAACGTTAAACTGTAATCTCTTTTGGTACGGAATGCCTACAAAGATTTCAAAATTTCGTCCACTTTAAAGAGCATCGAATTCTATAAAGGCAGTTCCTTACTTTTCTCGGCGTATGTTGTGGGCTAGTGAGCATCTACTTGTCAGATAAAAAAGAGGCCTCAGAGCAGGGCATACAGCCGTTAGTTAGTTGCTGCTATAGGATGAAGATAGCGGATTCGATTAGGGTTAACCGATGGCGATAAATTTTATTCTTTCATGTATTTCTGTATAAATCTGAGTGTGGTGTTTAGTGTTAGCCGGCCGATGTGGCCGAGCGGTTCTAGGCGCTACAGTCTGGAAATGCGCGACCGCTACGGTCGCAGGTTCGAATCCTGCCTAGGGCGTGGATGTGTGTGATGTCCTTAGGTTAGTTAAGTTTAAGTAGTTCTAAGTTCTAGGGGACTGATGACCTCAGAAGTTAAGTCCCATAGTGCTCAGAGCCATTTGAACCATTTTATAGTGTTAATTTTTCCGTATCGGCTTTAAGTTATATTCCTGCTTTGTTGTTGTGGTTATTATAGGCCACAGTTGCTAGTAAGCACTTAGGTGGTGGCAGGGGAGGGGTGTATATACTGTTAGTGGCGAAAAAACCTAGTCCTTTGGTCGGACCTCCGATTCTTTCTGAATGTGGTTAGATTGCCGTATCTGCAGCTACACGCTTCCGAGACAGCAACCAGCCTAACACACGCGTTTTGAGTGTGGCCTAGTGTGTGGCATCATCCTCTGCAGCCAGCTTACACACCGGTAAGCCCGTCACCGAGCAGCGCGTGCTTCACGTTTTAGTAAATATCCCGGACAGCAAGCTAACAGGCTGGCTTGTTGTCCACAGAATCTTCAGTTACTGTCAGTAGAGGCGCCAGGCTCGCCGACAACAAGCACACACATTCACAAGTGCGCCACTGCTATTGTGGGCACTGTTTCACCTCCATGACTTCACACGCAGGTCACACCATATCCCTGCGCTGCGGCCATATTTATACCAGTCCTCATCCAAGGAATAGCAGTTCGCATCGAGTTGCCCACAGACGAATTCTCTGGACCTTACGCCGACCGCTGCCATGCTTCATCTATCAAGAGTCTCTCCTGGAACCTGCAGTGGCCTGCATTCTGACACCAGGCAGTCTACCGACCTCAGATCTCCACCTCCAGTGAAATGTCGAGCTGCCAGCAGTCATCGTCGTGTTACACCGAGACTTCACCTCAACTGTAGCGTACTTCCAGGACTTTGGTATTAAGGTGCATCGTAGTGTTCCTGCAATGAGAAGGTTGAAGCACTGCAATGATACCAATGGTCATCGCTTCGAACACCTTCTGTAAATGGATGTTCATGCCACCTTTGTGATCTTCGTTGACCTTCAAAATTCATCTCGACAGCCGCTATCAGAAAATACGTACCAAACTATAGCATCTCATTTAAAAAGAAAAAAGTGACTTTCATATCTCTGAAGCGACCCCACCTAGGAACAGAAAACCAACAACTTATCATGACCCATGTTGTCCCATGCAACTTTTGTCCCACAAACTTTTCAGCTCCTATCATACTTTCTAAGTTATTCTTGATGTCAATAGTTAGTGACTCACCCAGTATAGTCGAATACCTACCCAAGGAGGCTGTGAGCTTCCGAGCAGCTCATAAAAAAACTAACCGAAGCAGTTGAGGAAAAATCTAGAAATACAGGTACATATGTGAGAAGAAAGTGTTTTGGAGGCTCTGTGGAGAAGTTCATTCGTAAAACAGGAGGCGAGAAAGATCCAATGGAAAAGATGATGAAAAACATAACGTGGATTCATGTAAATTATGCATATTTGACGGAAAGGGGGGTAAGGAGTGAAAAAGTCATATTCCAATGTCTGCAAACTGTAATATAAGATCAAAAATGAGGAACTTCCTTATACTTAGGCGTGTGCATATCTTTAAACTTAGGGGCATATTTTATACAGATCTTGCAATTAATACAGCTACTGGTACAGATCAGGAAACCATATTTCTAATGTGTACCACGTGCAGGTGTTTGGAAAATTAAGCGTAGTGTGTTTATTTTTCTCAGGAGTTCCATTGTTTAAATCAGATACCAGGGACAAGGCCCTGCAGTTGAGGACTGCTTTGTTTAAACAATTTATTGTCGAGGCTATAATAAGTGAAATTTGAAAAATGAAACAATGTATGCAACGCGCCCCTACAATTTCAATAAAACATTACTACGACTTCCATCACTCTGAGTACGTTGCTGCCTCGGACTAAGTCTACACGCAAACGTCTCGGAATTGTTTCTGAAATATGAATAAGATTTAAAACATGAGCAGAAACGAGTTATAATTTCACCACCAGTTACCAAGGCATGATACCACTCTACTTATTCTTCTTATCTGCAGTTTACAAAGCCTGCAGTACAAATGAACGTCACCAATCCTACATCAGAAGCGAGCTTTTCCACATCTGTATTGCAAGTGAGCTTCACCACGTCCCTCTTGGAAGCCTGAGCAAATCGTGGGCTAATGACATCTTTTGCTCGGCGAGCATTTCTTCAGAAGCATCATCCAATCACAGAGTGCTCATCTCCCCACGCTCCCTTCTTTTGATATTACTTCTCAGAATTTCCTTAGTCCTGTTTTCTTCTCTCGGAATTTGGCGTGCACTCTTGGATAGCCACTTTGCTAGCACTGTTAGATGTATTTGCTAGATGTTTGTGCCCACCGGCGCCAGTATTCAGGGCTCCGAGAATATGTAACGTGGCTTTGACTAGTAAACGGCTCACTACCGCACATCTTCCGCCCTGCACAGAGCACAGAGAACCCAACCCACAGAACTCAAGTTCCTAGAATTCTTAGTTTGCTTTAAATACCTACACTGGAGGATTGCATAGTTGCGTAGGACACGTACCGACAGCGCTTTAAAAAAAAAGTACACTGGCCCATTCAGTCTTCCGGTAAGAATGCGTGGACGGAGATCAGGCTCTTCCAAAGAAAGCACTGCGCGCAAGAGCAACTGTCAGCTCGCCCGTAAGTAGGAGCAGGTAGTATATGCTACCCGCCAAACGGTACTGTTGCATGAGTCCTGCGCCTGAGCGAGCCATTTGGCCGCTATTGCCCGCGAGCACTCGGGCAGCGGAATACTATTGTGCTGATTAAGGCTCGATTGATTGACTGCCTGTTCCTGCCCACCAATGCCTGCGGAGGCCTAGCTGCATGCGAACGGACACTCGAGCTGGAACAACCTGGATAACATGCTTCTAAACGATACCAAACCTAAAAAAATCACATTAGGGGTGTATTTTTGTTAGACAAAACTGATAAGTTTGTACTTAAAAGGTGAACAACATTTAGTTTAAAAAAATGGTTCAAATGTCTCTAGGCACTATGGGACTTAACATCAGAGGTCATCAGTCCCCTAGACTTAGAACTACTTAAACCTAACTAACCTAAGGACATCACACACACCCATGTTCAAGGTGAGATTCAGCACTGAAGCACCTAGAACCGCTCTTCCACCGCGGCCGGCTACTTAGTTTACATCTGCATCTGCTATTCCGGGTCTCTCTTCTATGGGTGTTTCGGCAGATATTGCAATTACGCTTTTGCAACGTGTACCTGCTGTCACCCCAAGCAAACACTATTCACCACGTCTTCCATGCCTCACCCAGTGTCGAGAAAAAGCGTCAGTTTGTTTCCCGATGGAAGCAAATTGATTTGTAAAGTGGAATTTTGTGTGCCCATTCGACAGAGCGCTGCTAGATTAGTCTAGTGAGATATATATCAACAGGAACAGTGAAACAAAAAGCATGATAGCACTCCTGCAGTGACTGACCAGCGCGCTTCTGCATGGCGGGCGCAGTCAGGACGGCGCTGTTGCTGCTGGAACCCTCGTTATTCCTCGTGTTTTACTGTCCTTGCTAATACATATCGCACTAGACTAACCTAGCAGCGCTCTGTCGAATGGGCACACAAAATTCCACTTTACAAATCATTTTGCTTGTAATGGAAAACAAACCAACTCTTTCAATCTGCGCTGGGCGTCGCATGAAAGACGTGATGAGCAACATTTGCTTGGACTGATTCCAGCAACACGCTGCAAAAAGAAAGTTGCAAATTTCTGGCAAAATACCAGAGAAAATGCGTCTGGCGACCCTTTGGAGAGATATCCTCTACATTCGATACCTGAATTATACTCGCTGTTTGTTGAACAGAAAACAAACGTTTATTTTAATAGAATGGTAGAAAGTAATTTACCAAAAGCAGTGTTCTTGTGCACCTACAACCTTACCCTGCTTTTGGGCAATATATGGATTCTTCGATACAGAAATTCAGGCTTTTTCGTGGTGATCTACTCACGGATTCAGTTTTCGAGATCGTTAAAATTTGTGAAGTGTTGTTCAGAATCTCCACGCCTCCTGGATCAAAAGGGAGATGACTTCTGAACTTGGCGGTTGGGGTAACACATTACATCTAAAATTACACAACTATATGTATAGTGCTGCACAAGGGTGGTAATACTCCGCAAAAACTGACAATATCATACAAGAGCAAAATGAGGCGCTCTGCGGAACGCACGGACTTCGAATGTCGTCAGGTGATTGGGTGTCACTTGTGTCATACGTCTCTACACGAGACTTCCACACTCCTACATCTACATTTATACTCCGCAAGCCACCCAACGGTGTGTGGCGGAGGGCACTTTACGTGCCACTGTCATTACCTCCCTTTCCTGTTCCAGTCGCGTATGGTTCGCGAGAAGAACGACTGTCTGAAAGCCTCCGTGCACGCTCTAATCTCTCTAATTTTACATTCGTGATTTCCTCGGGAGGTATAAGTAGGGGGAAGCAATATATTCGATACCTCATCCAGAATCGCACCCTCTCGAAACCTGGCGAGCAACCTACACCGCGATGCAGAGCGCCTCTCTTGCGGAGTCTGCCACTTGAGTTTGTTAAACATCTCCGTAACGCTATCACGGTTACCAAATAACCCTGTGGCGAAACGCGCCGCTCTTCTTTGGATCTTCTCTATCTCCTCCGTCAACCCGATCTGGTACGGATCCCACACTGATGAGCAATACTCAAGTATAGGTCGAATGAGTGTTTTGTAAGCCACCTCCTTTGTTGATGGATTACATTTTCTAAGGACTCTCCCAATGATTCTCAACCTGGTACCCGCCTTACCAACAGTTAATTTTATATCATCATTCCACTTCAAATCGTTCCGCACGCATACTCCCTGATATTTTACAGAAGTAACCGCTACCAGTGTTTGTTCCGCTACCATATAATCATGTAATAAAGGATCCTTCTTTCTATGTATTCGCAATACATTACATTTGTCTATGTTAAGGGTCAGTTGCCACTCCCTGCACCAAGTGCCTGTCCGCTGCAGATCTTCCTGCATTTCGCTACAATTTTCTAATGCTGCAACTTCTCTGTATACTACAGCATCATCCGCGAAAAGCCGCATGTAACTTCCGACACTATCTACTAGGTCATTTACATATGTTGTGAACAGCAATGGTCCCATAACACTCCCCTGTGGCACACCAGAGGTTACTTTAACGCATGTAGACGTCTCTCCATTGATAACAACATGCTGTGTTCCGTTTGATAAAAATTCTTCAATCCAGTCACACAGCTGGTCTGATATTCCGTAGGCTCTTACTTTGTTTATCAGGCGACAGTGCGGAACTGTATCGAACGCTTTCCGGAAGTCAAGAAAAATAGCATCTACCTGGGAGCCTGATTCTAATATTTTCTGGGTCTCATGAACAAATAAAGCGAGTTGGGTCTCACACGATCGCTGTTTCCTTAATCCATGTTGATTCCTACAGAGTAGATTCTGGGTTTCCAAAAACGACATGATACTCGAGCAAAAAACATGTTCTAAAATTCTACAACAGATCGACGTCAGAGATATAGGTCTATAGTTTTGCGCATCTGCTCGACGACCCTTCTTGAAGACTGGGGCTACCTGTGCTCTTTTCCAATCATTTGGAACCTTCCGTTCCTCTAGAGACTTGCGGTACACGGCTGTTAGAAGGGGGGCAAGTTCTTTCGCGTACTCTGTGTAGAATCGAATTGGTATCCCGTCAGGTCCAGTGGACTTTCCTCTGTTGAGTGACTCCAGTTGTTGCTTTTCTATTCCTTGGACACTTATTTCGATGTCAGCCATTTTTTCGTTTGTGCGAGGATTTAGAGAAGGAACTGCAGTGCGGTCTTCCTCTGTGAAACAGCTTTGGAAAAAGGTGTTTAATATTTCAGCTTTACGCGTGTCATCCTCTGTTTCAATGTCACCATCATCCCGGAGTGTCTGGATATGCTGTTTCGAGCCACTTACTGATTTAACGTAAGACCAGTGTTGTGGTTGGCAGGAGAGCCAACCGTGTTACTGAAGGAGGCCGAAATGCACCCGTTTTAGCTCACTCAGGCTGGCGTGAGGTCTGAAACATGACAAGGGAATTAGAATTGAGAAAAACGGACGTAGCTGGTGGAATACTTAACTTTAATCCATTAATGGAGAACATCGCTCTTTATGGTACATGATTCACAATATCAATAGTACGGATACTGGCGCCTTGCTAAGTCGTAGCAAATAACGTAGCTGAAGGCTATGCTAACTATCGTCTCGCCAAATGAGAGCGTATTTTGTCAGTGAACCATCGCTAGCAAAGTCGGCTGTACAACTGGGGCGAGTGCTAGGAAGTCTCTCTAGACCTGCCGTGTGGCAGCGCTCGGTCTGCAATCATTGATAGTGGCGACATGCGGGTCCGACGTATACTACCGGACCGCGGCCGATTTAAAGGCTACCACCTAGCAAGTGTGGTGTCTGGCGGTGACACCACAACCAGAACTTCCTAGGATTTTCTGTCAAGTCGGTACATAGAATTTTACTTTCGAATTCACTGAACGCTTACCGCACAGCCCTCCTTATGCTAACTTTGACATCTTTTAACTTCTGTTTGTCTGAGAGGTTTTGGCTGCGTTTAAACTTGTAGTGAAGCTCTCTTTGCTTTCGCAGTAGTTTCCTAACTTTGTTGTTGTACCACGGTGGGTTTTTCCCGTCCCTCACAGTTTTACTCGGCACGTACCTGTCTAAAACGCATTTTACGATTGCCTTGAAATTTTTCCATAAACACTCAACATTGTAAGTGTCGGAACAGAAAATTTCGTTTTGATCTGTTAGGTAGTCTGAAATCTGCCTTCTATTACTCTTGCTAAACAGATAAACCTTCCTCCCTTTTTTATATTCCTGTTGACTTCCATATTTAGGGATGCTGCAACGGCCTTATGATCACTGATTCCCTGTTCTGCACATACAGAGTCGAAAAGTGCGTACATTTGCCTGACAGATGAGCTGTTTACAAAGTTAGTGCCGGAATGACTTGTAATTTCACATGTCAGATGCTACTGCTATCTGTTTCCTTTTAAGAGATATTCTCCGTTACTAACGATCACTTTATACAGGACTGATGCAGGCATAGTATAATTTGTGAACCATGATCGGATGTGAACAGTGGATGCGATACATCTCTGGAAAGCTATATTATGCTCGTTTCACACAGAGCCAATGAGTTAAGGAAGTAGTTTTTTCGTTTTACGGTTCGATAACATAGTTAACCGTAGGGAAACCGGGAAGAAGGATGTATGCCATGCACTTACCAATTCTTTCTAGGTACTGATACTAGACTCAAGAACAATACCTTAAAATTGATAGCATGGTTGATTTACGTAAAAATGCTTCGAACCCCATCTAGAGCTCCATCAGGCTTAAAAATCACCCATTTCTTGTTCTTTTCAACTGTCTGCTATTACATCACAACACTTTCAAATCTGTTACTACACATCGATAAGGACATGGCCACATCTCGAGAAATCTTGTGCACTTGGATGGATGAGGGCTCGGCAAGCTCCAGTCATTCACGAGATGTGGAATGTAGCAGTCTACTTCTGGTCGGTTGCACATTAAACTGGTAACGATGCTGCAGCGTGGATTTGTCAATGACTGTATAAGCGGTCTTTTATCCTAAGTTGCAAGAATGCTCTTTGACTCCCATCAGCGTAGAGATTGTTCGTAAATTAAGTGCTATGCTCGTGGTGTTAGAGATACGTAGACTGCTCTCTGGTATACTTTGATGATGTGTGTGTTCGAGATTTAACAATGAATGGATGTACTGCACAGCCATCTACCTACATTTCCAATGATACTCACAAAGTGGAGAACGGGTTGTTTAACTATGATACTGAAATCGGGAAACATGCTATCGCATGATTGGTCTGTGTCGAAATTACTGTAAAATTGCTAAACTATCAACTGTGATGGTTATTGCTTCAGTACATCGATGGTGTCTTGTCCATCCCATCCGTACACTGGCACGCAGTTGGTTACCACATAATGATTGACTGACAATGCTTGTTTGAGTTGCAGAAAGAGTTTTGTGGAGGGGTAACACCTTCTGGGGGTGGCTAGCACCAAAACATTGATCCTGTACATGACTGCAATATGAGGACTTAGTCGGAATGCAGAGCCATCAGCTATTCCGTCACTATGACATATGGGTTTAAATGTGGAGCTCATCAATCACCTGTAGTTGGGAAACTCTTGTCAACGCCTCAAAACTCTTCCAGTTTCCTTATGTTGTAACTGACTTTTATTTCAAATCGTCCAGTGTGTGTGGTGTGTTATGGTAGCAGCAGTAACAACATGAGTTTACACTGTGCCAAGTCTAGTTTTCTGTGAGAGGCCATGGATCAGAATGTGTTAATGGCAGTTTAGAACCTTGCACAGACCTCGAAGTTGTGGCAGAAAAAACAAAATGTGTGGCAGTGTACAAAGCGTGTTGCAGCAGAAAAAAACAATGTTTCAATCAAGGAGGCAGGGTCACAGGGAGTCTCTTGCGGCTTACAGTATAGTCCACGGGATACGATCATCTTCCTACAGTACAGTTGATGAAACCTTAAACTGGTCTGTGAGTTGATCAATACCTGTATATTTAATAAGATCGTCACATGTGCTCGATGCCAAAGCGCATGCATGCGGCATTTGTTTCAATATATAGGAGGAGAGAGATGCAATAAAAATCTTATCGAGTTCTGTGTCGGATGAAATTAGTGGAGGTTTTGTAGTTCATAATTTTTGTCTGTTGAGTGGTACAGAATAAAAAAGGTAGCATCTTGGGGTGATAGATGTGAATGGGCCCTGAGAGACACGGATCTGTAGAACCTGTATGTAGTTTGGAGATGCACCACAGTTCAGTAGCAAAAATCCTCGTCCTTTTTCCCAGTTCCCCTTCCATCGAATGGTCAAAACTCAGTCCTGTCACAGTAACACAGTTTAGCCTGTTTCTACATGGGTTGCAGAAGGTGGTAGATATAGTTTTTTCCGACTTCTACTCAGTTCCGACTTAAATTGGAAAGATCACATGTGTAAAGCTGCAGAAATGGCAGCAGATGCAAGATTCAAAACGAGGTTGGAATTTTACTGTAGCAGATAGGTTCGGGAAAGGTGACTCATTTCGAGAATGCCAGAAATATGATTCACTACTGGCTGTAATCATTAAAGGACTTCTCCATATGATCCAATGCAGGTATGTTCTTGAATGGGGAGATCTGATCCAAATCCCTGACAGCATTTCTAGCTGATAGCGTAGCACTACAGATCTTAAAACCTAGTGTACATTTATACGACCTCAGTCAGCACACCATCTACTGTTTGTGATCCTTTTCAATCAACCATCGCCTATAACCCAGTCAATATATCACCGAACCTCTGACATGGAATCGAGACAGAATGTGTTACAAATACTGGAGAAATATCTTGCGTCGGCGGTGTGAGGGAGTTGCAAATACTAGTTTCATACCACATTTCTTAGCCAAATCACTTTCTAAATTGGCTAATTTTATTGTAAGATTGCACCATCGGCGAAGTGTAAGCGCACTGTTGGTATGATGCTATATACTCCAGCGATCACCGTCTGTATTCAGTGTCACGGTATTTGTCTGGACAAAAAGTCACTACACTCAGAGGTAATGTCGTACCTCGATTTGTAAAACTAGTATAGCTTTTAACATCGATACTTGTATGCACCTGTAGAACCAAGACCGTTTGTGATGGTAATATGGTTGTGTTTTTTAACATCTGATGGTTTGTAAGACGATTACACCCAGTAAGACACAATAGTACCAGTCACAAGAGGAACTTAAGAGACATGCCCACCAATCGTTTTTTGGTCGGTATTATTTCATATCTCTAGCAATCAGTTATTGGCTATGTATTATACTTAGTAGTAGGGGATTTGTGATAGGTTCGCCATGAGAACCAATTTTATAAAGTATGTGTTTGTGTTCCGATATGTGCAAATGAGGAGTGGATTTGACGTGGAATACTGTGATAGCAAAGGGAAGAGTATGTGAAGTCATAAGAATGGTAGATATATTTCTATTTCCAGAGCCGTCAGCAGGGTGTGTTTCCGATACTTCACCCATTGTCTAATGTCATTCAACTTAAACCTCAATTGTAACATTTAATTGTAAGTATAGCGATTAGATATGTGACCGATTTCGTACGATGATTCTGTCTATGCGTGGCCCGTGGGGGGAGTGATTCACGTTTCCCACTAACGGCAGGGGCTGTCTGGATCTGGAGGGCTGTTGCAATGCAGGAAAGTAGTTGACTTAACCGTGTAGTCCTCTAGACGGCCGAATAGTGAACTAATACTTAAACTGTGTTGGACAGCTTTCGTGATCAAGACGAAATTTGAGAAAATTAAATACAGACTTGAGTTTCCACTGGGCCATTATTGCCTCCCATGTAAATTGTTCCATCGACTGCTTCTTCACATTTCACATGTTTATTTGGTTGAGAGGAGATCGATTGTGGTGTGTGCATCTAGCAGGTGGAAGACACGTTTGCTGGTTCTCTAGAAATTATAGGGGTGATTTGGAATCTGTTACATCAGCGACATCGGTATTCACTAGTGTAAGTATCGGTTTCCTCTATTTCCTTTTTCGAGATTCCACGTAAATGTCTTCACATGGTAAGTTTCCCAAACCTACATAAAAAACTACACCGACTTTGCTCATAAAACTAACTGACACCGGACTTTTTCTATTTTCGCAGAAGAGAACATTTATTATCATGGTGAATGTTTTTCCCCTTTTGTTAATAGTTGCTTTATTATAGGAGTCGAGCTGATGTTAAATAATCCTTCGCAGAACGGCTGGTGAGTTCTCAACGGTACTCTGGTTGTCGTCCGGTCCCTGCTGGAGTGTCCTACATGACATTAAAGAAAAGTTTTTCCATTCCAGAATGAGAGGGGTTTGGGGCCTGTCTAGTCTGTGACAGCGGCGCCTCCTAGCCATCAGGGGCCACTGCGCCACTACACGTTAGACGACCAAGGTGCATTTGGGGAATGCTGCCTTTTATTTCCTAGTTAAGTATACCTGCTTTTGTGTCGGCGAAGTGCAATTGTATCAAGGCAGGCGGAGGCCAGCAGGAGCCGCAAGGCTGTCGGCGGAGTAGCTCCATCCAATAGGCTGATTTTCGGTAGTTTGTGATTGTACATGGCGGAGAACGCACAGTCAACTGCAGTCTTTTAGGACGACGATTTTCCCCAGTACATGTGATGCATTATGACGTGTTCAATATGAGTAATGGTTTTTTCGCGACATTTTCGAAGTGTGATTATAATTGTGCTGCATTTTTTCCATTAGCTGTGATAGCGTGTATTGGCTTCGTTTAGCTGGGCTATAGGGTGATTGTTCGTAGGCGTGTGTAGTGCACTGACATCAAACAGCGAAAGACGCTATATCCTTACAGATAATAGATTTTTTAAAACTACTCTCTGTCCAATACCAGCATCTAGTCAGTTGAACGTATTTCCCACCAAAAAGAATAAAGATTGTACCTTACACATCCAACCTTTTTCCCCCTAGCTTGTAGGTGTAGGTTTCTGTCATTGGTTTCAAGTGGTATTGCAAGATTTTTTTCCCAGCAGGAGAACACCAGGTGTATGGTATCGCCAGTTGCGCTATATTGCGAGTTTAGGCAATCCTTGTGCAGTGCTATGGATATAGTTGTGTAATTAGGACCGATAATTGTGATTAATTCCGTAATTAACATCCATATTTGAGTCATTTGCCGACCAAAATAAACACACTCCACTAAGCTAACCTTTCTCTCCAGCATGTGGACAGTTTCCATGTGTTTAGGGGGTGCACTTAGGCCTTCCATCCAGTAGAATCAAGGTTCGAGTCGCTGATACATTACATTTCTAAGGTGCACTCAGTGTTTGTGCGTTGCATTATTTTCGGGTATTTACGCATTGTGAGAATGTTTGCATGCATTATTTCGGTGATCTACGAGTAGTTTGCACGTCTGTATGATGTGTACTGGATTATTTCGGTTATTTACGAGTTGCCTGCGTCTCTGTACATCAGTGAACTGAATTATTTACGAGTAGTTTCCAGGTCTGTAAACTGTATATAATGATCTCAAGCATGTCAGGGTCGGTATTTTGTACCATAGTAATAAATAAACTGTGAAACCCATCGCTAAATAAATTGTTCCAAAAATAAATAAAGTGCACTCCTTCCTCGGCTGATTCCTTTTCCCACCACTTTCCCCCTCCAGACCACTGGGGGTGGGGAGACTGGATATAATCATGATGCTGTACTCCTATGGACTGAACTGCATGATCGTGTGACCTATCACGGCGCATTCTAGTGGTGAATTGGTGAACTAGGTGAGTTATTTGGCTTGGTGGATTGTAGGCAGTTGTCTCTTGTGTGCTGGGAGTTTATACGTAGGTTTTAGAAATGATAGACAATTCCAGCAGAGACAGATGTTTCCATACGTTGTGTAATGCATCTTAAATGCAAAGCATTTATTTGCAGGATCATATTCTTCCTCTTCATATGTCCAAGCATTAATGCTCACTTCCACTCTTCATGCAATTTGCTGTTGATGCACTCCTCAGCTGAATGAGTACATGTAATACAGCTATTAAAACTCCTCAGGTTACCCTCCATTCAGAAGGCTGTTGCACGCAGCGACCGTTATATTGACTTGTAAATAATATATTTCAGCTATCTGTCGTCCTTTACAACAAACACTTTCTGTGACTTTTCATCCAATGGAATTTGCAAGTAGGTGTCACGTAAATGTATCTTAGAAAAGAAATGTCCTGCATCAAGTCTGCCCATGAGTTCCTCAGGCCGAGGTAACGGATAATTGTCAACTACTGTATGTGGGTTGACTGTAGACTTGAAGTTAACCTAAATACGAATGCGACCAGAAGGCAAAGGCAGCAAAACGAGGGGACTTGACCATTGGCTAGCTTGAATGGGAGCAATTACGCCGTTATATTGCAATTCTTTCAATGCATTGGCTACTTTGTCTCTTAAAGCAATTGGAACGGAGAGGGCCAGGATAAACGTAGGCTGTGCATTGTCTTTCAGTGTGACATGCGCTACAAAGTTACTAGCTTTTCCCGTCCCTTCTGAAAATAGTTCAGGAAATTCTTTTAACAAACTAGCGACATTGTCTTTTGGTTCAAAAGCAGAGACGGAAAGTACATTGTCTTGGATGCTAAGTCCAAACAAGTCGAAGGCATCTAAACCGAATATGTTCTAACTGTCTCTTGATTTAAACACAGTAAAATTCACTGTCGCAGTGTGAGATTGGTAGGTGGCAGGCAAACTAAACTGTTCAAGCACTAGGATTTCCTGTCCATTGTAAGCAGTGAGGTGAGACTATCTGTTCGTACCTGACACGATTAAGCAAAGTTAAAATGGTAGCGCCTAGAACCGCTCGGCTACCCGGGCCGGCAAGCAAAGTTACTGAGGCACCTGTGTCTAATTGAAAGTTCTCACGACGGCCAGCAATTCGTAATGAGAAAAATAGTGTCTTTGAACGTCGTTGCACAGCACTAGGGCTAGGAAGAGACAAAACCTTAATCTTACTTTTGTCACAACCTGTTGTAGATGGTGGAAACACAGCGTTCACTGCATGTGCACGAATCTGCTTTTTTTTTCGGGGAGCGGGCCAGATTGGCGTTTTTGTGCCGTTGCAAACGAACTGCTTGGACATGGCCTTTTTTTCCACACGTGTAACACGCTGCGTTACGTGACGAGCAGTCCTGTCTTTTATGGCGAGCAAAACATCTTGGGCAAGATTTCACTAAATTCACAGTCCTGTTTACATGTCTTCGTGGCTGTGTACGCGCTCGTCGTTGTGGCTACTTGGGGCGCTCGCGAACAAGGGGCGACTCGACCCGAACAAATCGGGGTCGCGTGAAACTTATCGACCGCTGTGGGACCCGACTCATATGGCTCTAAGATTTGCATTTCATGGTGAAGTGATGGATCAGAGTACCTTAACATCTGTTCCCGTATTCTACTACCTGCTCGTGATGGCTGGGTGTTGTGTGATGTCCTTAGGTTAGTTAGGTTTAAGTACTTCTAAGTTCTAGGGGATTAATGACCATAGATGTTTAGTCCCATAGTGCTCAGAGCCATTTGAACCGTCTACTATCTGGTACATTGGCTGTTATTGCATCACGTATCATTAAATCACTGTAAAAGTTGCAACAGCTACGCTTAAATTTACACTTCCAAGTCATACCCGTTAAGTCTGTGTACCACAAGAAATATCCAATGAAGAACATAATGAAAGGAATAGATTGTGAGGTTAGACACGTACGAGATTTGTTCAGAAAGTAAGTGTATAAGATTTTTATATACTTTTAGAAAAAGCGTATTGAAATAATTACAGTGTATTACTGACAGACTTGTTGACTACTTTTCCTCATAATCGGTATCTCTTTCAGTGCCTGTGGTGAGCCGTGGGACAAGCTTGCTTATGCCCTCCTCGAAGAACTCTCACGCCAGTCCACTTCAGAGCCTCTTTCTGCCCCTGCTCGTCAGTTGAAAATTTAATTCCACTCATTTGTGCCTTCAGGGAGCTGAAAAGGTGATAACCTGAAGGCGCACAGAGCGAGGTGGTGCAGTGATTAGCACATTGGACGGTTAAAAACCCACGTGCGGCCATCTTGATTTAGGTTTTCAAAGATTTCCCTAAATCGTTATAGACAAATTCCGCGATAGTTCCTTTGAAAGGGTACGCACGACTTCCTTCACCGTCCTTCCCTAATCCGATGGGACTGATGACCTCGCTGTTTTGCCCCTCCCCCCAACCAACCAACCAACCAACCAGTCTGAAGGGGAATACAAGGGAGGTTTAAAACGCCTCAACAAAAGGAGTCCATGACGGCCGTGGTGTCTAAGGATGTGTGAGAATGGGCGTTGTCGCGCAACAAGAACACTCCACGTATCAGCATTCCCCTTCTTTTGTTCTAAATGCTCTTTTTGAGATTTTTTAGGCTTTCACAATATTGTTGGGCATTCATGGACTCCTCTGAGGTAGAAATTCGACCAAAATGATACCTTTTCGGTTCCAACATTGAGGTCATGATTTTTTGCCTGAAACTGGATTTTGAATTTATTGGCAGTTGGGTGATTGGTGCGACTGTCTTTTTGTTTCAAGCGAGTAATAATGTACCCAAGTTTCATCTCTAGTCGCAATAGAGCTCAGAAAATCCTTACCTTCCAGTTCAAGTCGCTCTATAAACCTGCAGGCGCTACGGACGCGATATTTTATTTTTGGTACTGCACCCTGAGCTGTTTTGAGACCCATTTTGCACACAGTTTCCTGTATTCTACCTTTTCTGTCAGTGTCTCGTATAAGAGAGTTCTGGAAACCTCTGAAGTTTCATACAATGTCAGTCGGTGGTCTTCACTAACAGTTTTTTCGACTTGTTTGCACCAATTCATCAGGCAGAATGGAAGGTCTACCACTTCTCTATTCGTCATGAACATTTGTTGTGTCACCACTAAACTCCCTACACCACTCACACACTTTCTGTCCGTAATATCTTCGTCGTAAATCGTTCTGATTCGCGAAAAAATTTCAGTAGGTGCTATTCCTTCTAAGGCGCTACAGTCATGGACTGTGCGGCTGGTCCCGGCGGAGGTTCGAGTCCTCCCTCGGGCATGGGTGTGTGTGTTTGTCCTTAGGATGATTTACGTTAAATAGTGTGTAAGGTTAGGGACTGATGACCTTAGCAGTTAAGTGCCACAACATTTCACACACATTTGAACATTTGCTATCCCTTCCACGAGTACTAAGCGAATCACATTAAGTGGCTCGCGCTTGACGTGTTTTCTTACCGAAATCTTTCATGCAAATGCACCCTACAACGTGCATTTACGTGCTACATTGTTCCTGTAATGCTCATTGTCGTCGGGCGGGGTGGACCACGTATACCATTAATTGTTACCAAGCATCAAAAAGCCAAAAAACACATCCAGTTAAGGTCACAGTACACATATTTTCTGAACGTACTTCGTATTACTAAATGAGTCGTTGCTGAAAACTACTGTTGAATATTTGGAAGAAGGAAATAATTGTAGAGACGTGTCCAGGCCTTGGTATGTTTAATATGACTATGTAAGGAGGGTCGTCGGTAATGTGGGACTCATCGTTTCTATTGAAATAAAAAACACAGGAATGGAGAGCTGAGTAAAACCAGCTCCAGGATTGATTGCCAAACCAACAACTATCGTTTCCGATTACATGACTTCTGACGTTTATATTCACGGCGTGAGGTCAGTCCTAACAACTCGATAACTTTTTCCATGATTTTTGAGAGTGAAACAGTCGACATGACTGTGTTTTGTTTCTGCGACTGACAGGGCCGCGGAGGCTAAAACCCCGCTTTTGTTGCCCCACCAGTTTTTAAAACGTGCAATGAAATCTCGTTTTTTATGCGCAGTTACCGTATCGCGCAGAGATCGTACAGCGTAATTTCTATTGCAGTTGGGGACGGAGCCGACAGAGGTAAACGCAGCGGAAATCAGAAAGCGTGTTTATGTCGATTTTATCGGTCGCTGGTAACAGTGGAAATTATTTTTCCCAGTCACGCCACGGTTCATTAATCGCACGCGTGAACACTGTTTTGTTACGTCTCTTGAACACACGGTCATCAGTTATAACGAGCATGATGTACGTTGAAATGTGGAGATAGCTTGTCAAAAAAAATGTAGTCGTGAAAACGTGTTTTGCTTTCACGCGTATACAGTTGGCTAAAGTCGTATGTTACGTGTCATTCTGCATACTCCTACCTGTGGGTGATCGCGCAGGTCTGCTATTACTCGACAGCCGTTCGCGACACGCCTCGTAATACAAAACTGTACTGAAATTTCCCTTTCAAACTTTTAAGGGGACGCAGAGAGCGGAGAGATGGAGGATTAAATAGGATCCTGTGTACGCAGACGTACCATTTCTATGGTACAAGAATAAATATATAAATATACAAGACGTTCGAAAATTCCCGCTACAGGCTTGTAGAACTTGTAGAAGGGAGTAAGTACATAATATTTTGAAAAGGAGCCCGTGTCCGGAAACGTATTGTTTCCGTCCTACTACGATTTCAATTCAGATGTGTAATGCGTCCACTTCGGCAAAGCGGAAAAGAAAAGTCTGAGTTGTTTGTCCTGGTATGGTATAGGATAGACAGAATGACATGTAGTACGTCAGACGGTCGTCTGATGTCACTTAACGTCTGTCTTGCTGCGAGAGCAATTCCAAGCCAACACGTCTCCGATACAGTAAACATGGTTCGGTACAGGTTTTCGGAATACACAGACATGCTTCTTGGGTATGGCGAAGCTGGAGGAAACGGGAGAGCTGCTAGTCGGCTGTATTGCGAACGTTTTCCTCAATTCAGCCCGCCATTCCACAAACCTTTGCCCAAGTTACGCACCGGCTCCGAGAAACAGGTACCTTCATATTGAGGAGGCAAGACTGTGGTGCTCCATGACAACGCCGCACGCCCGAATTTAAAGGCGATGTATTGCATCGCAGTCAAGAGATCCCGTCAAGCGGTACTCGAACAGTCGCACGTGCAGTGGGTATTAGTCACAGTATCGTCCGGGACGTTCTGCGTGGCTAACAATTGCATCCGTACCACTTACGAAGTGTACACGTTGTGGGTCCACCCGATTTTACACAAGGCGTTGCCTACTGCAAGTGTTACCTGCATCGCTGCATCGATACACCCCTGTTTCCACGTCGGATCCTTTTCACAGATAAATGTAAGTTCACTAGAGACTGTCTTCTGAATTCGCAAAGCAGTCATGTCTGGGCAGCCATGGATTTGTGGGGATTTCAGAATCGGTTTGCTTTTAATGTGAATTCTATATGATGGACTAGTGTTTCCTGTGGAAGATTCAAGCGGCATCCTGGAGACATTTTCGCTGGTGACTCAGAAGTCCGATGCGAGATCCGACTTGGTGCCCACAAATGAGGCAACTATGAGTCGCTCCAGCAGGAGAGTTAGTCATAAGCTCATGTCTGCGCGACCGTTTTGCAGCTAAGTTGTTTAGCCATACTTAGTCATGCATTTTGCTTCCATCTGCAGTCAGTTTCCTCCATTTTCAGCGATCGTCAGCGAGTTGCTCCCACTTGTCACTGTCAACATTAAATGCGCACATATCACGCCTGACGCAATTCCTAAAGCATAGAGAAGGTCTTCCACGAGGCCTCTTTGCTCCTGCTATTTCACTGAGTAATGTGCGCCGGGGTATACGGAAGTGGTCCATACAATGCAGGTGTCCTAACCACCGCAGGGGACGTTGCTTGAGCGTAGCAGTGATACTCTGTTGTTTTGCAGTTTTCAGAACCGTATCATTTGTCACATGACCCTTCCATGATATTCCCAGGATGCTCCGTAAGCACCGCAGGTGAAAGGCGTTGAGCTTTCGTTCCTTTTGGCATACGACGTCCAAGTCTCAGCTCCATGCAGGAGAGTACTTAGCACACATGATTGATACAAAAGTATTTTTGTCAACAATGTAAGATGTTTGTTGTCCCATGCTTGTGTCGGTAACTTTCAGAAAATGCTGGTAGCCTTTCCTATTCTCGCATCTATCTCGTCATCCAGGCAGAGATCTTCTGCCATTATTGAACCAAGATAGCATAATTTATCTACTACCTTCAACAAGGAGCCGTCCAGTTTGATGACAGGCGGATCTGCGTATCCTTGTGCCATTACATCCGTCTTGTTTACGTTTATAGACATGGAGAAGAGCTTGCATACAGTAGAGAAAATATCCACAAGCTTTTGCAGATTGTCTTGAGTATGCGCCAGCAAATAAAAGGCTATTTACAAACAAGTCTTCTCCGAAGAGCTTGGATCTGAGTACAGAAATGTTGTAGTGCTTCCCATCAGCTTTGGTATGCAGATGAATGCCCAAGTTAGTTTCACCAACAGTGGCTTTGAGGAGTACTGAGAAGAAAATATCTAACAGAGTGGGAGCCAATACGCAGCCTCAACGAACCCCTCTTTTTCACAGCAAACGGGTCAGATGTTATTCCGTCGAAGACCACATCACCTTCCATATCTTCGTGAAAAGCTTTGATCACCTTTAAGAGCTTTGGAGGACGCTCTATCTTCGAAAGTGCTGCATGTAGTCTTTCTGTGCTAACTGTGTCGATAGCCTTCTTTAGGTCGATAAAGGCAATGAACAGATGTGTTTTCTGAACGCGGCACTTTTACTGAATTTCCCGTAGTGTGAAGATCATATCAACTGTAGATAGTTGGGGACGAAACCCAGATTGTTGCTCAGGGCATATGCGCTCGCAAGCTTCTGAAGTCTGCTCAGCACCACACGGGCAAATGTTTTTCCAGATATACTGAGAAGTGAGATTCCACAGTGACAGCTTCAATCGCCCCGAAAACCTTTACCTTTGTATAAAGTAACAATATTGGCATTGCACATGTCTTGGAGCACAGTTCCCTCAGCCCAACATTTCAATAAGAGGTTGAGAAGCAGAGGAAAAACCTGATTAAGTTTTACAATTTCTGTGGAGCTGTTGTCTTTGCCAAGGCACTTCCCACATTTGAGCTGTTCAATTGCTATTTGAAGCTCCTCCATGGTAGCCGTGGCATCCAAGACATGGTAAAGTGTCATCTGAGGAATTTCATCCATTGCGTTTGGACTAATGTTGATGGGATGTGAGTAGAGGCTGGAGTAATGTTCTACCCAACGGTGCAATTGACGATTTCGATCTGTGATGACTTTTCCATCTATTTCCTTGAGTGGTACGCTCTTCTTTGGAATGCGTTCAATGGCCCGTTTGATGCCCGAGTACACACCACCAACGTCGCCAGCATTGAAACACTCCTCTATGCCAATACAAAGTTGGCAGGTATTCTAGACGGTGAAATAATTGGACAACACCTCCTTCAGGTCAAGTTAACTTGTTCTGCATACTCGACCTTCCTACTAAACGTAATGGACGCATTCTGAGAAGCTGTGTCAGTGAATGTACGTCAGGAAAAGTGGCTTCAGCACGATGGTGCGCAACCTCACTTCTCACTTGCGGTTCGCAGATATATCAACAGACTATAGTGAATGATGGATAGACGGAGGTGGTCCAACTGCGTGGCAGCCGAGATCGTCAGATTTAGCTCGTATGGATTACTTCTTGCAGGGTCGTATGCAAAGCTTACTTTGCGAGACTCTTGATTAGGCAGAGGAAGATACGCTGGCATGAGTTCTGCACGCTACACTAGAAATTGATGAGACACCAAGTGGGCTGGAGAGTGTGTCCCAGAACATGCTTAGTAGGTACAATGTCTGTAACAATGTAGGTACAATGTCTGTAACAACAATGGTTGTAACTTCGAGCCGATGTTGTAAAGCATCAGTACTGTTCTGTGCCTGCAGCACATTTTTTCTCGAATAATGTAAACACATAACGCGTAAGGACTAATGCAAATAGATGTGCTTACGTAATATATGGATGTTTCGTTATGTTGCCTTTCGAACTGTTGCCTAATAATGTACTGCGCCATGCCTAATTCAGTTCCTCAAGCAGAAGTGGACAAGTTAAACACATGAACTGAAACCATCCTATAACGGAAACGGTATGTTTGCGGTCATGGGTGGTGGTGGTGGTGGTTAGTGTTTAATGTCCCGTCGACAACGAGGTCATTAGGGACGGAGCGCAAGCTCGGGTTAAGGAAGGATTGGGAAGGAAATCGGCCGTGCCCTTTCAAAGGAACCATCGCGGCATTTGCCTGAAACGATTTAGGGAAATCACGGAAAACCTATATCAGGATGGCCGGAGTCGGGATTGAACCATCGTCCTCCCGAATGCGAGTCCAGTGTGCTAACCACTGCGCCACCTTGCTCGGTGCGGACATGGGTTCCTACTCAAAATACCATATACTCACTCCCCTCTACAAGTCCTAGAACTTTGTAAGGGTAATTTCTGAACGCCCTGTACTAAGAGTTTTTAGTTTATTTTATTTTACTTTTTACTTATTATCACGAAATGGTGTCCAGTATTCTTACAAGAGAAACTATTTTTGAAAACGAATTACAAGTAAAAAAACGTATTTGTGGACACAAAAATTGGTTTGTGGAATATTCTGTGTTGCAGCAGCCAAACGTCTGTTTGCACTGCAAAAGATATTCATTGCCAATCATTCTTACACAACCATTAGCAATTCTTATCAGAGAATACCGACTAATGGAATACACACGGCGGCACTCCCATGTGGTCATATACATAGAATCCAAGCTCTTGTAATGTATGTACGACGTCGTTTATTAACGAGTACACCAATGGTTTTAAATGCCATTACGATTGCAAATTAACAATAGGACCACTGTGATCACATAGAATCGCCATCCACAACACTACAGGGGCCCCACTTTCTTTAATTAATGGAAATTTGCAGTCTACTGCATAATAACTTTTGGGTGTCTAACATACATATTTATTCCCCTAGGTGTTTTCGTGACATTAAGTGAACGAAAATCTGACAGTACAAGAGTATTACATGCCACATAGACACTGAAGAGCAAAAGAAGCTGGTACACCTGCCGAATATCGTGTACGGCCCCCATAGCACGCAGAAGTGCCGCAACACGACGTGACAGGGACTCTACTAATATCTGAATTAGTTCTAGAGGAAAATGCCACCATGAAACCTGCACGGCTGCCCATAAATCCGTAAGAGTACGAGCGGTTGGAGATCTCTTCTGAACAGCACGTTGCAAGACATCCCAGATACCTCAATAATATTCATGTCTGGAGAGTTTGGTGGTCAGCAGAAGTGTTTAAACTCAGAATAGTGTTCCTGTAGCCACTCTGTAGTAGTTCTGGAGGTGTGGCGTGTCGCTTTGTCCTGCTGGAATTGCAAGATGTCACCTGTCATGTAGTCGTATCTAGACGTATCAGGGGTCCCACATCACTCCAACTGCTACAGCCCACACCATTACAGAGCCTCCGCCTGCTTGAACAGTCCGCTGCTGACATGGAGGTTCCGTGGATCCATGAGATTGTCTCCACACCGTACACGTCCATTTCGTAGATACAATTTCAAACGAGACTCGTCCGACCAGTCAACATCTTTCCAGTTATCAGAAGTCCAATGTCGGTGTTGACGGGCTCAGGCGAGGCGTAAAGCTTTGTGTCGTGCAGTCATCAAGGGTACACGAGTGGGTCTTCGGCTTCGAAAGCCCATATAGATGTTTCGGTGAATGGTTCGCACGGTGGCACTTGTTGATCGCCGAGCATTGGAATCTGCAGCAATTTGCGGAAGGGTTACACCTCTGTCACGTTGAACGATTCTCTTCAGTCGCCATTGATCCCTTTTTTCAGTATATCTTTCCGGCCACAGCTATGTCGGAGATTTAATGTTTTACCGGATTCCTGATATTCAGAGTGCACTCGCAAAATGGTCATACGGGGAAATCGCCACATCATCGCTACCGGGGACATGTTGCGTCCCATCGTTCGTGCGCCGACTATAACACCACGTTCAAACTCACTTACATCTTGATAACCTTCCATTGTAGCAGCAATGACTGATCTAACAACTGAGCCAGATACTTGTCTTGTATAGGAGTTGCCGATCGCAGCGCCGTATTCTGCCTTTTTATATATATTTTTATTTGCATATGCATGCCTATACCAGTTTCTTTGGCGCTTCATTGTAGTAAGTTTTTCTTCTAGCATGATGTTGCCATCTGATTCCTCCTGTTTTGTATTTACACTGATTTTCTTTGCTGATAAACATCAATCATGGTCCACGACATATCGTGCTTCATTTTCCTGTCTATGTCTGCCCACACAATTTTTCTCTACGCTCCTTCTTTCCAGTCCCACGCAAACAGTTTCTAAATGTCGTAGCAGACGTTTCGCTAATCTGTTCATCCTTTAAGCAAGGTTTTCCCAGAGACCTCTCTCTCTCTTTCTTTCTTTCTCTCTCTCTCTCTCCTTCTATTCTTCAACAGAAAAAAAAACATTTTTGTATCCGGTTTTGTACAGCCTGGCGAGACACAGCTATAGCGCTTCTTTAATTCAGCGTCGCAGTTCTGACATTGACTAGGGGCAGTCCAACGTCCGAAGCGGACCATGGCTGGTGGAGATAATGATCGCTACCTAATGGGAAGCCGGTGTGCTGGCAGACAGTGTAAGCCATAAACTACTCAAAATCACGACAAGGTCGTTCCGGCGGTATAACCCTCGTCGTGCTGTTTGAGCAGATTACTTACTGTCGCGTGTACAGGCTGAACACGAGCTCCGTCGACGGAATTTTCGGCTTTGTCTAAGTGTAAAAGATCCAAGGTCCACAATGCGAACAATTTTTATTATTTGAATTTCACAAAGCGGCCGCCGTTTCGTCCGTCGCCCTCCAGCTGATGTGACAACAGTCGACCAATTCACGCCGGAACAGGCTGAAGCGTCGGGAACAAAACCGCTTTGTCAATCATATCCCATCCCAGCGTCACGTGATTTGTAAGAGTGGGGGTTCTCGGAGCCGCTACCAAAAAACTTTGCACTCTTATATTCCGAACCACCGTCTAGAGGGGACGTTAAATGGCTTAGTATCTTTATCTTAGCAATTTCCTTTCCCCTTGGAACTGGATTTGGGGAGTTATCGTCCCTCGTCCTCCTAGCAATCCTCACCATGTAATATGGTTTCTTTTTCTAAACTTGAGTATACTGATGACAATAACACGTCGTTCTCCAATTCTAACTGCGCCTCTAAGGGGCTGTACACAGGGATGTCTTCTAGGTAGCTTGCTATAAGGGACTAAGGACGGGTACACCGACCGGTTAAAACCGATACCAGTATTTTAGTTCTGAATAAACGGCAATTTTCGGTATTTGTTTGGTCTCGATTACAAGAGATGCTTTTCGTTTTTTACTACTAACCGACAAAAAAAAAAAAAAAGAAACAAAGAAAAAACGAAATATCAGCAAAATTTGCATCGGTTTGAAATATTGCCAGAGACGAGGAACAAAAACAGAAGAATTGATGCAGCGTTGCTGAGACAATAATGTCCCTGTTGCCGTGTGTCGTGGCTTGAGGTACGTGTGTATGTGTGTGTGAGTGCGCCAGACTTGCTCCCACCAGGTCTATATGGTAGTTTCTCGGTGTCGTCGCCGTCCATCTGTTGTACTGTAGAATGGCACCAACGCTAATCTCGATCTATTTTCACGACGTGACATAGCAATGCCGAACACTGCTTCATTTACTTCAAAAGGCTGAAGATTTGTCCGCAATTTCTATGAAGAAATAAAAGAGAAAGTAAATTATGGTAATAGTTCAAATGGCTCTGAGCACTATGGGATTCAATATCTGAGGTCATCAGTCCCCTAGAACTTAGAACTACTTAAGCCTAACTAACCTAAGGACATCACACACATACATGCCCGAGGCAGGATTCAAACCTGCGACCGTAGCAGTCGCGCGATTCCAGACAGAAGCGCCCAGAACGGCTCGGCCACAGCGGCCGGCATGATAATAGTAATAAATTAAAAAGTTTACAACAGTTCATTCACAGTAAACAATAAAAATTGAAAGTAAATGATCAACTGCCTTGTTTCTACATAACATGCCTGTATCTGCATGTAGACCTTGAAAATAGACAAATTTACACAAAAAAAACAGTTCTTCAACCAGAATTTTCATCCTTTATCACATTAGTCGTAATGCCCAAATAGTGGTGTCGTCCCCGATTACAAAACTATAACTCAGGGCAGTTTCAAGAAATTATAATCAGTAAGAAAATACTGGTAATTTTTTCCTAGTATTCAACTACCTATCACTTTTCGAGAAAAGCACCGAACAGTGGTCGGACCAAGTTGCCTTTTATGTGACTGTTTAACGTAATATTTTGATACTCTTATCTTCAAACTGGGTGAGTAAAAATTTTTCAATTTCTACCAATATTACAGGAAATAACAGGAACAGAAAACCGCAAATCGTTTATTTCAGAAACCAGCTAATTTTAGCGGTTTTAACCGGCTCGTTGAACTGGTGTTGAAAAAAAACCGACATAACTGGAAACCGGTTGTATCAGCTCGTTGAACTGGTGTTGAAAAAAAACCCGACATAACTGGAAACCGGTTGTATCAGCGATAACCGCCATTCCAATAAAAGATCCATGGTCATCAGTGCCTCGTAATTCCATTTCGTCTTTTTGTATCTGTACTGTACTGAAAAATCTGTACAATTTGAGTTGGTTATCTTTTTTTTTAATAAAAATAACTTGTTCCCTTCACTCACTGTCAACAATAATGTCCACTTTACTCTCCATCCTTAAGATTACATTCCGTTCTCAGTCCTGTCTCGCTGTTCTGTTTTGTTTTTTCCCTACATTGTTACTTTATGTTATCAATGACGCACAGCAGCAGCGATAGATTTGATGGGAAGAGCTGTCCAGTATGCACCTCACGTACTGCATGAGAGCGGCACGACGAGCCCATGCTGACCTGTTCTCGTAGCAGTGGGAACCACATCATCGTACTTTTGCTTGTGTACCTAGGCGCTTAGGAAAAAAAAAAAAAAAACTATTTTGCATTGTACATGGTCATTTCATGTTACCGGCTGTTGTGAAGCTATTTTCACAGTAACACTAATAACAGAGTTAATAACGGCACACATCATATATACACACGGTTTTAAAAAAAGTGTTATATCCGCATAGGAGGATGTCAGAACTAGAAAAAAAATCCTATAATAATATATGCGGAAACCAGAACCTGTTGAGATATGGGCTAGTCTGTCTTCTCATTCCGATCTGTCCTGTACGTCTATGCTGTAGGTACACTATTGGCGGTCCTATATGTTGTTACCTTGCATTCTGACACATCCTTCAGCCATTTTTCGCAGTTAATCACGCAGTCTTTCAAATATACATCGCTCCATTCGGACTGTAATTGGTCACCTGTATTGGTCACACACTCCTGTAATGACAATGTCGATGGGTTGATCATACGCCAATGTTTTCAAAGCTCTAGGCCTCAAAATTAACCTTCAAAAGACCGAAATCCTAAGCTCCGTCAATATAGTGGTCTCCATCGAAAAACGTGTCTTGGTTATAGTGAATGAATGCGTTTGTGTGTTGCTGCTGTTTTTGTTGTGGCCTTCACTCCGAAAACTGGTTTGATGCAGCTTTCCATTCTACTCTGTGGTGTGTAAGCCTCTTCATCTCCGAAGGGAAGGCTGTAAGGAAGATTGGGTTTAACGTTCCGTTGACATTGAGGTCATTAGAGACAGAGCAAAAGCTCGGTTTGTGTCAAGAATAAGGAAAGACATCGGCTGTGCTCTTTCAAAGGAATCATCCCGGCATTTGTCTGGAGCAGTTTAGGGAAATCAAGAAAAACATAAATCTGGGCAATCGAACACGGGTTCGAACCGTCGTCCTCCTGGATGCGAGTCCAGTGTGCTAACGACAGCGCCACCTCGCTCGGTCTTCATCTCCGAATAACTACTGCAACTTACATCCCTCTGAATCGGCTTACTGTCTTCATCTCTTGGTCTCCCTGTATGATATTTGTATGGTATTTACACCCCACAGATCCTTCCCATACTAAACTGATGATCCCTTCATGTCTGAAAATTTCTGCTATCAACCGATCCCTTCTTCTGGTCAGTTTGTACCACAAATTTCTATTCTCCCCAATTCTGTTCAGTATTTCCTCATTAGTTACGTGATATACCTATCTAATCTTCATCACTCTTCTGTAACACTTCATTCCAAAAGCTTCTTGTCTAAACAGTTTATCGTCCGTGTTTCACTTCCGTACAATGCTACACTCCATTCAAATATTTTCAGAAAAAACTTCCTAATACTTAAAATCTCTAATCGATATTAATAAATTTCTCTTTTTCAAAAACGCTTTTCTTGCCACAGATACTTTTATCTGGGACATTCAACTCAACCCGGGAAAGATAACCAAGAAGCAGAGATCACAGGGCGAATTGGCCTCACCTGGGTGACATTCCGATAACATGGTTAAATTCTCCGTAAACCGACAACCGGTGTAAATTTAAAAAAGACTTTACGACACATGCATTCTGCCAGTAAGAACATACTGGGTCGAGATAATGACACTTCCAAAATGGAGTGCAAATTGACTCTGGGTCTGTCAAACCGCAATGAAGAGAACATGCCTGGAATGAACCTGAGAGAAAGGTTCATGAACAAAGAGCTAAGGAAAAGTATGAGGCTCTAAGATTGAAACGTCCCCTTGGAAAAATCTATGAATTACTGTGCTGATAAACCTCTTACGTTATTTGATTTTCAAACAGCTGAGCAGAACTGAACGTACTAAAACATTTCTCTCTTTACTTATTCCGATCAACACTAAACTGACACACAATATTTTTAGCGCAACTCAATCTGACTTTCAATAATCCCTACAAAAGAATGGCCTTGACTAAAATTGACCTATAGCTTTCGTGAATCACTTACCTCACAAAAATCTTCGTTACTCTAACTACTGCAATATAGCGAGCGCCAATACTGCCAGCTAAATAAAAGATACTAACTACTGAAGGCACTAACTAGTTATCAAATGAAAGATTTTGATAGAGAACAAACAATGCATTTACCTTTATATATATATATATATATATATATATATATATATATATATATATATATATATATATATATATATATTGTTGTCTTCAGTCCTGAGACTGGTTTGATGCAGCTCTCCATGCTACTCTATCCTGTGCAAGCTGCTTCATCTCCCAGTACCTACTGCAACCTACATCCTTCTGAATCTGCTTAGTGTACTCATCTCTCGGTCTCCCTCTACGGTTTTTACCCTCCACGCTGCCCTCCAATGCTAAATTTGTGATCCCTTGATGCCTCAAAACATGTCCTACCAACCGATCCCTTCTTCTAGTCAAGTTGTGCCACAAACTTCTCTTCTCCCCAATCCTATTCAATACCTCCTCATTAGTTACGTGATCTATCCACCTTATCTTCATTATTCTTCTGTAGCACCACATTTCGAAAGCTTCTATTCTCTTCTTGTCCAAACTAGTTATCGTCCATGTTTCACTTCCATACATGGCTACACTCCAAACAACGACTTCCTGATACATAAATCTATATTCGATGTTAACAAATTTCTCTTCTTCAGAAACGCTTTCCTTGCCATTGCCAGTCTACATTTCATATCCTCTCTACTTCGACCATCATCAGTTATTTTACTTCCTAAATAGCAAAACTCCTTTACTACTTTAAGTGTCTCATTTCCTAATCTAATTCCCTCAGCATCACCCGATTTAATTTGACTACATTCCATTATCCTCGTTTTGCTTTTGTTAATGTTCATCTTATATCCTCCTTTCAAGACACTGTCCATTCCGTTCAACTGCTCTTCCAAGTCCTTTGCCGTCTCTGACAGAATTACAATGTCATCGGCGAACCTCAAAGTTTTTACTTCGTCTCCATGAATTTTAATACCTACTCCAAATTTTTCTTTTGTTTCCTTTACTGCTTGCTCAATATACAGATTGAATAACATCGGGGAGAGGCTACAACCCTGTCTCACTCCTTTCCCAACCACTGCTTCCCTTTCATGCCCCTCGACTCTTATTACTGCCATCTGGTTTCTGTACAAATTATAAATAGCCTTTCGCTCCCTGTATTTTACCCCTGCCACCTTTAGAATTTGAAAAAGAGTATTCCAGTCAACATTGTCAAAAGCTTTCTCTAAGTCTACAAATGCTAGAAACGTAGGTTTGCCTTTTCTTAATCTTTCTTCTAAGATAAGTCGTAAGGTCAGTATTGCCTCACGTGTTCCAACATTTCGACGGAATCCAAACTGATCCTCCCCGAGGTCTGCATCTACCAGTTTTTCCATTCGTCTGTAAAGAATTCGCGTTAGTATTTTGCAGCCGTGGCTTATTAAACTGATAGTTCGGTAATTTTCACATCTGTCAGCACCTGCTTTCTTTGGGATTGGAATTATTATATTCTTCTTGAAGTCTGAGGGTATTTCGCCTGTCTCATACATCTTGCTCACCAGCTGGTAGAGTTTTGTCATGACTGGCTCTCCCAAGGCCGTCAGTAGTTCTAATGGAATGTTGTCTACTCCGGGGGCCTTGTTTCGACACAGGTCTTTCAGTGCTCTGTCAAACTCTTCACGCAGTATCTTACCTCCCATTTCGTCTTCATCTACATCCTCTTCCATTTCCATAATATTGTCCTCAAGTACATCGCCCTTGTATAAACCTTCTATATCCTCCTTCCACCTTTCTGCCTTACCTTCTTTGCTTAGAACTGGGCTGCCATCTGAGCTCTTGATATTCATACACGTGGTTCTCTTCTCTCCAAAGGTCTCTTTAATTTTCCTGTAGGCAGTATCTATCTTACCCCTAGTGAGATAAGCTTCTACATCCTTACATTTGTCCTCTAGCCATCCCTGTTTAGCCATTTTGCACTTCCTGTCGATCTCATTTTTGAGACGTTTGTATTCCTTTTTGCCTGCTTCATTTACTGCATTTTTATATTTTCTCCTTTCATCAATTAAATTCAATATTTCTTCTGTTACCCAAGGATTTCTAGCAGCCCTCGTCTTTGTACCTACTTTATCCTCTGCTGCCTTCACTACTACATCCCTCAGAGCTACCCATTCTTCTTCTACTGTATTTCTTTCCCCTATTCCTGTCAATTGTTCCCTTATGCTCTCTCTGAAACTCTGTACAAGCTCTGGTTCTTTCAGTTTACCCAGGTCCCATCTCCTTAATTTCCCACATTTTTGCAGTTTCTTCAGTTTTAATCTACAGGTCATAACCAATAGATTGTGGTCAGAGTCCACATCTGCCCCTGGAAATGTCTTACAACTTAAAACCTGGTTCCTAAATCTCTGTCTTACCATTATATAATCTATCTGATACCTTTTAGTATCTCCAGGGTTCTTCCACGTATACAACCTTCTTTCATGATTCTTAAACCAAGTGTTAGCTATGATTAAGTTGTGCTCTGTGCAAAATTCTACTAGGCGGCTTCCTCTTTCATTTCTTAGCCCCAATCCATATTCACCTACTATGTTTCCTTCTCTCCCTTTTCATACACTCGAATTCCAGTCACCCATTACTATTAAATTTTCGTCTCCCTTCACTATCTGAATAATTTCTTTTATTTCACCGTACATTTCTTCAATTTCTTCATCATCTGCAGAGCTAGTTGGCATATAAACTTGTACTACTGTAGTAGGTGTGGGCTTCGTATCTATCTTGGCCACAATAATGCGTTCACTATGCTGTTTGTAGTAGCTTACCCGCATTCCTATTTTCCTATTCATTATTAAACCTACCACTGCATTACCCCTATTTGATTTTGTGTTTATAACCCTGTAGTCACCTGACCAGAAGTCTTGTTCCTCCTGCCACCGAACTTCACTAATTCCCACTATATCTAACTTTAACCTATCCATTTCCCTTTTTAAATTTTCTAACCTACCTGCCCGATTAAGGGATCTGACATTCCACGCTCCGATCCGTAGAACGCCAGTTTTCTTTCTCCTGATAACGACATCCTCCTGAGTAGTCCCCGCCCGGAGATCCGAATGGGGGACTATTTTACCTCCGGAATATTTTACCCAAGAGGATGCCATCATCATTTAATCATACAGTAAAGCTGCATGTCCTCGGGAAAAATTACGGCTGTAGTTTCCCGTTGCTTTCAGCCGTTCGCAGTACCAGCACAGCAAGGCCGTTTTGGTTAATGTTGCAAGGCCAGATCAGTCAATCATCCAGACTGTTGCCCCTGCAACTACTGAAAAGGCTGCTGCCCCTCTTCAGGAACCACACGTTTGTCTGGCCTCTCAACAGATACCCCTCCGTTGTGGTTGCACCTACGGTACGGCCATCTGTATCGCTGAGGCACGCAAGCCTCCCCACCAACGGCAAGTTCCATGGTTCATATATATATATATATATATATATATATATATATATATATATATATATATATATATACTGTTGGTCAAAAGCAAAAATTGTTCTCATAAAGACAGTCCTGATCATTTATCACAATAGTAATTACAGTTTTTTTTCACAAAGTCTCATTAGTAAAAGAAAATGAACACAGAAGTAGTGGATTTCCATGCACTCTTGAAGAAGTAGTGTTGTCCTTCCAACGGAAAGACAGTGCTGACTCTTGACATGCAGACAGGTAAATATCTCTTATTTTCATCCTCGCCACTACCACTACTACTACTATTATCTTTTTAGTAACCACTACTGCCACTTTCCATCTTTCTTTTCGCTCCCTTCTCCGATACTTCCAGCCTGTTTTTCACCTTCAGTCCGCAGACGCTTGAGTCAGTCACGACCTTGGACACACATGTAAATATGTCTTCCCCCGTGAAATCCAGCATTTGTCCCTCTTCCGGCCAGCAGGTAAACGGAGCGCGCTCGGTCCTGCAGGCGTCCACAATGGGACGGACCGGTTCCGGCGGCGGGCTCTTTGTGGCCCACGCGAACGCGCAGTCGCTAACGGCTCACTTCGACGAGTTCTGTAACCTGTTCTGCCAATCGCTGTTCCATATTATCCTCGTCTCTGAAACTTGGTTGAAACCAAACATTTCTTCCGACGCTATCCGAATCGCTGGTTACTCTCTCCTAAGGGCAGATCGCGAAACACGACGCGGGGGTGGTATGGGTGCCTATGTTCGCTCTGATCTGACACCTACTGTACTATGCACATCGGATGCAAAGGGCGAAGGAGAAGCAGAGTTCTTATTTTTCGAAATAAATACATCAAATCAGAAACTGCTAATTGGAGTAATCTATAAACCTCCAAACGTAGGTGCCATGTCCTCCTTTCAGTCTGCCCTGTCCTCACTCGTGACACAGTATGAACACAATCATTATGGGCGACACAAACATCGACTTACAGTTAAAATCTCCCTCTGCCGAAAAACTAAGGCGACTGTTCCACTCCAATGATATGAGTTTAACACCGCTGAACCCAACTCATCACACGCCACACAGCCACACACTCATAGATATAATAGCAACAAAGCGACCAGATAAAATAATCCGCGCCAATCAGACATCCGCTCCGGGACTCTCTGCTCATGACGTGATATTCTTAAATTACTCAATGCGTAGTACCAAAGAAAAATCTCACCTGGTAACCTACAGAAACTTAAAAAATGTTAACCATGACGCTCTTCAAAAGGATTGCTCAGACATCCCTTGGCATGATATAAGCAATGAACCGACTTTAAACGGAAAAATTCGGCAATTATGTCGCAAAATTACTGCACTGTATGATAAACATGCTCCTCAACGCACTATCAAGGTAAAGAGAGCTCCCGCTCCGTGGCTCACCACTGCATTACGCCAGTTAATGAATGAACGTGATGCCGCACATAGGGCCTTCAAGCGTAACCCAACTCCCGAGTCGTACGAAGCTTATAGGAAACTCCGAAACAGAACCAAGCAAAACGTGAGGAATGCCAAAATCAGACATGCCCGCTCTGTCGTATGCGCTATATAAAAACATGCTGCACTGTGGAAAAAGCTGCGCACTTTCGGTATAGGGAAGCGAAGATCTGACGCTGTTTCTCAAGCGTCTGCATAAGAATTAAACGATTTCTTCTCAACAGCTGTAAACTGCCACGCAGCGACAAATTACCAGCCCCAAGATATCAATCTCTCGAGAGACAAGTTTTTCCTAAAACATGTCACTACCGGCACAGTACACAAGGCAATTGTGAGAATCTCTTCCGAGGCAGTAGGAAATGATGGAGTGAGCATCGGCATGATTAAGAACGTCGTAGACACTGTTATTCCAGTTATCACATACATCTTCAACCTGTCTTTCGTCAGTAGTACATATCCTACTGAGTGGAAGCAAAGTTTAATTCAACCTATACCCAAGACTGACAACCCTAAGTCGCCAGGTGACTACAGGCCGATCAGCGTACTACCTGCAATATCTAAAGCCCTAGAATACATCATCCATGAACAGCTGACGGATTACCTCAAAACTCATAACATCCATGACGAATATCAGTCAGGCTTTCGAAAGCACCATAGTACAGCAACTGCATTAATCAAAGTAACTGATGACACTAAACATGCTATGGACAGACGTGAAGCTACTATCCTAACACTGCTTGACTTTAGCAAGGCTTTTGACACAGGTGACTTCGATATATTACTAATTAAAATGAAACAGCTGAATTTCTCAAACAGCACAATACACTGGTTCAACAGCTACCTTAAAAACAGAAGTCAACAAGTCATTTGTGGGTCGGAAAAGTCATCATGGAAAAACGTGTGCTCTGGAGTTCTCCAAGGCTCTGTCCTTGGTCCACTACTCTTCTCACTGTACATTAATGATATTTCTTCAGGGATTCACTCCTGCAACTACCATCTATATGCCGACGACATCCAACTGTACATAAGTGCAAGCCCCAAAAACATTGCTGACGCAGTAGCGAGTATGAACGCAGGTCTTTGCTCTGTTTCTCGATGGGCACAGACCCTAGGTCTGAAACTAAACCCCAAGAAATCCCAGGTCATACTTATATCTCATCCGAAGTTAATCAGCCGGTACTTTCGCGAAACAGTCCCTCAAATACTCCTCAATGGTACCCAACTACCATACCAAAAAACAGTAAAAGACCTTGGAATAATCTTGGATGAACACCTAAACTGGGAAGAACAAACAGTCACAGCTTGCCAGAAATCGCTCTCCACCCTACATGCAATCCAAAAATTTAGAAAAATATTTCCAACCCATGTTAAACAAAAATTAGTTGAAACACAAGTCTTGCCTAATCTTTACTACTGTGATGTAGTTCAACACGGCACAAATAGTGAAAATTCTAGATGCCTCGAGCTAGTGATGAATGCTTGCGTTAGATACGTGTGCAATATTCGGTTGTATGATCATATCAGTCTTTCATACTCCCAGCTAGGTTGGATACGCCAACATAAGGCACGCTATCTCCACACGATGTGCTTACTTCATCGATTTCTTAGCCACTGGTGCCCCCAATACTTATCCACTCACATTAAACACCTATCATCATTCCACAATCGCAATACCACATCGGATACGTCTAGCATCTTGGCTGTACCTTTACATAACACAAAATCTTTCTCCATGTCATTCTCCATCTCAGCCACACGACTATGGAACGCGCTCCCCGGTGATCTGTGTCTTATCCAGAACTACTCAACATTCAAGAGGGAACTCAAGACTTACATATTAGGGACGGTATAGCCACCATTGTTGTGCCCCTCTCATCTCCTTCTTTCTCCTCTCCACCACAGCTTCGAATTTTACCATTCTATTTCTCTTCCTCTAACCTATCTACCTCTTACATATCTCTTTTACCCCATTCTATTTTCTTATGTCTCTGCTCGATGAGAATAACTCACAAGCTGCAAGAACATGACGAGAAAATTCTCAACTAACAATAGGACTGACATTCACAAAAGAAAAGTATGTTTACTTTGATATAAATAGTCATTACTATTATTATTATTATTATCATTATTATTCTTGATTGTTATAATTATTTTTTATTGTTATAGTTATCATTGTACTACTGTTATAATCTCTATTTTTTTCTTTAACATCAATACTGCATAATATGTTATATGTCCTTAATGTTCTGTATAAACTGTAACTCGTTCAATCTGAGTATGCCTGGTTAGGTGTAAGAGAGGGCCTGAAGGCCCTAATCTTGCCAAGTAAAATACATGCATAAATAAATAATAAAATAAATAATGGGCCACAACAGAGCAAACCCACATTAGAGTTAGTCAAAGTTTTGAAGATAAGTAGGCTCTTTAGGTTTTTATGTTGGTAACGCCACGTAGCGCTCTATATGAAAACCACTGACTGTGCTGTGTGCAGTCTGTGGCTGGTTTGCATTGTTGGAATTTGCTATAGTAGTGTTGGGCAGTTGGCTGTTAACAGCGCATAGCGTTGCGCAGTTGGAGGTGAGTCGCCAGCAGTGGTGGATGTGGGGAGAGAAATGGCAGAATTTTGAGAGCGGACTATCTGTACGTGTGTCCATCAGAAAGAGTAAATTAGTTAACAGCCAACTGCCCAACACTACAATAGCAAATTCCAACAATGCAAACCAGAGACAGTCTGCACACAGCACAGTCAGTCCGCAGCTCCTGGTCGTGCGTTAGCGTTCTCGCTTCCCGCGCCCGGGTTCCGGGGTTCGATTCCCGGCGGGGTCAGGGATTTTCTCTGCCTCGTGATGACTGGGTGTTGTGTGCTGTCCTTAGGTTAGTTAGGTTTAAGTAGTTCTAAGTTCTAGGGGACTGATGACCATAGATGTTGAGTCCCATAGTGCTCAGAGACATTTGAACACAGCACAGTCAGTGATTTTCATATAGAGCGCTACGTTGTGTTTCCAACACAAAAACCTAAGCAGCCTACTTACAAGATGTTGTCGAGCAGATAGCGAAACTGGAGTGGCGTTGGGCAGAACACGTGTCCAGGAACGACATCAAATGGACCACATGGACGTACACTGACGAAATGAAGAAACGGTATCCAACGACATACGGGGGAAAACTGGATCTAGACTGCCCAGCAAAGATCGATAAGGAAGCCGCTGGATGAGGCCTTTGTCCAGGAGTGGATATGTAGATGATGAAGAAGAAGAAAAAGAAGAAGAAGAAAAAGAAGAAGAAGAAAGAGGAGGAGGACGACGAGAGCGCTTTGCTGTAGTACTGTGGTGAAGTGGTTTCTTAAATATCTTCAACATTTCGCGGCCCTGTCAACAACTATATAAATATTAATTTTAATTTTAATAATCAACAGCCTCAGTTGCACCATTTACCTGGAATTTACCTAGGTTTCAGTCGGGATAACCCATCCTTCTTCAGAACAACAATAACTACCGTTTGTCCATAGTGGACATCGTCAATCTAAAACTACAAATCCATAAATTATGGTCAAACTATAAAACTTATCTGGAACTGCCTCGGCCCCACTTCGCGACCGCGATGCGGCAGCCACGAGTGCTGTACTGGAACAAAGTGATTCCTGTCTGAATCAGGATTGTAGACATGTACCTGCATATGAGCAAGACATTAATTACGCAACGTCATTTGTTAGACATCATAATTAAAGCCTTATGGCTATCCCTCGGATACACCTGCAACAACTGAAATTATAAAAATTTAGTTAAAAAATCATGCTATTATCAGGCGTGCTCGCGAAAATAAAATATTTTTGTGGAAACACGGAAGGAACGAACCGACATTTTCGACCATCTTTCCTACTCGATCATTAGCGTCTACCTTCCTCAGGGATTCGTAACGGATGAAATGGAAAAGAGCCCGCATTCGTAGGAGGAAGATACACTGCAGGCGGGAACGGGAGGAAGCAGAGCTCTCATTACGTATTCCGAGAGGAGGATGTGTGTGTGTGTGTGTGTGTGTGTGTGTGTGTGTGTGTGTGTGTCTGTCTCGTGAACACATCCATCCCGCTTTCGTTATTGCCGAACCTATTTGCAAGGCGGCGCGCGCCGCTGTGCATCTGTCTTGGTGTCCTTCCTCTTGTAAGGAGAGGCGATGATCGCGGAAGGCTTGAGTGCTGCTTTCAGGGAAATAAGCAGAAGGAGAGGGCGAAAGCTGCGAGGCTGTGCCGAGCTTCAGCAGCAGCGGCAGAGATATTGGCGCCGCTGCCAAGTGTGGTTTATTCCGCAAGAACTCGTTCAACCAGACCACTCTACTTACCCGTTCCACGGGCTTTTAAAATGATTCCACCTCGTGACTGTTTATCAGTCGCATCCAATAAATCTTCTCAAACTTTGTAATGTAGTTCACCATTTACTTGTTTTTATTTAATTTTCTCTGTTTATTACTTATTCGTGTAAAACACGGTATCGTGAAGCTCTCTCTCAAGATATACCATTCGAGAAACATGAAATGTAACGCTTGGGGTAATACAAGTGACTGAATTAATAGGGAAATTGACCTATTAGTACATTACGAAATTCACACCACGAATGGAAGAGTGCCAGAAAGGAAGATGTTAAACGTCTCCGTAAATACACAGTAAGACAAAAAAAAAAAAAAAGACGCACCACGAAGGAATTATCTAAAAGAGCCAGAAATCGGTAAATGTGATCTACATTTGCAGATTAACTAATAATTACAATTTCAGAAACGTTGAAGACTTATTCAAGAGAATACCAATAAACGTTTCTTAACCTCTGTCCGCTATGCTAGCAATTATTCGGCTCGGCATTCACTGACAGAGTTGTTGGGTGTCATCCTGAGAGATATCGTGCCTAATTCTGTCCAATTGGTGAGTTGAAACATTAAAATCCTGAGATGGTTGGACGGCTCTGCCGATAATGCTCGTCGGCCGTAGTAGCCGAACGGTTCTAGGCGCTACAGTCTGGAACCGCGCAACCGCTACGGTCGCAAGTTCGAATCCTGCCTCGGGCAGGGATGTGTGTGATGTCCTTAGGTTAGTTAGGTTTAAGTAGTTCTAATTTCTAGGGGACTGATGACCTCAGAAGTTAAGTACCATAGTGCTCAGAGCCATTTGAACCCATAATGCTTCCCACGTTCTCAGTTGGGGAGAGATCCGGATACGTTGTGGTCAACGCAGGGCGTGGTGAAGACAAGCAAAAGAATTTCTCACCGTGTGTGAGCGGGCATTGCGATGGTGAAATGTAGGCTCAGTATGGCTTGACATGAAGCACAACAGAAACGGGAGTGGAATATCGTCGACGTACCGCTGTGCTGTGAGGATGCTGCGGACAGCAAACAAAGGGGTCCTGTAATGAAAAGAAATGGCGCCCCAGACCGTAGTCGGGCTTTATGGCGAACGATAGTTTGGTATCGCACCACGGTCCTAGGTGTTTTCTGGCACGTCTTCGCTACTCATCTGGGCTCAGTTTGAAGCGTCACTCGTCACTGAAGACAATTCTACTCCAGTCACTTAAACTCCAGGACAAAGAAGTGTCTGAAGACGGTCCGGACTGTCGGCCGCCACCGCTCCACAACCATGAATGATGGTCTGGAGTGCCACATCTTTTCATAGCAGCACTTCTTTGGTTGTCACCCGCGGCATGCTTACAGCACAGTGGTACTTCGGCGACGTTTTGTTGCCCTTGACGGTTAGTCATCCAGGGATTACATTTCAGTAAGATAATGCCCGGTCATACAGGGCGAGAGTTTCTACTGATTGTCTTCGTGCTTAGCAAATCCTACCTTGACCATAAAGGCGCCGAATCTCTCCCCAATTGACAACGTGTGGAGCGTCATGAGCAGGACCCTCCAACCAGCTAGAGATTTTGATGATCAAACACGCCTATTGGACATGATTTGGCAATATATCCTACAGGAAGACATCCAGCAATTCTGTCAACCAATGCCAATCCGAGTAACTGCTTGTATGAGGCCAGAGTTGGATCAACGCGTTGTAGCCTTGCTCAATTTGTGAAGCTGTTTCGCTTTGTCTTGACTATATCATCCAATTTTCTTGAAACTGTAATCATTTGTTTCATTGTACACGTATACATTTACCAATTTCCGTCCCATTCGGCTAAATGCTTCGCGGTGCTTCTTTTTGGAAATATTTCAAAATTGTGGAAATATATAAAATTGTGGAAGTCTATGAAGACAATGAAAAGGATAAGTAAAAACTTTAATGATAGGAAACTCGAATAACAAAGTAGGAAGTTAACAGAACAACATGGCCGTGAGAAAAGAAACGGTAAGCAGACGATACTAACAGCCTTCAGTGATTGATTTGATCCCCGTGTAACAAATATCTGGTTTACGGACCATCATCCAACACTATATACATGAAAAGCTACTAATGAAAGTGCGAACTGCGAGTTATGTTAAATCATGCATAGACAATATCTGAAAGGCGGAAGTCTTCCCTACAGCAGATGCTCATACGGATCATAATTTGCTGGCGGCAGACGTATGAACAAAGCATTCCAAAGCATACTAAAATAAGTCCGCTGGTAAGGAAGCAGCATGTTCAAGTTAACCGCTGACAGATCTACCGTCTACTGTCAAGCCATTGAAGAAATAAAGGAAAATTTAGCAGAGAGAATCAATACATATACAAACATCAAAAAAAGTTTTGTATCTCCTCGGTTCCGAGAGTTACGCAAACTGTACAGAAAATTGGAAAAGAAATCAACATAAACATCATTTTCGACCGTATTATTGCTCATGAAAACCACACATTGCATGTTGCACCACCATAGAGCAAGACCTTAAGAGGTGGTGGTCCAGATTGCTGTACACACCGTTAGGTACCTCTAATACCCAGTAGCATGTCCTCCTGCACTGATGCATGCTTGTATTCATCGTGGCATACTATCCAAAGTTCATCAAAACACTGTTGGTGCAGACTGTCCCACTCCTCAACGGCGATTCGGCGTAGATCCCTCAGAGTGGTTGGTGGGTCACGTCGTCCATAAACAGCCCTTTTCAATCTATCCCAGGCATGTTCGATAGAGTTAATGTCTGGAGAACATGCTGGCAACTCTAGTCGAGCGATGACGTTATTCTGAAGGAAGTCATTCACAAGATGTGCACGATGTTGGTGCGACTGTCGACCATGAAGACGAATGCCTCGCCAATAAGCTGCCGACAAGGTTGCACTATCGGTCGGAGAACGGCATTCACGTATCGTACAGCCGTTACGGCGCCTCCCATGACCACCAGTGGCGTACGTCGGTTCCACATAATGTCACCCCAAAGCAGGTAAACTCCACCTTGCTGCACTCGCTGGACAGTGCGTCTAAGGCGGTCAGCCTGACCAGGGTGCCTTCAAACACGTCTCCGACGATTGTTTGGTTGAAGGCATATGCGACACTCATCGGTGAAGAGAACGTGATGCCAATCCTGAGCGGTCGATTCGGCATGTTGCTGGGCCGAGCTATACCACACTGCATGTTGTCGTGGCTACAAAGATGGACCTCGCTATGGACGTCGGGAATGAAGTTGCGCATCATGCAGCCTATTGCGTCCAATTTGAGTCGTAACACGACGTCCTGTGGCTGCACGAAAAGCATTATTCAACATGGTTGTGTTGCTGTCAAGGGTTCCTCAGAGTCATAATGCGTAGGTAACGGTCATCCACTGCAGTAGTAGCCCTTGGGCGACTTTAGCGAGGCAAGTCATTGACAGTTTCTGTCTCATGTATTTCCTCCATGTCCGAACAACATCCCTTTGATCCACGCCGAGACGCCTGGACACTTTCCTTGTTGAGAGCAAGAGCAAATAACAATGCGGACGCGATGGAACCGGGGTGTTTACCATCTAGGCATGGTTGAACTACAGACAACACAAGCCGTGTACCTCCTTCCTGGTGGAATGACTGGAACTGATCGGCTGTCAGACCCCCTCGGTCTAATAGGCGCTGCTCATGCTTGGTTGTTTACATCTTTGGGCAGGTTTACTGACATCTCTGAACAGTCAAACGGACTGTGTCTGTGATACAATATTCACAGTCAACATCTATCTTCAGAAGTTCTGGGAACTGGGGTAATGGAAAACTTTTTTTGGTGTAGTTGTATATATATCTTAAACGTACCTAAATTTTCAAATTTTGCGTATCTACAGGAAATGTGTTGAAATTTAGTTTCGGATTATACAGCATACTTTCCTCATATAGTCTTCCTATGTAATTACCTGTGCAAATAATTCCTACTACCAGTTTTATCATTCTGAATATTGCTGAGAACTCCCTTACGAGATTTAAGCTAATGCGTGTGCACGCATACACACATACATTATATACACTATGTGATCAAAAGTATCCGGACACCTGGCTGAAAATGACTTACAAGTTCGTGACGCCCTCCATCGGTAATGCTGAAATTCAATATGGTGTTGGCCCACCCTTAGCCTTCATGAAAGCTTCCACTCTCGCAGGCATACGTTCAATCAGGTGCTGGAAGGTTTCTTGGGGAATGGCAACTCATTCTTCACGAAGTGCTGCACTGAGGAGAGGTATCGATATCGGTCGGTGAGGCCTGGCACGAAGTCGGCTTTCCAAAACAACCCAGAGCTGTCCTACACGATTCATGTCAGGACTCGTTGCAGGCCAGTTCATTACAGGGATGTTGTTGTATAGTGTAACCACTCCGCCATAGGCCGTGCATTATGAACAGGTGCTCGATCGTGTTGGAAGATACAATCGCCATCCCCGAAAAGCTCTTCAACAGTGAGAAGCAAGAAGGTGCTTAAAACATCAATGTAGGCCTGTGCTGTGATCGTGCCACCCCTCCGTGAAAAACACGACCACACAATAACACCACCGCCTCCGAATTTTACTGTTGGCACTACACGCGCTGACAGATGACGTGCATTGGGCATTCGTCATACCCACACCCTGCCATCGGATCGCCACATTGTGTTCCGTGAATCGGCACTCCACACAACGTTTTTGCACTGTCTAGTCGTCCAATACTTACGCTCCTTTCACCAAGCGAGGCGTCATTTGGCATTTACCGAGGTGATGTTGTGGCTTATGAGCAGCCGCTCGACCATGAAATCCAAGTTTTCTCACCTCGTGCCTAACTGTCACAGTAGTTTCAGTGGATCCTGATGCTGTTTGGAATTCCTGTGTGATGGTCTGGATAGATGTCTGCCTATTACACATTACGACCCTCTTCAACTGTCGGCAGTCTCTGTCAGTCAACAGACGAGGTCGGCCTCTAGGCTTTTGTTCCGTGCGTGTCCCTTCACGTTTCCACTTCACTATCACATCGGAAACAGTGGACCTAGGTATGTTTAGGAGAGTGGAAATCTCACCTGCAGACGTATGACACAAGTGACACCCAATCACCTGACCACGTTCGAAGTCCGTGAGTTCCGCAGAGCGCCTGATTTTGCTCTCTCACGATGTCTAATGACAACTGAGGTCGCTGATATGGACAACCTGGCAGTAGGTGGCAGCAAATGCACCTAATATGAAAAACATATGTTTTGGGGGGTGTTCGGATACTTTTCATCACATAGTGTATATTGTGTGTGTGTTTGTGTGTGTGTGTGTGTGTGTGTGTGTGTGTGTGTGTGTGTGTGACTGGATATCTGTGTGTACATATGTATGTAGTACGTTTCACATATCATCTTATATCGCTGGATCAATTTCAACGAAAGATGGTACACATACCACTTAATGTTTGGAAAGAATCGCTTCAAGGATAAGAACCAGCTACCTTTTGGGGGGGGGGGGGGGGAGGAGGCGATGAAAAAGCAGTGTAGCCCACAAAGCACAAATACCCGTGATTTCTTCAGCTAATATTCGAGGATGAGAACGCTTAGTGATTTGCAACAGACTTTGCACATAATTTAGAATCTTTCCGAAACTTTTTCTCTCTGACAATTTCCACAAAATGATGAAAGAAAAAAATGTATGACATTACATTTTCGCTGTTCATGCAGAAAACTGTCACTTGAAACTTGACATTGTAATTTAATACTTCTTTACTAAAGACTGTATTCATAACAAATTTTGCAGACAGTATTCAGGCGTATCACTCAATATACCAGCAAAATTATATCAGTGTACTACATATAGTTCAGATCATATGACGTCAAATACTGAGATGGGTAAAAAAACTTGCCGTATCATGTTTTCATTTATTACTTCCTTATTACTTACTACGTCCACAACACATTCTGCAGACAGTATCCACATATGTCACTAAATGTACCTACAAAAATATATCATTGTAAGACACATAGTTCAAGAGATACGACGTAATAAACACTGAGGTATTTGAAAATCTGTCTCGTCATGCATGACGTTTTAATTGATTCATTCCATGCTCCTAATATTGTTCACAATAAATTTCGCAGACAGTAGCCACATTTAGCATCCGATATATGTGCAAAATTATATCACTGGCCTGCACGTAGTTCAGCACGTCATACACGTTAACTGCGTGAAAATGAAACTGCACGGCCAAATTCGCTAAAGATACAGGTGAAATAGGTGTAAAAATCCGTTAAATAAATCTGAAATGTATTTTGCTTGTGTGTAAAGAGGCAAAGCGACGGGTAAACAGCTCATGCTAAACCCCTCGAATGATTTCAAGCAAACTGGGTACTCAAAATCCTATTAATTACGATAAGGGAAGAAATTCTGTGGGGGTAAGAACCACCAGCCTTCTGCTGGGATGTGGGTGATAACGTGGAGAGAGAAGGGAGGAGGAAGAGATGAATAGGCAGAAAGTGGTAAGAGGAGATGGACACGGACACAGGGAGGAGGATATTGACAGAGAGAGGGGGGGAATGGACAGAGACAGATGATAGGAGGAGATGAAGAGAGAAGGTAAAGAGGAGGAGATACACGAAGATATGGGAAGTAAGAGATGGGCAGAGAGAGCGGAGGAGGGGTGGACAGAGATAAAGGAGATGAGGAAATGGACAGAGAAAGGGAAAAGGAAGAGAGTGATAAAGAGAGGGAAGAGAAGAGGGTAAATAGACAGAGGGAAGAGAAGTTTCTGGAAGCAGAGAGAGGGAAAAGGAGATGGAGGGAGAGGGGGGGCAGAGATGATGGATTTTAGGGGGAAGAAGAGATAGACAGAAGAAGAAGAGGTGAACACAGGGAGGGGTAGAAGGAGACGAACGGACAGAGAGAGAGAGAGAGGCAACAGACATGGAAAGAAAGGCCTGATGGAGGAGGTGGACAGAGGGAGAGAGAGTATAGGATGGGCAGAGAGGTGGGGAAAGAGGGGATGGTCAATGAGAAGGTGAGGGAGGAGGTGGACTAATAGAAGGTTGGAATAAATACATACCCAGGCAATGCTGAGTACTGAGCTCGTATGTGTATATATAGGGTGGCAGGGGTTCAAGTGTAGACACTCTTGATGGTGACTGACAACAGCCTACTGAACAACATCAGTATTTACTTCATCTGCAGACTAATAATTATAGCTATTAGGAGTAGTGGGTTTTTATGTTAGTTCCTCTAACTATATGTGGCAAGAGTAAGCCATTGATGCTTATTTTCCCCTGTGCAGCAGGTCAGTTGTTGATATGTGGACGTGTTACTTTATATTGGCAGGTGTAGTCCACATAAAGGTGCAGTTACGGCGGTTCAGAAAACAGATAGTAAATAAGTGACTTGTTTGTGGGAGGACTGTTAGATGCAGTATATTTTGATTTCTTTAAAAATGTTCTTCCTTGATTTTGCACTGGTAACCCCTTATCGCTATTCTTACTTCTCGTTTTGAATTTTAGATTGTTTTTACAAAACATTCATTTCCTCAAAATGTCACACAATACCACAGCAGGCTATGCACGAAAGCATAGTATCCACATTGTGCTGTTCCTCTCCTTAAGCACTGTTAAGACTGATATTGGAGGAAGTGTTAGAGAAGTGTGTCGTTTGTCACAAATTCTTTTCAACATTTTCTGAGAAACCAACTGATAAAGAATTTGAAAAACCGAGAGAGACTCTATTTGTAGAAGAAAGAATAATCATAATTCAGTATGAAAATTATCAATTAGTTTTGGATGAAACAGAAGATGGGCTGCAATTTTGATAGAGAGGGTCATGAAAGTGGAGTAAGAGTGAGTAACAAAGTAAATATATAGACAGTTCGTCTTGCTGAACTTGTTTAAGACTTTACTGTCATCTAACACTTGATAGTCTTCGTTAAGGAAACCGAGAATCCTGAACACATACGCCAACTGATAAAATTATGCGAGTATTTGTTTTCTATTCCTGCGCACAATGGCAGTATGGAAAGAGTATGATTGGTGATGTCGGGCCAGTGAACTGGTGAAAGAAATCGTCTGGTGCCAGGGACTGTGGAGTCAATCTTACAGTGCCAGTTTCACAAGCTGACTTGAATGGAGTTTTATAAATAAGCAAAAGTGAAAAGAACTTGCCGAAAAAGGTGAAATTTTCCTATAAATATGGTGTACCAACTCCTTCTGCCGCAACAAGTTCTATGTAATTTTGATTTAAATAAAAGTCCCGGCGAGATACCAGCTAGATACGGCACCCTATCCGCGCCCTGTGCCCCACGGCCTGATATCCACAAAACAAAAGCACTATGAACCCAGTTACCGATCGTGAGAGCCTGCATTGCATGACTGCGTATGTATGTGTATATCCACAAAGAAGGGTATAGCATCTACGTAATAATAAATATAAAATACTAAAAAACTTGAACTATGTCAGAGTTATTATATGTGAAAACACCCATAATCTATAAACAAGGATGATTCATCTGCCCCTTCCTATGAGTTTTGTGCAACCTGCGACACTTTCAAATACAACACCCAAGATTTTCAAATAATGGTTCAAATGGCTCTGAGCACTATGGGACTTAACATCTGAGGTCATCAGTCCCCTAAAACTTAAAACTACTTAAACTTAACTAACCTAAGGACATCACACACATCCATGCCCGAGGCAGGATTCGAACCTGCGTTCATAGCGGTCGCGCGGTTCGAGACTGAAGAGCCTGGAACCGCTTGACCACACCGGGCGGCCAAGATTTTCATATTCTTTCGTTCGTCACATGCAACCTGTGAGTCCTACACAGAAAAAAAATGTCCGGAGCCCTTTTTGCAGGAAATGTAATATACGAGCTAAATTTTGTGCTTGGATACGTTTTCACTAGAGGACGTAGTTTCCCAATTATTCTAGTAAAACGTACAGAAATTAGTAACTGGATAACCGTGGCCTCCAGTGGAAACGTGCAATGCTATTGACGTTTTATTACAGAGGAAAGACAAGTATGTATGTTTTTCAACTTAAGGTCAATTTACACTCCTGGAAATTGAAATAAGAACACCGTGAATTCATTGTCCCAGGAAGGGGAAACTTTATTGACACATTCCTGGGGTCAGATATATCACATGATCACACTGACAGAACCACAGGCACATAGACACAGGCAACAGAGCATGCACAATGTCGGCACTAGTACAGTGTATATCCACCTTTCGCAGCAATGCAGGCTGCTATTCTCCCATGGAGACGATCGTAGAGATGCTGGATGTAGTCCTGTAGAACGGCTTGCCATGCCATTTCCACCTGGCGCCTCAGTTGGACCAGCGTTCGTGCTGGACGTGCAGACCGCGTGAGACGACGCTTCATCCAGTCCCAAACACGCTCAATGGGGGACAGATCCGGAGATCTTGCTGGCCAGGGTAGTTGACTTACACCTTCTAGAGCACGTTGGTCGGCACGGGATACATGCGGACGTGCATTGTCCTGTTGGAACAGCAAGTTCCCTTGCCAGTCTAGGAATGGTAGAACGATGGGTTCGATGACGGTTTGGATGTACCGTGCACTATTCAGTGTCCCCTCGACGATCACCAGAGGTGTACGGCCAGTGTAGGAGATCGCTCCCCACATCATGATGCCGGGTGTTGGCCCTGTGTGCCTCGGTCGTATGCAGTCCTGATTGTGGCGCTCACCTGCACGGCGCCAAACACGCATACGACCATCATTGGCACCAAGGCAGAAGCGACTCTCATCGCTGAAGACGACACGTCTCCATTCGTCCCTCCATTCACGCCTGTCGCGACACCACTGGAGGCGGGCTGCACGATGTTGGGGCGTGAGTGGAAGACGGCCTAACGGTGTGCGGGACCGTAGCCCAGCTTCATGGAGACGGTTGCGAATGGTCCTCGCCGATACCCCAGGAGCAACAGTGTCCCTAATTTGCTGGGAAGTGGCGGTTCGGTCCCCTACGGCACTGCGTAGGATCCTACGGTCTTGGCGTGCATCCGTGCGTCACTGCGGTCCGGTCCCAGGTCGACGGGCACGTGTACCTTCCGCCGACCACTGGCGACAACATCGATGTACTGTGGAGACCTCACGCCCCACGTGTTGAGCAATTCGGCGGTACGTCCACCCGGCCTCTCGCATGCCCACTATATGCCCTCGCTCAAAGTCCGTCAACTGCACATACGGTTCACGTCCACGCTGTCGCGGCATGCTACCAGTGTTAAAGACTGCGATGGAGCTCCGTATGCCACGGCAAACTGGCTGACGCTGACGGCGGCGGTGCACAAATGCTGCGCAGCTAGCGCCATTCGACGGCCAACACCGCAGTTCCTGGTGTGTCCGCTGTGCCGTGCGTGTGATCATTGCTTGTACAGCCCTCTCGCAGTGTCCGGAGCAAGTATGGTGGGTCTGACACACCGGTGTCAATGTGTTCTTTTTTCCATTTCCAGGAGTGTATTAGACATGCGTTGCTTGGGAGCCGTTCTTCTAGCGAATAAAATTTCTCTGATTTTTGCTAATATTGTATCTCGCGGTCCGCCCCGATAGCTGAGTTGCCCGGGTTCGATCCCCGCTCAGGGACTGGGTGTTGTGTTGTCCTCTTTATCATTTCATCATCATCATCATCAGTGGAAGGCAACGGAAAATCACCACTGGAATCATTTCCCTAGACGCTCATGCGGTGGACCTCTCTGACGAGGCTTCCCCCTTGACAAGATCTGCCATAAGGCAGAACACAAAGTTATGTACCTCGCTGGTCACTCAAGCTTTCCAGTTACACACCTCGCATTCTTCGATGTGTTAATAATTTCATTACAACGATTATTTGTTCAGAAGTGACCACAACCCGTTCACGAGTTCTCTACTACAGTGTAACAGACAGAAGAGTCAAGGATGAAACTTGTTCGGGAAATCCCCCTAAATCTCGAGCTAACGGTGAGCCTCTCCATATCCGAGGCCTTGATCCGCGCCTGATACTACATCACAGAAGTTTCGCAGTGCAGTGCTTTCCCCATTCGCGGCCACATCCGCAGTCGCGGCCAGCGCGCTCTTTGTACTGGTGTGAGGGGTGATACGGCCGGTAGGTAGGTGAGGTGAGGAGTGCACGCGCTCTGGTGCGGCCCGCCCTCGGCGCGCTGGCCAGTTGGCGGCCCGCGCCGCTGGCGGCGCTGAATGCTGATGCGGCGCGCACAATGACGGCTAATGCGGCGCCGGCGCCGGCGGCCATTGTCCGCCACCGCGATTGTCCGGGATCCGCGGCGCGCCTCATTCTCCGTGCTGCTTTAAACATCACAAGTGCCCGCTCTGCCCGCCACACGGTCCGCAGCCGCCACCCTGCGCCAGAATAACAATTGCGGGAATTATTCCTACTGCGAAACCGAAGCCCCGCACTATCGACAAGCCGGTGGTCTCGCATCTCTCTGCTGTTTCAGGTACGGGCCGTTCCAGCAACTGCGACAGACGACAGCTACTGTAGCAAGCAAGCCGATGCGACGTACATTATTACTACACTGACGGGAAAGAAACGCAACACCAATAAGGAGGTGTGTGACATAAACGACAGTTGACAGGCGTGTTCGTACATCTCAAAGAAGATGTATATTCAAATTTCGCGCCAGTCGCATAAGACTGGCTCTAGTAGCGTCGCTAAGAGGATGCAAGTCTGGTTTGCTTTTAATACGCCATGTAACGGTCGTGAGTTTTGTTGTATGTATGTATGTTGTATGTTAACCTGGGACCTAGAAACGATGGAGAGGCTGCGTCCCCGCCGCAGCCACAGTGGTCCACAACCCCACGACGACTACCGCAGTCCACTTCACCCCTCCGCAACCCCACACCGAACCCAGGGTTATTGTGCGGTTCGGCCCCCGGTGGACCCCCCAGGGAACGTCTCACACCAGACGAGTCTAACCCTTATGTTTGCGTGGTAGAGTAATGGTGGTGTACGCGTACGTGGAGAACTTGTTTGCGCAGCAATGGCCGACATAGTGTAGCTGAGGCGGAATAAGGGGAACCAGCCCGCATTCGCCGAGGCAGGTGAAAAACCGCCTAAAAACCATCCACAGACTGGCCGCCTCACCGGACCTCGACATAAGTCCGCCAGACGGATTCGTGCCGGGGACCACGCGCTCCTTCCCACTCCAGAAAGCGGTGCGTTACACCGCTCGGCTAACCGGGCGGGCTCGTGAGTGTTAGTTACCTTTGAAATAGGCCGTGGTGAATTGTTGTTAGTCAAGAATTCCTTTAAAGCGACAAAGACGCCATTATCAACACCTCACTGAGTTTGAACGAGGTCGTGTAAACGGTCTACGAGAAGCTGAATGTTCCTTTTGCGATACTGCAGAAAGACTTGGCAGGGATGTAGCCATTGTACATGATTGCTGGTGGCCGTGGTCACAACAAGACCGGTGTTCGGACGGCCGCGTGGAACTACTCAGAGAGAAGACCATCGTGTTCGGTGCATTGCTCTGGCGCATCGTACTGCATCTGCAGCAGCAATTTCAACAGCATTTGGCACCACATTGACTCATCGAAATCTTAGAAATCGGTTACTTCAGGGAATGCTTCGAGCCAGACGCTCTGTATCGTGCATTCCACTGACTCCAAACAAACGTCATTTGCGACTTCAGTGGTGTCAAGGGAGAGTTAGTTTGAGGGCAGGGTGAAGTTCTGTTGTGTTTTCTGATGAAATCTGGTTCTGCCTTGGTGCCAGTGATGGCAGTGTGTTGGCTACTTGAACACCTGCCACACTGAACCTACACTTTGGAGTATGATCTGAGGTACGATTTCGTATGACAGCAGGAGTACTCACTTGTTTATCTCACGCATGCTGACTGCAGTTTTATTCGTCAATCTCGTGATTCTAGCTGTTTGCCGACATTCATGAACATCGGTACAGGGGGTGTTTTCCAACACGATAACGCTCGCCCCCATACCGCTCTTGTAACCCATCATGTTCTACAGAGTGTCGAATATTGCCTTGGCCTTCTCGATTATGAGATCTGTCTACAATCGTGCACATCTAGGACATCATTGGACGACAACTCCAGCTTTATCCACCGTCAGCATTAACTGTCTCGGTATTGACCCACCAAGTACTACAGGCGTGGAACTCCATCCCACAAAGTGACACCTGGCACACGTACAACACAATACATGCCCGTTTGCATAGTTCTATTCAACATTCTGTAGGTTACAGCGGTTATTAATGTACCAGCATTTCACATTTGCAATGGCTTATCTCGCGCTTACATTAACCTGTGATCATGCAATGTTAATCACTTAAATATTTACCTGGATAAATGTATTCCCGAAATTTCATTACTATACATGAATTATTTTTTTGGTGTTATGGCTCTTTTTCCGTCAGGGTGGAGGCGGATATTTGGGGCGATGCGCAGTAGCAAGGACCAGTGTACCACACAGTACTTCAGCCAGTAGCGTTATTCTGCCGCATCTCACTGGGATACGTTTAGTTGGTTCAGTAAACCAAATGTAATAGATATGTATAGGGAAATCACAATGCAAAAAATGTCTGAACAGCGATTTAAATTTAATGCACAATAATAAACTTACACATAATACTATGGCTAAGGTATCGTAACTTATTAACTAGAGACAAAGCGTAAGATAAAAAGAACTCAAAAAGAATTGGGAAGCATACATCTGGAGATTGGGAAGTTAATGCAGCCACACACACGCTACAGTCTAGCAGAAAACAAATTAGGACTTTGTATGTTTGAGGATCTTCGTGGTATAATAAGACAGGAGCGCTTGTTAAATGCGACACCTTCAATAAAACAAGTTTCGCTGCGCTTCCAAGAAACTACAGTAAACAGCATGTGGTTGACATCTCCTTCTCGTAGCCTTTATCCTTCTTTTGGCAGTTACAGAGAAGATTATCCTTCATACCTATGCGATGTACCGCACCAAGACTTATCAGCCTCCTGCTCACCTGAAAATTTCTAAACCGGAGGACGATGATAGTGGGCTGTTTGAATCAGTGCATAGTATTGACCTTGAAAGTCTTGTAATACTTTATAACGTAACATGTGAGCTCATAAGAGACTGTGGTCTTGGTGATTATTACCCTAGTATATAGAATCTGGCCCGCTAGTTTGGCCCCAATTCTTTAAAGAATGTAATTCCACTGTGCAAACCAGCTTCATACTTCTGAGTACTATATAAATGAGTTAACGTGTAAAATATTTGACGTTAAGATTGTAAGAAAAGGTTTGAAATTATGTTTAAAGTTTGTCGGAAGTGGGTGAGTGGTTTCGTTGTGAAGTAATGGATGCCTATAGTCTGGATAATATGCAACTCTGTTTTAAGCAAAAGCTGGTTTATCACGCGTCATGTCTCTCGAAATATGTGTCGTAAAATGAAATAATTTTGCAGGTACTTTCAGCGGTTATCTGGTTTCCGTTTGCAAAATGCGCTGCGGACAGATTCAGTACTAAACAAGTAATAAATTAAAACGTCGTGCCTGATGCGGCAGTTGTGCTGCATGAACAGCCAAAATGTAGCACTGCTAAGCAATAAACTTTTTTCCTTTGATCTTTTTTGGAGGGTGTCAGCGAGAAAAGGTTTTGTAAAGGTTTAGAATCATCTGTAAAGTTAGTTGGAAGTAGGTAAGTGCTCTCATTCTCAAAAATTGCCCGAATATAATCCAGGTAGCTGCACATGGTCACACCGTTGCGTCGACACAAAGCGCGCAGTTTCTGTGATACTTCCTGTGTCATACTGTTAATGTAAGATGACATCCTTCAATGAAAAAAAAAGATACGATTATAAATTTTTAAATTTAGTCAATAATTACCCGAAATATTGAAAATCAAATTTTTGTTGTCCCTTGAAACCGTTAGATAAGCAACCTGCAACTTTAATCGGGTTTAACGTTAGTCGCTTAGTAATGCAGATACGTGAATACGCACAGTTTAACTAACTTTGTCTTTAAGGTTCCTTCAGCATGAACTCTATTATGGTGCAGCCGAGTAATTAATGGAGGTATTTAACTAAGTAAACTGAAGCAGTAATCCTAAGAACTGATCTTATGCGGATACTCACTATATACTTGTATGAATTACACATGACAAGTCCAGTTGGTGTGATCCAAATGTGTTTGCTCTCTGTATCTTACAACAGCCAGAAAAATAAAAGATCTGAGTTAGTGTCATATCAAAATTTTATCTCGAAGCTTCCATCTCGCAGGCACGCGTCTTGAAGTTCCACAGCAGCACGAACTTAGCTGCGTAGCTGAAAATTTAATTTACAATGAAAGTCCATCAACACTAAAAGCAGTTTATTCTAGCTCTGTTTTCCATGTCGTAAAAAAGAACGTCCAAGAAGGAGTCGTTGAGCCAATGCATGTAGATATAGGGAACACATAAAAGATTAGCTTGAATAACGATCATAAAAATCCGAAATTATATGCGTACTGAATGAAATGATCGTATGGCATTGTTGGCCGGGAGGCCCCATGCGAGGAAGATCGGCCGCCGTATTGCAAGTTCTTTTTAGTTTTCGCCACTTCGGCGACTTTAGGGTCAATGATGATGAAATGATGGTGAAGAACGAACAATACCCAGTCATCACGAGGCAGAGAAAATCCCTGACCCCGCCGGGAATCGAAACCGGGACTCCGTACGCGGGAAGCGAGAACACTACCGCAAGACCACGAGCTGCGGACTATGTGCGTACTTAATACATTGTTCAGAATTTAAATACCAAGTCTCATGTTTCTACATCTACCTCTACATACATGCTTAGCAAGCCACCGTATGGTGCGTGGCGGTGGGTACCGTGTACCTGTCCCACCCACAAATAGAGCGAGGAAAAAACGGGTGTCCAGATGCCTCCGTACGCGCCCTAATTTCTCTTATCTTATTTTCGTTGTCCTTACTCGAAATTTTCATTGGCGGCAGTAATAATCGTTCTGCAGTCAGCCTCAAATGCTGGTTCTCTAAATATTCTCAATAGTGCTTCTCGAAAAGAACGTCTCCTTCTCTCCACTGATTCAAATTTGAGTTGTTCGAACCTACCGGTAACAAATCTAGCAGCCCGCCTCTGACATGACTTGGTGTCTTCCTTTAATCCGAATTGATGCCTATCTCAAACAGTCGAACAGTACTCAACAACGGGTCGCACTAGAGTTGTATACGCGGTCTCCTCTGCAGGTGATCCACAGTTCCCTGAAAGTGTCCCAGTAAACCGAAGTCGATCGTTGACTATCCCTACCACAATCCTTACACACTCATTCCATTTCACATTGCTTTGCAACGTTGGTCCTAGATGTTTAATCGACGTGACCGTGTGGAGCAGCACACTACTAATGTTGTACTGGAAAATTATGGGTTTCTTTTTCCTACTAATTCGCAATAACTTAAATTCTTCTTCATTTAGAGGTAGCTGCCATTCATCACGCCAACTAGAATTTTTTTCGGAATCATCTTGTATCCTCCTACAGCCACTCAACCATGTCACCTTCCCATACACCACAGCGTCACCAGCAAACAGCCGCAGACTATTGCTTTCGCTATCCGCCAGATCTTTTATGTATAAAGAAAGCAACAGCGGTCCTATTACACTTCCTTGGGGTACTCTTGACGATATCCGTGCCTGTGATGAACACTTGTCACTGCGGACTTCATACTGGGTTTTGTTACTTAAGAAGTCTACGAGTCATTGACATATCTGGGAACCTATTCTGTATGCTTGTATTCCAGTTCCATTTAACCAACGACGTTTCTATATAGGAGCACCCAGTACCACAGACAAAGAAAATCATCGTGTATTAGTAGTATCGTCCAAAATAATAACTGATGAGTGGAAGAGCAAGGAAATAATCAACTTGAAAGCTCTGATGACTGAATAAAAATTGAATATTAATTCCCACGTGATCTAATGAAGTTACAAACTCGAACAAAGACCCAAGTTACGTTAAATACGATTGTAAAGTGTTCCATGGAAATAAATCTTGATGATGAAGTCCCATACTCCTTGACAGAGCGTAAGGGAGCAACGCATGAGACCCGCACCGCCGTACTAGGCAAGGTCCTAGTGGAGGTGGTTTGTCGTTGCCTTCCTCCGACCGTAATGGGGATGAAGACGACACAACAACACCCCGTCATCTCGAAGTAGGTAAAAATCCCTGACCCCCTGGGAATCGAACCCTGTACCCCGTGCTCGGGAAGCGAGAACGCTACCGCGAGACCACGAGCTGCAGACAAATGAAATCTTCCTCTATATCAAAACCACATAACGTACAGTTACGCAAATGCAACACAAGTAAGCAGCCATCTCACTATAATCCAAAACGAAGTCACTTCAGTTTTCACATTTAATCATCACAAGACAAATGGTCTAAGAGTCTGTACTAAATGATTCGGAAGGTCCTCACAACACCAAGCGAAAGGAGTGAGCGTGTAGATGAGAGTGTCCATTTTCGCACACCCCTCACTAACCGATTGTGCCAGCAAAGCTTTCCAATTGGGTGTGTCACGTGAGTGTTGCCCTTGCCTTACAGTTTCGTGGTATCGTACAGAAATCGCGTTGCAACACCAACGTTGGCAACTCGAATCGATACCACAGACATTACCGAGGGCTAGCTCCAATCCGAAACATCGTATGGGAGGCGCTCCCGAACACCACGTCTCCTCTATATGTTCTGCAGCGCCTTCACGTTAAGGTCAATATAGTGTTGAGCATGCCAGGAATCACCCCAGTTTGAGATTTCAGCTACAGCAGTCAGCATCATCATCTAAGACCTATGAGTAGTTAAAGTTTCAGATGAACTTGTAGTGTTATTAAAGTTGCATTTTATACTGCAACAGAACAGTTAGTTAATCTGTGGATCAAGTGATGATTTGCTAGTTCATGAAAGTTCTAAATCATATAGTACTCCTGTGGCGAATAAGTGTGTCAAGCTTAACTAAATCGTTTATTCATTTATGTAATGAAGTGAAGTAATATTCCATGTGTTTTAGTATAATCAGCCTGTTCCCAGAGAAGTCATAGAACCCACAATTGTGTCCAGACGAAAGTAGTTTCGCCTGGTCGTAATACACCTTTGACCCAGCGGTGTACAATCTCCGCAGACAGCTAGATGACTACAGGCTCTTTGAGACTGACTAGTGTGTACCGATGTACCCATTAATATAGAGTCTGAAATGTATCTGACAGCACACGCCTTTCGACATTTATGGCAGATTGAAAGACGCCAATCCTGTGTCCATTCTTCTTCGCCCATTTGCAGCATCCAAACCAGACGTCGGAGGGTGGTGCACTGACGTTGATTACAGTCCCAGGAACATTGGTCTTCTTTGTCCTCTGGTCGGCCATGTCATTTTAGACCATTCCTACATGAGCTGGGGCCCATGGAAAGGAGATTATCATACCTCTTTGTTTGTTTAGCAACGATTCTCGTATGATATCTACTGTACAAGTAGTGTTGATTTTCATGGTAGTCAAGTGCGGGAAAGATGCTTATCCCCTGAAGTGTTCATTATGGATGACAGAAAGCAAATACGATAAGCATTGCGTTAAGAAGAGATAGATTTCCGAGCATATAAATGTATCTAGGGTAGAACCGCCCACGGCGTGACAAACTTCACGCAGGTCACGTGTGCGGGCCAAGGCTCGGCCTGTCTCGACTTAACTCGTTCCTTCACGGAAATACTCTGTACAGTATATCGTTTCATTTAGTATTGCGCGACATTTCACTTAGTATTGGCCAGCATCTCGTGGTCGTGCGGTAGCGTTCTCGCTTCCCACGCCCGGGTTCGATTCCCGGCGGGGTCAGGGATTTTCTCTGCCTCGTGATGGCTGGGTGTTGTGTGATGTCCTTAGGTTAGTTAGGTTTAAGTAATTCTAAGTTCTAGGGGACTGATGACCATCGATGTTAAGTCCCATAGTGCTCTGAGCCATTTGAACCATTTTGAACTTAGTATTGCTGTGTAGTATTTTTCAGGGTGAACAACTCTTTTAAGTTTGTCAGCATCATGGTGTTAACGCTGTTACCCTCCACTATTTGTTCGTGGTAAGAAGGGCGTTCACAGGTTCAGTGGCTGTTTGCACAAAAAGAGACAGTCTGGCGATCTATCGTCAGAAGCCTTTCAAAATTAATGGAAGTGGCAGAAGGACAGGACAAGAATTCTCAATGTGTATCATGCAGTCGCATAAATGACTGGTGCTGCACGTTTCCTATGAAACTATATTTACAATACCGTGCAGAAAAAAATTTAAGGTTTAGTTGCCAACGAAAGAGCAATAAATTACAACGATCGATAGACAGGATTCGTTGTTCTGCACATCAAGAAGCACTTTTTTCTAAATTTGCCGGCATGCAGCACGTGAAAAAATTGGTGGTACGAACAGTCAAATTTCTGAAGGCGCACGTATTATTCCGCTGTCAGTTGCAACAGTTTTCGATAGAACTGAACGACGCATATGGAGACTTTATAAATTACTGAAAAGTGCGTTGATTAAGTCAAGGGGCATGTCTGGAACGATTTTTCTCTTTAAAATTCACTGTTGTCGAATTTATGAAGGAAAAAGGAAAGAATAACGAAAATTATATCATCTCCAATGGACTGGAGACTTCGAATTTTAAGTGGACGTGACTGCCCACAGTAAGACATTGCAAGATGAGATAGAACTTATTTCTGATTTGATGGGTGTGAATTTAAAAAGAAAATCACGTTATAGAAGGGATGCAATCTGATGATCATGGTCCAGTTCCCTAAACCAACTGCAGTTAAAGAAAACACGAGATTTGAACAATACATTGTGCTCTCGAAAGAATTACGAGGATAGTTTCCTAAAGGTCTTGAAGTCACTGCCAATCTTACACCTGTTTTCGAACCGTTTTCGATGGTTCAGATGGCTCTAAGCACTACATGACTTAACATCTGGGGCGGCCGTGGTGGCCGAGCGGTTCTAGGCGCTTCAGTGTGGAACCGCGCGACCGCTACGGTCGCAGATTCGAATCCTGCCACGGGCATGGATGTGTGTGATGTCCTTAGGTTAGCTAGCTTGAAGTAGTTCTAAGTTCTAGGTGACTGATGACATCAGATGTTAAATCCCATAGTGCTCAGAGCCATTTGAACCATTTTGAACTTAACATCTGATGTCATCAGTATCCTAGAATTAAAACTACTCAACTCTAACTAACCGAAGGACATCACACACATCCATGCCCGAGACAGGATTAGAACCTGCGACCGTAGGAGCAGCGCGGTTCCGGGCTGAAGTGCGTACACCGCTCGGCCACAGCGGCCGGCACCGTTACCGAGACTGTTTTCCGTTTCATTTGAAATCGCTTCTGTGCATATGCAGATGTAAATAGTTGGCCTGCAAGGTAATTTCCGTTTTAATGCACATCCTTTTATGTTAAAACTGTCCGTGACGTTTACATCGCTTTCGCCAGGTAGAGTTTCCACGTCTCCATAATGAGGTTGCAAATGCGCTACAATATTTCGATCGACGTATTTGTGTGAAAGACCTTTTTACGATTATGAAACTAAATAAGTCATGGCTACGGGGCAAAAATATGAAATTGTCCGCGTCTGTACGTATGTCGATGGTCTGTGCCACAAAAACATTATGTTACGTCGTCAACGCGCCAAAATAATGAAACAGTACTGAAAATTGGAAGAGTGCGGCGAGGCTGAACACTATGGAACTTGTGGCACAGCACGGCTCTTCTCAAACGGAGTTCTTGGCTGACACTGATTTTAGGGAAAGTCTGGAGCAGAAAGAGTTGTTGAGTGTGGCGTCTGCCCAGCGCTGCCAGTTATCAGGGTAGCCAACATATCGGGTGTGTGGCACATCGACAAGCTAGAAGGGACACTGCCGACGCCGTGAAGTATTCTCCCTCTCTCTCTGGTAAGAATGTATCACGCACCCGTCTTGTTACTTGCACGCTATGGTATCAAGGGCATACCCAGAGAGATTCAAGGTACTTTACAGATGAACACACACTAACTCTGTAACAATATTTCGTGATTTCTGTGTAAGAACGTTTCGTTAGTGGAATAACAACTACCTTAATGAGTACGGTTACGAACATAAATAAATGCAATGCTTTGCACATAAATATGTAAAGAAAAATACTATTTTTTGTTTACACTATCAGCGAAAATCACCGGAAGCAGTAACTAATGTGAGGTACGTAGGAGTAACCAACCATCTGTAGAGACTTAAAGAGGGATGATCACATTAAAAACATTGTAAGATATGCTAATGTTAGGTTGATATTCATTAGGAGAATCTTAAGGTAATGCAAACCACCCACGAAAAGAAGTGGTTTACAGGACACTTGTTCAATAGATTCTTCAGTATTGTTCATCAATTTGGGATCCTCACCATGTTCGATTTACAGAAAAGATTGAGACGATCGAACAAACAGCGGTGCGTTCGGTCACGTTATCGCTTAGTCGGCGCGAGAGCACTACGAAGATGTTCGACAAACTCCAGTGACAGACACTACACGAAACGTCGTCTATTCCGGAGAGGTTTGCTACCATGGGCGTACCCAGCGAGGGGAAGGGGGGGGGGACGCAGCTGCCCCCCTCCCCCTTGAAGATATTCGCAATTTTTTACTAGTTTACTGTTTTATTTAATAAGAAATTCTGCATGTTTTCTCGGATTGTACAAGTGCGTTCTTGTATTTAAAATGTTTACTAAAAGCGGTTTTTCACTGGTCTACTGTTTTATTTAGTAAGAAGTGCTGTATGTTGTCTCGAGTCCTTGGTTCCTGAGACTAGTATGACCCCCCCCCCCCTCCTTCCCCCTAGTTCAGATCCTCGGTACGCCCTTGTTTGCTACTGAAATTTCTAGAGGGTATGTTCTAAGAAGACTCATTCAACATATTACTTTCTACCTCGTTCGTTTCGGGAAATGACTTCTACAAGAAAATGGGAGAGGTTAGACCAAATACGGGGGCTTGCCGACAGTCATTCTTCCTATGCTCCTTTGTGAATGGAAAGCGGAATGGGGAAATATAATTAATTATATCAGAAGTACCCTCCACCGCACCCTGTAAGGAGACTTGCGAGTTATTGACAGTGCTGCATAGACGTAGATGTTAAGATGTCAGAGTAAAACGTATGTGTTTGTTCTCCAACCGCTTGCATGAAATGCGCTTCTGCTGAGGAAAATAATGAATACGAAACACGATATTTACTTAGCAACAGGCTTTATGAGTAAAATTAAATAAAAACACTAAAATGCGCAAGATTATTGAAGTAAGAAAAACTAACAAATTTGTCTAGCAAGAATCTTTCTTTCGCTTTCGCCATGGTCCCATAGCGAGCGCAGGGTCGGCGTGGTTACAACGGATTTGGCAGTGTTAGTGTGAGGGATGGCTGGATGCCCTTCCTGCCGCCACCCCGTGCCCCCCCCCCCCCTCCCCTCCTCCCAGGACGAAATCAATGTACCCTAGCTGCCTGCGTTTACTGTAAATCATGAAATAGTGCGGACGTGGTTCAAATGTCTGCGACGCGTGTAACTGAGGCGGAACGTGGGGACCAGCCAAGTACTCACCTAGCGGGATGTGAAAAACCACCTGAAAACCACATCCAGGTTGGCCGGCACCCCGGCCCTCGTCGGCAGGCGCGCCTATCCGAGTCCAGGAAGCAGCGCGTTATTGCGCTCTGCTACCCTGGCGGGTTCAATATGTCTAGCAAGATTATTACACTATAAATAAGACTGGTAAGGCTCGCGACTGCTTCCCACCTTCAATGAAACGTTTGCGTGCGCCCCCCTCCGCCCCCCCCCCCCCCCACACACACACGGTCGTGTCCACAGTTAAAACACAAGTCCTGTAACCTGTATTGAAGTTAACCAGAAAACAATATCGAGAGTAATGATATAACTGGACATAGCAGCACAATCAGACGCAGACAGGACACGAGGGACCAGACGATCGAGGTCAGTGGGTGCGGACTTGAAAATTCCCGTGAAATAGGTTTGGAGACACACTTAAAGAAGTAAAGACTAGACGATAACGAAAGAACTTATGTGACAGAATTTTTGAGGGGAATTCTTAGACGTTAACGGAGTAGGTAAGGAAACAGACTAATGAACCCAGTCTTTACACTATAAGAAATAAATTATGTAACAGAGGGCAGGGCAATAGAAACAAGGCGTAAGAATTGAGAGCGAGAGATGGGAGGGGGTTGAGGAGGGGGGATGGAAGGAAGGAGAGCTTGTGGTGGAAGAGACGCAGCGTCATAAGAAGAGCAGACTCCTAACCCCACCACTCAGACTCTGAAAGGCATCTGAAGAACAACGAACCGTGTAGCCAAAAGTTGCTGCGAAGCCTTCGACGTATATCATGTCAACCACTGGCGGGAGCGAAGGGGAAGGCGGACAAAACGGGAGGACCAGAGGCCAAAGAGGAATTGGCAAATTTAGTGAATCGTCACGGTTGCAGAGTTGGACGTGAGTTGCGCAGAATTTTAGTTACGGTTGCAGAACTGGTTAGACACGGTAAACAGTGACGGACGGAGGCAGTCAAAGTGTTCGCCTGTAATCTCTGGAAAGAAGACAGATAGCTATAGGGCACTGCTGGTCTTAGAGTTGATGCACGACGGATTCAGTATGCAGACAAGACGGTGATAAACAGGTGATAACTTGGCCAATAGAGTGGAGGCACCTAAACTACGGAAATCAGTTATGTAAAATAAGTTCGGAAAGAAATATAGAAGGTACTTCCATATTCTGATTTGTTTATTCTCCCTGTTAACCTGCAATGCTATACATTCACCTCAGGAATTTTCGTCAGACTATCAAGTCGGTGAACTGACTGAATTCCATTTAGCAGGAACGTCTGTAGCACAGGCCCTTGCAAAACCTACGTTCGGGACGCGCTCACACACACACACACACACACACACACACACACACAATCGACCTTTTTCGTTTTAGCTAAAAAAGGAAAAAATTAAAAACAATTGGAATACCCTGATTCTAGTAACGGTTTTCGTAAGTTTCCCCGGGTTTTAAGGCTAACTGAGAATATGTAGGTTGGTATTGTCAACGGTCGTATAATGGAAGCTTACGGACTCCTCGATAAACTAAACTGAGTTAAGTAACAGAAAAAAAAATCCGTTCGAGACCACTGAAGATGTACTACTGAGAATTCGTCAGTCTATGTTGCTTCATGCCGGTACAACTTCGCACTCGACGTTCGGAACCACATCGCTGTATAGTTTGGACAACAATGGTTTGTATCAGTGGTTCTGTTCTAATACCAGCTCGTTCACCTGACAGTGACATGATCCTCTGGGAGAATATGAAGAGCTTAGTTTCTGTGACTCGTGATTCTAGAATATGCACGACAGCGGGTGGTGCGTTGCTGTACAGTTTGGTGTGATCATGTTGGTCGACGTTTTGAGCAATACCTGTAAAAGAACAGTTCCGGATTCGTTATGTACTGTGCCGTACACAGGCACAACAGATTAAATACACTTTGATAAAAGAGTACGTATTCCGTATGTGAGTTCTTGTATTCCTCTGTGTTTTGTGTGGTACTCTTTGTTGGTTACTGTCTTTCACTACTGCGGAGGAATTTTGACAGAAAAAAAGACGTAAGTTGGGAGTCGGGTAACAAACCAAGCAAATTGTAACTACATTGTTCCCCTGTAACAAGATACCGGACACCACGAGCAGCATATAGCTAAATACTCTGAATTGATTATCGCATGGCATGGTGACCTTGGAGACTCCAAGAGGTAGGTTCAGCTACCTAATTAGAAAGATATTCCTTTCCTTCACACACAGTGCCATCTTTTCTTTGTGAAGTTTGAGAGTTGTGTGCCAAGTTTATGTGTTAAAGTAGATAACTGCAATGTGATGCATTATTGGCTCGTGTTTTTGTTGTATGATGATGAGACAAGCGACGGTTAACCTCGGTGTCGCCAGATGGCCTCTTCTCGAACAGCACCAAAGAGACGGCCGGGATTAACGTCCCCGTCCGGCGAACGGATCACCATCAACAGTGTTAACATGCCCTCCCTACATAAGACACTGCGGAGTAACTTGGACTTTCATTTAGGACACCGCAGCAAAGCCTTGCGTTACCATGTCCCCTTGCCGACAAAATACTGACAGTAAAAATTTCTTCTTTTTTTTCGTTTTCCGTCTTTCCTTAGTTGCATCAAAACTCATTGAAGTATGACCAGTCTTTACTACTAAATAAAAGACAGTTTGTTGTCTGCCTACGCCTTTCACCCCTTTTACTTATCAAGCACCTTCAGTGACAACTTCCAGTGTTGCTAGTCCATGTGTGTCGTCCTGGAGATGTGTTCACCCGTTCCTCATATTCCAGATGACCTATTTTCGCCGTCTTTTTCTGGCCCATATTTATTACAACGTTTTATTTCCATTTTCCATCATTTGTTGAACAATGGTGTGTTTACAGTGTGTAGTCACTACTCACAGCAAACGCACGCACGTTCAAGACAAAGTGAAAAGTGCAACTGAAATGTTGTAATATATACAGGGGAAAACAAAGCGCCGAGAACCGACCATCTGTAGTTGAGACCGAGTAAGTGTATCACCAGGCCGACACACTTGGACTAGAAACACTACAAGTCACCACTGACGATGCTTCATATATAAAAGAACTCAAAAGCGTATGATAGACAACAAATTGCCTTTCAATTAGTTGCAAAGACGGAATATGCCTCCAAGAATGAGGCTTCGAACCAAAGCCATAACGGTGAATAAATGCTCTGAAAATATTCCTGAAGAATTTAAAAAAAAATGTCCTTGGTGTTCAGGTGCACGAAAAACATAACAAATCGTTAAGGTTGTTGTGTGTAAGCGCAGCTATGAGACCAAGATATGTGTACCGGAGAGGTAATCGTAGCGAACCGCAACGCTACAATCAAAAGGCTGAAGATAAAAGAAAGGAATGTGATGTGGGTTTACCCATGAGTTTTATTTCACTCATGTATGTGCGTTTTTGACAAAATAACAGCGTCAGCAAAGTGGCCCATCCCATTCCCAACAGGGCGCCAGTTCGTCTGGACGTAAAGTCGTACAAATCCGTCGGCGTTAGCAGTCGCTCCCCTACAGCAACAAATGTGCAGATCAGCACAATGACGGGCACGGCCACAATGGAGGCCGAAGCGGCATTCATTGCGACGTCCATTCACACCTCGCATTGCAAACCCGATCCCGACACCCCCTCTTCCACCCCCTGCGCCCTCCCCCTTTTTTGTATATTACTTCTGACCGAGCAGCATTTCATTCCACGCCGACGACTATATAATCTCGCCGCTCATCAGTGTTTCGGGAATAAGCTCTCGTTTGGCGCGATGGCCGTTCGCAAATGTTTACGTTCGTTCTAGACAAATATTCCGGCATTCATTTGTGCTATCAGCGCAGCGCCACACGCTTTCGTCGCTACGTACACACCGCCGTGTCCTGAATTGAGCATCCGGAAAAATTTGCATTCGTTACAAGCGATTCATTAATTTCTCTGCCACGGAAAAATCGTGCAGTAGCTCGTTTCTTTCGCAAGTCTGTATTGCTTCGCGTAGTTGGCAGTCCGATTGATATACATATCAGGAGCGAAAGACAGTTTAAAACACATCACTTTGTTACACCTATGATACTGTCCAAATACCTCACCCCCAGTTGGAATCTGGCCATGTACGTCCTAAGATTGCACAATACGTTGCCGAAAGCTTGGTTAATGTGTATGACTCAGTTTAAATCCACTGAAGATAATTGTTCACTAGCTGAAATTTAGGTCTGCAGTAAAAAAAATTACACGTCGGATTTGGGACTGATTGCTGAATCCCTTTTCCTTTTTATAAATATATTATTGTACGTCGGGAAGAATAAAATCGTGCCGTATATGAGAAATGTAAACAGGAAAGGGAGACATCACGAATAGACTGGCGCCATAGCATAACTCTTTTCTTTGTTCACACAATCCTGCTGGCGTGAAACACTGACATGAAATGTAGATCTATAACAATACGTGTGGAAAATGGCGGCGTATAGAAGCAAAATGGGGGTCTTGGGGAAACTGCAGAATGTTGCAAATTACGTTAAGCAGAAGACACAGGTTAGCTAAAATCTAATATGTAATACGGGAATCTTTGACACGGAAATGTCCAGTGACATTGAAAATTGTAGGTTATAACGTGTAAAGGACAGGGTGGTCAGAAACAGTGTAAGAAACTTGTAAGGGAGCTTCAAGGTAGGTTGTGCTGAGAAAAACAGTTAAGAAAAAAATTCGGTATGTCGCGCCGTTTCCGAGTTAATTTGCGTTGAAGTTAGCCAGTCAGACCGCTGCGAACGCAAATTCAAGCTGCCCGCCCGAGACGGTGTCGCCAAACGTGTTCTCCGTTTGGTTTCTTAAAACCGAACGAGAGAGAGATACAAAAATTGGAAATGGGATAGTAGTAAGGATAGAACGCGATCCAAAGGCTGAACAGTTTCGTACGCTGTCATCAACGCTCTGAGTGGAACAAGTGATACTAATTGCACCCGGCGGGTCACTTGAATTTGCTCTCACAACGGCCTGATTGGCTAACTTCAATGCTAATTACCTTGGAAACGGCGCAACGTATCTATTTTTCTTCTTCACAAATATTTTTTCAGCACAACCTTCAATGAAGAGCCTAAGAAACTGGTACACCTGCCTAATATCGTGTAGGGCCCCCGCGAGCACGCGGAAGTGCCGCAACACCGCGTGGAATGACCTCGATCAAAGGCTACGTAGTGCTGTAGAGAACTAACACTATGAATCCTGCATGGCTGTCCACAAATCCGTAAGAGTACGACGCGGTGGAGATCTCTTCTGAACAACACGTTCTAAGGCATCCCAGATACCCTCAATAATGTTCATGTCTGGGGAGTCTGGAGGACAGCGGAAGTGTTTAAACTCAGAAGCTTGCTTCTGGAGCTACTCTGTGGCAATTCTAGACGTGTAGGGTGTCGCATTGTCCTGCTGGAATAGCCCAATGGACCTGAATGGATGCAGTGGTCAGACAGGTTGCTTATGTAAGTGGCACCTGTCAGAGTCGTATATAGGCGTATCACGGGTCCCATATCACTCCAGTTGCACACGCTCCACACCATTGCAGAGCCTTCACCAGCTTGAACAGTCCCCTGCTGACACGCAGGGTCCATGGAATCATGAGGTTGTCTCCGTACTTGTACACGTCCATCCGCTAGATGGAGTCTTCCGACCATTTCCAGTCATCAACAGTCCAAAGTTGGTGTTGACGGGCCTTTGCTTATTCGAGGGATTCTGAAATCTTCTCTGATGTTGTCAGAGAAATGGCGTCCGTGAGAATGTTCTGTACATATAATGCCCAACCGCTAACAAACGTTTACCGAGTAAATCTCCGGACCGTCCATCAATCCAACGTAGTCATAACACGCAATTGATCCATGTCTTCTAAAATGGCTTCTCCATCCAAAATTTATCACCGATGTGGCACTAATCTTAATAAAATTGTATTTTGCAATCATTTTAATGTGTAATTGAGAAAGGAAAAGGTAGATGACTTTGCAGAACATTAGGAAATGGTAGCTACTTAGTACTGTTATAATATTCTGACAAGGAACGACGTAAAACTCATTCTCGTACTTCTTGCCACGTCAGTTCAGAGTAAAATCTTCAAGCTTTCAACAGTTACCTCCACCGCTGTTGTGGTCGCCTTATATAGGTCATAGGCGGCTTCTGATTGGTCGGTAATTACATAAAGCTGTCTCAGATGGTGTCAATGTCTGCTCTGGAGCGCCTACCACTCCCGCCGCAGCATACATTGCGACGATTATCTCTGCCTCTTCTCTGCATCGAGAGGTCGCTTCCATGCATTGTAAAGATTATATCCACTGTCACAGTTGAAGATTTTCTCACAACATCCCTTGTGAGTGTCGGTCAGTCCATCGCACCATCTCCGGCCGCTGTGCAGACGTATTAAAAATCAAGAATTCGATAAATCTGCAGTTGCTGAGCATCGATTCACAAACAAACATAAAATTTTGTTTGACAGAACAAAAGCTTTGTTCCTGGCTCCTACCTACTGGGACTCTGTAATTAAAGAGGCTCACAAGCAAAGTGGTCACATACTAAAAATCAAGAACTGGATAAATCTGCAGTTTCTGAGCACAGCCTCACAAAGAAACATAAAATACTCTTTCACGAAACAAAAGTTTTGTCCCATGCTCCTATACACTAGAACTCTGTAATTAAACAGGCTCACAAGCGAAGCGGTTACGCTTTTATATAGAAGCTGATGCTTTCCTGGAAGTGCCTAGGGCAGTTTCTTTGACTGTTGCCACCCTGGCCATATTTTGCTTCCCGTAACACAGAAAAAAATCTGGTGACACAACTATTGTTGTTAGCGGCAGACAAATTCTGTCATTCCCTGTTATACCTACAATTACTTGTGCTGATGGCCTGCAGGGCATTTGCAGGAACTACGTAATTAACAAGCGCTAAAACATGGCGCGCCCAAAGGGTCGCCACCTTTCACTACCTCCCACTGGCAGTCATTGTTGTCGCTTAGGAAGTGTCGCTCGTAGATTACAGTTGTGACACGGAAAAGGGGAAAAATTAAACTGCATAAAACCATTTTCGTTCGTTTTAACTAAAAGGGAAAATGTGGTGAATGCTTTGCAAATCATCTTTTTTTTGCTAATATTTAAATGTCACCCAACACAGATACACATGCAAGCAGATCAACGGACCCGTCACTTTCACACGTATTCTCTGAACACGTGGGCTGAAGACCATGGATGATGCTTTAGTGATTTAATTCATAGACCTTCTGGTCACAGTAACTACATCTAACAAACATTTTTTTTTTTTTGGCTGACTAATAAAATCAACGTGGGTACAAAATGTGTCCAGCAAGGCAACACTCACTCACTATTGAGGTGAGTGTTATAATTATTTCAGTACAATCGATCCTACCACGTTTATTTACTGAACTCCTGTGACATTGATCTCCCTGGAAAAACCAAATCAGTACAAAATTTATCATTGGCTGAAAACCCTCTGATACCAAATACTTTACACAAAGGCACTATTGTAATTCTATTCACTCCACATTCACAATCACAAATATCTCGCAAAAAATAAAAAAGAATATGATACCAAACAGTGCAAATAATAGTGAGTATTTCATGTGAACATCATCTGTCTCTGAGAAGGAAGTGTAGTTGCGGTAGATAAAGAACAAGCTTTATATAAGAGACAACATGGTTACATTGTAATTAATGTAGACTATTCGAAAATTTGACACTCGTTAACCGCTGTCACATCACTTCCCTACCAAACGTTTCAGACTTCTAAATCAAGAATATAGAACACAATCAGACATTATACATGCATAACGGTGTTTATTTCTGCTCCTTCCAAGAAAATCAAACCGTCGTATTCCTCTTCTTGGTCGACCTATTTTTTCCGACCTTCGTTCTGTAGTTTACAATTCTGCAATCACTCTTTTTGTTTGTTCTGCTTCTCTGCACCTTTCTTTTGCTTCTCTTCTCAAAAACTCGACGATGCTGCCCGTCGCATTACTATATTCGATATTTGCTCTCAGAAATAGGACCGCCATTCTATCGTCAGCCACTGCCGGTGTTTTTTTCTGTGAACTGCTACATCGACATGACATGTGTCTTCCGTATCTTCATCCTCGCTTACTTCACTGTCGGCTTTAGAGTCCTCTAAACGTGACGCCTTACCGTCCTATTAGCTACCTCTGAATTTGGTTGTTCCATGGGAAAAATAACGGTCTCTTCCGCTGCTCCCTCCCGATCTATACTGTGATTGTCCTCGGAGAGAGCCCGCTACTTCGCACTTTGCATTAACGACTCTCGTCCCGCTCCTAGTTATCACTCAGATGTCAGACAAGCATTTCAAAATACAAACCTATACAGTTCCCCTAAATACCTTCGCTGTTCAAACGCACAGACACATCAGGAATATAACTCTACAAAAATTCACAACGCCGCTACGCAATAATCAAAGAACACATAAAACACAAACATACAGTAAATTAAACACCTGAAAAGAGTGTGCATACATTGAATACATCGCACCAGTAACTTGAGTATCGCGAGACTAATTTGTTCATAATCTTTTTCTGACATGAAATACGAAAAAATACAAGTTACCTATCTGACTGCATGTTATTAGATTCTACCGGTAAGATCTTGGCAGGCGTCGCCAATTTGTAAGGTTTCCTACACTTATTACGTACACTCAGCTAACAAAAACTGATTATAATTATGGTGGACAAGATGAATAGGGTACTGAAATGAACTATCGTTCTTTTGAGACGTAGTTTATCACAAGGCCAACACGCAAATTATCTGGATTAGCAGACAGACCATATTACCACAAAAAAACTCGAAGCATAATACACGGTGACAGATGATGTTGACGGCTGGCAAAGCTATTAAAGGGGAACGGGCTCAAGCTAAAATGATGTCTCGCAAAAGATAATAGCAACAACGGTTTCTGGCTCTATGTGAGGTACTGAATGAGGTTTTGAAACGCTAACTGAACATCAGTACGTTATGGATTGATTGAAATATAGGGCTGCACATCAGATGGACTCGTTGTAGTGAATACTAAGTCGTCAGACAAAGACTGCTAATAGGCCCCGACTGTCAATACGCCGACCACTGAACTGCCCAACGGTTGATGCGGACACTGGCCATAGGTGCGCAACTGCAAAGGCCGCGGTCGGTGTACACTCGCGCCAAGACGTGCAGAGAATCACAGCTGGCGCGCTGAAAAAGCAAGACTTCCTCTGTGGTGGCTCTCCGCCAATTTGCCGGGCATATGGCGTGCCTCGGACGAACTGCCCAGACCGTCCTCCACGGTGGACACCCGCCGAATGGCCACGAAAATCTCCCCTCTCTTCCGTCCTCGATACCATTCCAGATGGAGTTAGCAAATTTGTCCCATACAATAACCAAACTGCTCATACAAATTGCACCAACGTCATTTTTACAATGGACACCACACCAGAACTCGCGCCTAGACATGGTATTTGAGCCATGTGTGGCTCTTGTCCCCCCATAATGTATTTTACACACACTGTTATTCTACCTCACTACGTTAATTTAAAATTTCTGCTGCCACTGAGTTGCTGCTTTGTCTGACCCTGATCGGCGCTAGCAGCACGTATCGATACATCCCCTGTCGTAGAATCTGTGTTCGACTTCTATTATTTCCCGCTCGTTGCCTGTCGTAAGGGGAGCTCGCGTCGCGAGTTCGGATAGCGCGGCCGGGTCTGCCAGTACTTGGGACGTGCCTGGAGCGCAGTCCGGACCTGCCAGTCGCGGAGTTGCAATGCGGCACTAGTGCAGTCGGGTTGGAGCAGTGAGGTCTGCGTCGGCATGGCTCGCCCTACCATTGCCGCCACGCATCACTTGAGCCGGGCCACGGTCTTGGTGGATCGTCGGTCGGTCGTCCTACTGGGCGACGCGCTTTGGCTCGCCGATCGTCCCTCAGTCGGCTGTGTGTGTGTGTGTGTGTGCATCGACTTCCGATTTGTCTTCGTGCGTGCTTAGTTACTGTTGGGTATCGTTCAGGTCTTCGTGCAAGTGTTTGTCAAGTTGTGTGATTAGTTGGATTTATTTCCTTTGACAAGTTATTTTAAATGTTGTCGGCGTACTGGCTCTGAGAGGACGGTCGTCTCATCGGACGACGTGTAATTGGTTCTCCGAGCGCATCTGGGCCCTTTCAATTACCATGTTGTGGAACTTGGGTCGGTCCTTTCCTGGTGCAGGGATGTAGTTTAGCCAGTGGGCGTGTTCCCTCTGCATGGTTGGCTCCGAGCCAGTATTTCCGCCGTCGTGTGTCTGGAAGTGAGTGGGAGACGCACCAGCAGTGCGCAGCAGTCGCGGACGGACCAGCAGGCAGTCGGTCGGTTTTTGTGGACGAGGGAAGTTATCTCCGCCCGGTGCAGTCGGCTGGGTCTTCTGGCAGCCCCTGCGGAGTGTCGGAGCGTGTGTGGGGCTGTCCGATCACTCCGAGCTTCGTGGTTCACCGACTCAGGACGTCAAAGTTGAGTGGTGGTTTCAACTACCCAAGCCACGTCCTTTCATGTTGTGGTGATTCGTTTCGGTGGTTTGCTGTTGGGGAGGTTTTCCTGTGAGTAACACCGAGTGTCTCTAATGCTCAAATTTAGCCGCCATGCGGTGCAATTAACTATTTTGGTTGACTACAAATCGAGTGCCCCCGTGGAATTTCCTGCCGTGTGGCCGTTAGTGTTCTGGTTACCTGCCCTGGGCACTGACGTAAATTCAGACAGTGTTCTTTTGGGTGAAGTTAACTATATTACCGTGTTTCAAATTCAAGTGTATCAGCGGAATTTTCTGCTTAGTTGCCGTTAGTGTTCCGATTACCTGCCCTGGCCTCTAACATAATTTCAGGCAGCGTCCTTTCCTCACCTGTTGTCGCTGTCCGACATGGTGTTTAATTTTAACAGCTAATACATACTCCATTGGGGATTATCACGTTTGCAACCTTTTCTGTTTGAGTTCTCATGTACTGTTGATGGGAAGCAAGTGGTTGTGTCGGTCGGTCCGTGGCTGTCCCCTGGTTGGGTTCCAATGGATCAAGTGTAGTTTGGCTCACCACCTGTCTCGCCTAAGTGAATGAGGACAGACCGACCTCCCTGGAGGCTTCTGAGTGCCATCGGTGTTTAATTATCTATTTTCAGCTACTTAAAATTCAACGCTTATGGTTATTTTTCTTTTTTATTAAAAATGTTACAAAATTAATTCTTAAATTTATCTTTCAAGCTTAAACATTGCGGCCTTCTGCCTTTAAAAGATTATGGTAACATATTATAAAATTTTGAAACTTAATTGTGGCCTTCAGCCTTTGGTATTGCACCTTGCATATATTTGTTCTATCTACCTTGCTGTTAGGTTTTTTAATTACTTTATTGCTACCTTAATTGGATTCTTACCTTGTTGATTCGTCAAGATTTCTTGTTTGGAGGCCTTCAGCCGTGAAAGTGTTGCATTCGGTAAAGGTCCGGGTATGTGCCACTTGGGTTGTAAAATTGTTATTAAATTACAATAAATTACAATTAGAAGGTGAAAACTGTCCCCAAACTTATTTGGCTCTTTTCACAATCCTAATTACCTGTTCTGCCCAGCGGGTTTAGCGGGCGTTTAAGTATTCTTCCAAAGAAAAAGATTGCCTCCAAAATCTCCCGGTGAAACTGGCGCCAGAGAAGAATGCGCGCACTCCCTGCCTGCGGCAGACAATGCTTTCCTTCCCAGAATCATCATAAAACCCGGCGACCAACTGTCAATCTCACATCCAAGGTGGACGATACGCCTCTAGAACGCAGGCCGTTGGTTACTGTCCTACTGAAGCCCAGGCCGTCCTCGTGGACCAACTTTATGGACAGAGGCCACCGACTGCGCTCACAAACAAAGCTGTCACACTTTTGTAGAAGCCTGGACGCTTTGCTGGAAGATCCTAAAGCAGTTTCTTTGATTTCTGCCGTCCTGGCCGCGTCTCCCTGCCATCCATACCAACACAGGTAAAGCCTATTGCCACAACTGTAATTGCTACCGGCAAGCAAACTCTGTCATTCCCTGCCATACCTACAATTACTAGCCCTGATGGCTCGCTACATAGCTGAGATCGCTGCAATGCCTCTGCAGGCGGTAAGTAATTAAGAAGGGGTGAAATATGGGGCGGGCCCAGAGGTCGCCACCTTTCAAGTCTATTTATCAGTGTGATGTAACTCCCCTACTGGCCCATATGGATGCACTGATTGGGCTGGGAAGCGTGTCCTAAAGCCGTCAGATCCCACCGTGAGGCAATCTGGCCCACAGCTGTTGTTCTTAATATCCCAGATTCTGGCACTGGAATGCAGTTGACGCTCGAGATAATCCCACACGCGTTCCATGGGTACAGATGTAGGGATCCTGCTGGTCGCAGGAAAATCCCAACATCGCGCAGTCAATTCACAGATACATATGACACGTGTGGACAAGCATAGTCCTGTTGAGAAATGGCGACACGGTATTGTTGCATAAGGGGTAACAGCTGAGGACGAAGGATGTCTGGGATGTCTGCGATGTACCGTGTGCCGTCAGATTTACGTCTATCACTACCAGCCGTGACCTGAAGACATACCCGATGGCTCCTCACACAGGGACATCAGTGCTGTGCTTCTCCAAAACACTGGAAAAATGGGAGCTCTCCCCAGATCACCACCATAACCGCCAGCAATGGTCATCTGGGTTAAAGCAGAGCCGTGGCTCATCGCTGAACACAGTGTGTCGTCATTCGTGAACAGTCCATGCTTCCTTCTCACGCCACCACATTTCAAATGCAGCCGTTTGCGTTGGGTCATTAACTGCAGCCTATGCATGGGATGGTAATTCCCTCGTCCGACCAGTGGTGCGGGATGACTCAGAGTCTTGCTGGGTGTCGATTGTTTTTCCTGGGATGGCAGACGTAGAAAGTATTACGATAAAATCTTCTCGGGTTGACAGCCCAGTCAACATCGACATTCGCCGAGAAAGCCTGCATTCTCATATAGTATTGCGATCATCCGAGAGCACAATATGTAGATCCTCCGTTGTTCAGACGCGGTCGACAGCATCTACATCTACGTGATTACTCTGCTATTCACAATAGAGTTCCTGACAGAGGGTGTAATGAATCACGTTCAAGCTGTCTTTCTACAGTTCCACTCTGGCACGGCGTGCGGGAAAATCGAGCACTTAATTTTTTCTGTGCGAGCGCTAATTTCCCTTATTTTGTGGTGATGATCATTTCTCCCCATTTAGGTGGGTGTCAACAGAATGTTTTCGCTATGGAGGAGAGAACCTGTAATTGAAATTTCGTGAGAAGTCCCCGTCGCAACGAAAAACGCCTATGTTTTAATGACTGCCACTCCAATTCACTTATCATGTCCGTGGCACTGTCTCCCCTATTTCGTGATATTACAAAACGAGCTGCCCTTCTTTGTACTTTTTCGATGTCACCCGTCAGTCCCACGCGATGCCGATGCCACTCCGCACAGCAATACTCCAGAATAGGAGTGATGTAAGCAGTCTCTTTAGTAGACCTGTTGCACCTTCTAAGTGTTCTGCCAATGAATAGCAGTCTGTGGTTTGCTCTACCCACAACATTATCTATGTGATCGTTCCGATTTAGGTTATATGTAATTGTAATCCCTAAGTATTTAGCTGAATTTACAGCCTTCAGATTTGTGTGACACATCGCGTAATCGAAACCTGACAACGAGTGCCTGTCCTCACATTTCCAAGCGCTCCGGAATCAGGACACTTTAACATCTGAAAGCCCCACAGATCAGGATACTGCACAATTCAGCCAGCTGGCTAAATGGAAACCCACAATGGATTACCTTTCAAACTGTCAGGTGCTGATAACGGTGTCTCACACGTCTACGTGGCATCTACGTGTTGTTCACTGTGGTCACGCAACATTTGATGCTGTTGACACCCGTCGTATACCCTACCAGGCCTGGTAACAACATTAAACGCAAACAGCACCAATGAACTGTAGTGGCTATTCTACTTCTCACACAGAATTGCAACTCGAATCACTTTCACACTCGCCGAAGGTGTGTAAAAGTACGAAATTACATTGATATCCGGCCCTGTCTTCTGGATTACTCGTTTTGTCTCTCAGACTGTGCATAATTCACGCACATCCCCTTTATCTGTTAAACTGCATTGGTGATGAATCAAGCCATATTACATCGAAACAGCGACGTGGGGTGGATACTATGCACACAGTCACAGGTCCTAACCTTCTCTTTTTTCCTGTACGTGCATTTTTCATCCCAAAACTAAATAATTAAGACTGCCTTCAATTATATTCTTTACCTCTAATATTTGTCGAAACATACCAAGATGGTAGGAGAAGCTGACAAAGTACAATCGTACGCAGAGGGTTCAGTTCAGGCTTACAGCGAGCTAGCTTAAAATCCCCCCCAGCTCTGGTCAACAGCGACCTTCATTTTCACCGACAAGGATGCGAGAGTTAACGCGTGCGGCGCATAAAGCCATCAGCCACGTGTCTCTCTCTTTGCCCTCCCCTTTCCCCCCGACAGCACTGAATGGAGGCTGCACACGCGAGCTCTGTATTCGAGCGTCGAAAGCTGTTTCTTGTTACTCCTGTCTATCGCAATCTCCACGTTAATAATTAAAGCCTTCCTGGAACGAACCAGCCGTCAGTTGAAAGAATTTTCTGAGAATAATTACAGCAGCCTGAAAGATCCGTCAGACAGCGAAAATCATAGCGGGAATCGTGTTACACGAGCACGCAATAGCGTTTCATTTATCAAACGTCCGCTTTATTTTTTCGTTTCGTCCTAATGCTATGATAGAAGTCTGGAACCTTGGCAAGTCCTTTTAGTACATAACTGCGTTATCATAAAAATAATTCCGACTTTTAGCACATTAATGACATTAACTTTCGTTACAATGATAATGTACTGCATTAAGAGTGTAACACACAACAGTCCTAAAGAAACTTCATAAAAAGTAAAGGAGCTTTACGGCACTACAAAGTAGTTTTTTTAAAGGTTTTTGACACGTGTGTCACAGAAGAAAATCATGACCTTGATAAAGCCTGTCTCCAATACGCTAAATAAACAAACATCTTCGGGATCTCATTTTACATTATTAAGTACTATCTGTTTCGATCTGTCGTGCAGATCATCTTCAGGCCTGGCGCCGCAAGGTGCAGTTTGTCACCGGTGATACGAATGAGTATTCTGTCATAATAAAAACAAATTTTGATCCAGATGCTTTTCCTGAATCTACCTGTGTCCCGGAAAGCATTGCATTGTATCTTCTTCTTTCTAAGTAAGTACACAAATACAAAACAGACACATTTACATGTACGAAATAAATGAAAGACAATGACTTTCTCTACATTTGAAAAAGTTTATTCATGTGCTTTGCGATATACAATGCTTTTGGTCTATCCATTTTCTGCTCCACTAGCGAACATGCGACATATAATTGGCCACATGGAAAGCATTGTTATTCCTGATTTAATACACAGTTGTTTTTTTGCCCGCGTTTTCGCTCACGTACGGATGTGTCACATGTATTTGAAACACTTATATTTTCAACATACATTTAACGTAGTTCACACATATTTGCACACACATTTGAGCCGTATTCTAGGGAATTTCACCCTGCAGTTTCATCTGAATTCTGAAGAAACTTTTAATTTTCCCAGTAAATGGCCGTCGTTTCGAGAAAAAGGATTGTCGTTATCAACTGTCTACTTGTCCGCTATTTTGCACCATGCGCCTGTAGATAGGATGTTATAGGTATCTGTGGTATTGAGCCGTGTGGCATGGATGTAGATGATACACTGATGTAGATGATACACTGAACAACACAAATGAGACATACTTTTAAAGAATTCCAAGTCAACTAATTAAAGAGAAGAAACACCAACACATCTTTCGTGGCAGCCACACCTCATCGTTACCCTCAACACTAGTGGCAGTATGTGTATCTTACCCCCACAGAATTTTTATGCAAATAATGATTCATGCGTGCACCAAATTTGGTTGAAATTGCTCCACGCATTCTTGAGTTACGCTTTTATGTCGCACCTTTTGAAGCCAAGCCCCCAGCCAGAGGGGTAACAGGGATGTATTACAATAATTTTTTACGGACAGCAAGTTATACATATAGATGATAGGCAATGAAAACCTCGTAACTCCATTTTGTTAAATTTTGCAGGTGAAACAAAAGCGGTTTCTTAACAAGTAATATAAAGTGTTTCAGAAATTTGGTACATTTTCAACCGTGTAGTAGAAGCCTAGTTATTGACAGATTAGAGAAACCATGCACTTTCAGGTCTTTCTCTGGTTATGGAATTACTGGTCGCTTAAATTAGGAGTTTTCACAGACAGAGTTACGAGGTTTTCATCACCTACCGTCGATATGTCGCTTTTGGTAGAAACTCCTTCAGGTGTTACAGAGTTTCGTTGATCTATCAATGTCTTCACATCCCACTCTCTTCCACCAACTCTAGATGTGAAACGTAATCGTGAATGTCACTAGTTAGTCTAGCGACTCGGAAAACTGTAGATTTGATATTAATATGAGTACTTACTGAATATTTTTAAATGTGTCGCCTTCTCATCAACACCTCCGCCCCTAGCGGTGCTTGGGGTATATTAATCTCACAATTTTGTTACGCTAATAATTACAAAAGTCGTGAGTCATGTACACTGCCGGAAAAAATATTAGTGCACCATTTCAAAGGTTCTCTCTTCACTCAGTACTTATTGTTGCATGTGAGGTGCATGAAATGATTACATTAAAAGCGGTCCTGAAGTACCAGTATCGACCCTTGCTGAAACACACACTGAAGGCAATACAGCCGCTCATTCCGGCACACAGTCGATCGTACAGACGACAAGGCCTGGGGTCGAGCCAGTGTGTCGAATCCACTCTACGAGGCAGCGCTCACCAGGTGTAAGTCGTACGCACAAACCACCATCACTTCTGTGCACGCAGAATCTACTTTCATGTGGTTCAAATGGCTCTGAGCACTATGTGACGTAACTTCTAAGGTCATCAGTCCCCTAGAACTTAGAACTACTTAAAACTAACTGACCTAATAACATCACACACATCCATGCCCGAGGCAGGATTCGCACCTGCGATCGTAGCGGTCGCGTTGGTTCCAGACTGTAGCTCCTAGAACCGCTCGGCCACCCCGGCCAGCTTGACCCACTTCAAACTCGCTCAGTTGGCTGTAGGAAGCCCGAGTGTGTCTTCATGGCATGGTTGCCTGCTTGCTTCACACTGTTGCCCCACCTTGAGCCTTCTAGATATGAGCATTCGCTGTTAAAGGATAAACACAGATGAGGCTTGGTAGCTATGCCACTACGCTCTATCTCTTGGCGGACGACGTTGAGACCACTGTCAGTGTGTCTACAATCACCTAGGCGGCAAATTCCGTCTGCGGATCTAAATCGATTTAAATAAAAATTTTATTCATAATTTAAAATCGACTCGATTCGCTTTGGAAAATTCTGATGTCTATAAGATTTTCTGCGACACCTACTCTTCTTACTACATAGAACAAACAGGACCTGCCTTTACAATCAGATACAAACAACAACTTTTAAGAAAAAAAATCTTTTTTTGCCGACCACCTATTGATTACAGGTCACGCTCCTAAAGCTGTTCACGAAATCAATATTTTGCACACCGAGAGGAAATGGCGTAGATTAGATATTCTCGAAGAATTAGAAATTTTTAAACACCTTTCTCAAAATGATGGCCTCATTCTTAATGAACAGCTACAATTACGTAATTAAAACTTCTTCAACGGTATAAAGCCGTTACTTAATATTTGATTTTGTGTTCCATCGCGCAGTTACCGAAATGTTTTTTCCATCCTAGTCTACTCATAATTTTTTGTTTATTAAATGGTTTATATTGGCTGCATTTAATGTTATATCGTTTTTTCTAAACTCTGCCTCATTCAGCGGCCTTTGTAATTCTAAAATGGCGTTTTCAGCCTTTAAACTGTTCTTTTAAGCTCTTATGTAGACAAAAAGTTATCATGTCTGATGCTGACAAATAAAACGTTGCCTTCTACCCGATGTACTAAATAATGTTCATCATAATATTCGTCTGTCTATATTTTAAATGTTAAGCAGCCTATTTGTATTTGCGGCTACTACATGGCACTCTTGGTGAAATGTTCAGCTGCCCGCAATTGCTAACGCGGGAGCCTCTGTCTGTTGCTCCGAGTGCCTTGAGATGTGTGAGCAGCCCATAGTGGCTTGCCTTCCATGTGTTCTTTTTCTTAAGTTTTGTGACTGAAGTTTTATCACTTGATATTTATTTTATACGTGACATGTAAGTACTGTTTCAATCTTGTGCTGTTAATCAGTACTTACACTAATATTTAAAAAAAATCTCCTAGTTTTTGTTCTTATTTTATAGGCCTGTTTGAATGTTTTACTTCTGATGAAGGCACTCATAGTAGTGCCGAAACCAGGAAACAATACATTTCTGTTAGCCAACTTGCTAACACGTAAATGCACGCGCGGCATCTACCGCATCTAATGGGACCGATTTGGTGTGCAGTTCAGTCCTGTCTGGAACTCGGCCGGTTCAGGTGCGGTTTGAGCAGTGGAGGGGTTCTGTCGTGTGCAAAGCCTTGCAGCTGTCCAACGCACAAAGTACCTTGCAAGAGACCGCCGTATCAGTGTTCCAGATGGATGGATATTGTCCACGTTGATAAAACCGTGCCGTCCTAAAGCTTTGACTGCACACCGGCCAGCGCTGTCCCGTGCGCCAATGGAAAGAGCGGGTAGCGCCACACTTCCAGCAAGACAGAGTTCAACGCCACTTGTCGAGGTTGACCTAACCAGCCGCCCATCGCTGATCGGCCCCAGTTCGGTCGCAGACTTCGAGAGCATCAGTATTGAGTAATACGAAGACGATACTTAGCCTGCGTTCTGCGAGTAGTAATAGACAGTAGAAGTAATCGCATTTAGGAGGCACAGGAAGCACGTCAGTCCACTTCATAACTAGAAGTTACGTCTCTCTCCTTTTTAGGAATAAAGAGTTGTATTAATTTGAAAGTGTTACGTACAGATCGTTTTGGATTCCTGCCACTGGCCATCGCAACTTCTCTCCTTCCTTGTGTGTGCCGATGCTGACTCCCATAGTAGCCGACACAACAAAAACAATGGCGTGAAATGGTTCTGTAAGAAGTATGAACCATAAGGGCACTGAAATGACAGTTATAATGCTGTAAAATATCCAACGAGTTCGTGCAGCTCTGCAACGAAGCCCATATTGATTTGTCAGTCGCTATTCATTACAAATACCCCGCAGGTCTTTGCATAGGGTTGTGAAACAGTATTTGAGGTTCTATCCTTGTAAGGTGCAATTGGTTCGGCAGTTTCGGCCGGGAGGTAAAGTGAATAATGACAATTTCCGCGCAACATTACGGGACAGAATTGACGAGAATGAAGCACTTCAGACAAATCTCTGATGTCTGAAGGAGTACACTTTCATCAGAAAGGAATTGTTAATAACCAAAACTTCTTATATTTTTCGGACATAAACTATGGCCGGGGATGTCAGCTGACCTTTCAGCCACTGAATTTTTTCTGTGGGATCATTTCAAGAACTTTATTTTTTTTTGCGGTGACTACAATATTTATTAGGTGAGAGCCGCAATCCGGGAAGATAAAGAGGCCATTTTTCAAGAAATGATTGTGAACGTAAAGACTGGCTTACGCGAACGTCTTCAACAATGCATTCTCAATGATGAAAGTCAGTTTTGTGATGTACTTTTTAAGAGATAAACTTGTGTTTGGCTTTTCATTAATGGCAGTGTGTGTAGAACAGTTATATATAGGTTATGTTGGTGTCAATATTCCCTAAGCCTCGTAATAACCAAATGAAAATGAACAGCTTCCCGTGGCCACACTATGGTAGATACACATTAACACGGGAGTATTATTGCTGTTTTTCCACAAGAAGGAAACTGTTATACACGATGTCCCAGAAGGAGTGGACAATGTGCAAGGATATGACAGGAACGATCATTTAAAGCAAAATGTTCCTGTAAACATTGATTCTAAAATGCACACTTTAAAAGCTATGAACACTTCTTCAGTAGAAAAGATGTGCTTCACAGTATCGGAGATGATAAAAGAAGTGCTCATAATTCGTATGATATACTTTTCACAGCACATGTTTATCAGATTTTTTTGTTTCGAATGGCCATTTCTGTCATATCCCTGAATATAGCCCATTCCTCGAGGGACACCCGGTATAATATGAGGGCTATTCGGAAAGTAAGGCCCAGTCGGTCCCGAAATAGGAACCACTCTAGAAATCAAAAATGTTTTATTTTAACAGCTAGCTACATTTTCCAGATACTTCTGTACATAGTTGCAGCTCCGACAGACATTTGTCGTAGCGTTGTATCAACTTTCCAATAGCCTCCTCATAGAAGCGTCTGTGCTTTACGTCAATTCTCTTCACTTTTCTGCAGCTCCTTGTTTGTGTAGACAGCGGTTCATGTGAGCAGAGTCGAAAAGCAGAGGGAGCCACGTCCAGGTTGTATGGTGTGACACCAAAGACTTACCACGGAAAACGTTGTATGAACGCCTGAGTTGCCCCTGCAGTGTGCTGCCGAGAATTGGCATGAAGAAGGAAATTCATGATAATTACCTTATACGCGCTGCATCAAATTAGGCGAAATCTCTCCCCAGTCACCAATACTTCAAGGAAGAGCGTATTAGAAACACTGACCAACACATCTGTGCAAAGCTTCGTTTAGTGTTTCCATTTCGCGCCCAGTCGGACCTTACTTTCCGAACAGCTCTTGTATTATACAGGGTGTCCCTCGAGGAATGGTCTACATTCAGGTACATGACAGTTCAGTGTGTGTGCCATTTGAAACATGCAGAATATATAAAGCGATATGAAGATGGTCTCTGTTTTTTCGAACATGTCCGAAAGAACAGATACCATCTTCATATACAGAGTGTTTAAAAAATGACCGGTATATTTGAAACGGCAATAAAAACTAAACGAGCAGCGATAGAAATACACTGTTTGTTGCAATATGCTTGGGACAACAGTACATTTTCAGGCGGACAAACTTTCGAAATTACAGTAGTTACAATTTTCAACAACAGATGGCGCTGCAAGTGATGTGAAAGATATAGAAGACAACGCAGTCTGTGGGTGCGCCATTCTGTACGTTGTCTTTCTGCTGTAAGCGTGTGCTGTTCACAACGTGCAAGTGTGCTGTGGACAACATGGTTTATTCCTTAGAACAGAGGACTTTTTGGTGTTGGAATTCCACCGCCTAGAACACAGTGTTGTTGCAACAAGACGAAGTTTTCAACGGAGGTTTAATGTAACCAAAGGACCGAAAAGCGATACAATAAAGGATCTGTTTGAGAAATTTCAATGGACTGGGAACGTGACGGATGAACGTGCTGGAAAGGTAGGGCGACCGCGTACGGCAACCACAGAGGGCAACGCGCAGCTAGTGCAGCAGGTGATCCAACAGCGCCCTCGGGTTTCCGTTCTCCGCTCCGTGTTGCAGCTGCGGTCCAAATTACGCCAACGTCCACGTATCGTCTCATGCGCCAGAGTTTACACCTCTATCCACACAAAATTCAAATGCGGCAACCCCTCAGCGCCGCTACCATTGCTGCACGAGAGACATTCGCTAACGATATAGTGCACAGGATTGATGACGGCGATATGCATGTTGGCAGCATTTGGTTTACTGATGAAGCTTATTTTTACCTGGATGGCTTCGTCAATAAACAGAACTGGCGCATATGGGGAACCAAAAAGCCCCATGTTGCAGTCCCATCGTCCCTGCATCCTCAAAAAGTACTGGTCTGGGCCGCCATTTCTTCCAAAGAAATCATTGGCCCATTTTTCAGATCCGAAACGATTACTGCATCACGCTATCTGGACATTCTTCGTGAATTTGTGGCGGTACAAACTGCCTTAGACGACAATGCGAACACCTCGTGGTTTATGCAAGATGCTGCCCGGCCACGTCGCACGGCCGACGTCTTTAATTTCCTGAATGAATATTTCGATGATCGTGTGATTGCTTTGGGCTATCCGAAACATATAGGAGGCGGCGTGGATTGGCCTCCCTATTCGCCAGACATGAACCCCTGTGACTTCTTTCTGTGGGGACACTTGGAAGACCAGGTGTACCGCCAGAATCCAGAAACAATTGAACAGCTGAAGCAGTACATCTCATCTGCATGTGAAGCCATTCCGCCAGACACGTTGTCAAAGGTTTCGGGTAATTTCATTCAGAGACTACGCCATATTATTGCTACGCATGGTGGATATGTGGAAAATATCGTACTATAGAGTTTCCCAGACCGCAGCGCCATCTGTTGTTGATAATTGTAACTACTGTAATTTCGAAAGTTTGTCTGCCTGAAAATGTACTGCTGTCCCAAGCATATTGCAACAAACGGTGTATTTCTATCGCTGCTCGTTTAGTTTGTATTGCCGTCTCAAATATACCGGTCATTTTTGAAACACCCTGTAGATAAGGGTTACCGGCCAATGATCTTCTCCAATGCGGATGCACTCACATTGCCCAAACTCTTACGGGAATCGGTAGACTGACTGCCGCGAGTAATGAGTGTAGTGGGCAGGGGCACTACAAGCGTAGTGTGTGGACAGAAAGCTGGAAGTGTGAGTCTTACGTGGAGCGTGCCAGAGATAAGTCCTGCAGGCGCACTATCCTCGGTGGCTCAGTAGGATAGAGCGACTGCCATGTAAACAGGAGATCCCAGGTTTGAATCCCAATCGGGGCACACATTTTCAACTGTGCCCGTTGCTATTTATCAACGCCTGTAAGCAGCTAAAAGTCTGGATTTCATTATAATTTCATTCATCTAAAGCCCAGCTTGTCCTCTTGACAGAGTGTGCCACTGCGCATTTGGACAGGAGGGTACACGGCATGTACTCTTTGGCAGAGAATCAGCGACAGGCGTAAAAGTAAATTTAGGTGTGCCCCTGGAATGTGTGTTGAATTCGCTACTGGTCATTATTTTTTCGTTTATTGGTTTTCAATTTCCCCAAAGAAGGGCGGGCTGGCAAAGCTTAGTACGCCGCTCTTCAGCCTACTACTGTTCATTTTTTTCCCCAACTGGGACTGGCTGGCACCAGCATATGCGCTGCTTGTCAGCCGAAAGACATTAAATCAGACAACAGAGCACATTTAAAATAACATAAAGGAGAGAATATGCCGTACATCGATATAAAAAAGGGGGAACATCGTAGAAGAGAACAGACAAAAAGGGGGCGACAGTAAAATGGAGATAAAAACCGTAATAAATTAGTGCACACAAAACAAAACCTCACATTGGATCAGAAACGGCGTAGCACAGAACAACCACTGACAAAAACACTATGTGCAAGTCCAGCACACAATTAAAACCACAGCTCTTGACAGACAGGAGAACAGCACCAAACATAACACTGACGTAGTACACTGATGACGATGAGCAAACAATCTGCCAGGGGCATACACATGAGGGAGGAGCGAAGAAGGAGGAGAGGGGGGAGGAAGGAAGAAGGAAGGGAGAGGAGGAGGGGGGGATAGAAGAGAAGAAGAGGAGGAGATGGGGGGAGACGGGCATGTGGCGCGCCGAAGAGGGCTGGGGAGGTAAGGACGTGGGCGGGAAGCAGTCGCGGATGAGATGCAGGGAGTGAGAGAGGGAAGGAGAAAAATCTGCTCTGGGAGAAGGAGGGGAGAGGAAAAAGGGGGCCCTGGGGAGAAGGGGGGACAAGGCCAGGTTACAGTTGGAAGGAAGGGTAGATGTCACGGCCAAGTTCAACATCTGGGAGGGGAAGGTGCTGAAAATTGTCCTGAGAAGGAGGTGGAAGGGCTGGAGGTGGAGAGAGGGAGGAATACAGCGATAGAGGCGCGGCAACGGGCGGGGGTGTACTGTTCATCTGTACCTACTATAATTTAAAATCCCCAGCCATGTATTTGCCTGTATGCGAAGGCTCATCTTAGGAGCCGCTGTAGGGATTTTGATACAGTTTTCGCTAACCGATAGACTGATTCACGAGTAATGTTTATATGTGTAATTGATTCTTACAGTAATGATAAGTGTGTAATATGTGTATTGTTGTCTATAAAATATTTAATTGGCGTTTGGAGCGGCATCTCGCAGCAGTGATGGGACCTACGAACTGGTCAGCTATAGTGAAGGCCGTATCTGGCGGGAGTAACGGTGAAGTAAACAGCAACAGCAATTCTAGAGAGCAGCGAAGCTTGACAAGAATCTGTACATCTATAGGTATCTTACATACATATTATAAATGTAAGTCCTCCGCCACGTTTTTCTGTCTGTATGTGAAGGTTTTTGTCAGAAAATACCGTAGCTATTTTGATAAGGTTTTCTGTAGTAGATTGTTCTATGCGAAAGCTCAAAGACGAGACGCTTCACAGGCCCTCCGGTCAATGAGGCATGTGAGCATCATTGCTGGGGCAATGCTGTCTTTACACAGCAAGACAATATTCCCTTCATGGAAAAGGTGCGTGCAGTTTACAAAGTTCCAGAAGCCAGCGAAAAGTGAGAAATCCAATATCGATGCGTTACAAAGTCATAGATAGCAATAATCGTTACAAAAAAAGCACAGAACGGCAACTTTCTTCAAACATTCCGAATCGTAAAATTTCGCACTTCTGAAAAGGCAAACGACGTAGTTACCTACAAATACAGTATCAGTGATTCACAACTGAAATCGGCCAACTGACAAAAATACCTGTTCTTAGCAATTTTCGGGGATGTGAAATGGAATGATTACAAAGGTTCAAGTGCAGGTAAATAATGTACAATACTTCGGTTCATCGGTAATAATTCCACGTAGTCTACAACAGAGGTTTCTTACAAAACGCTCATTAGACCCATCCTAGCATACTGATCGGACGTGTTGGACCCACATTAAGTAGTACTGACGGAGGATATTGAAAGTATAGAAAGTATACGAAGACAGGCAGCACGAGTAGTAATGGGTTTCTGTAACGCACGGCAAAATTTCACGAAAAATATGACAGACTGCATTGGAAGGCACTTGAAGGTAGACACCAGCTGTCCCGCAACTTGACGCTTAGAACGTTTCAAGAACCGGCATTATGTGAAGAATCTACAGAAAATACTACTGGCCCCAACGTATCGCTCCCGTAGCGTCCGCAGAAACAACATGAGACTTATTAGAGCTCCCATAAAGACATCTGAGCACTCATGCTTCCCGCTCCCCCTACTAGAATGGAACGCTAAAAAATCCTAATCGAGTATGCAGGACAAACGGAAGTGTCGTCCCCCCATGCACTTCAGAGATATTCTGAGTAATAACGTAGAGAGGAATGCAAATTCTTGGAATTTTAGACCAACGTCTACACTCCACAGCCCACCTTATGGTTTGTGTCGGGTGGTAATCGTGGCAACGTCTGTAGGAAAACAAAAATTTAAAGCGTAGACCAAAGACACGTTTCAAGTGAAAACTCCGCTTACAGCAAATCTACAACGTCGACGTCGACATCCATCGCCAGTCCGAATGCCGTAGAGTAACAAAAATACTTTTCATGTGAGGTGGCGTTCCTTCAAAATTGTCTATAACGATGTCCACAATTCTGCCTGGATGTACAGGGGTTGCACAAAAATACGGAAACTCCATAAGGCCGCGTGGAGTAGCCGTGCGGTTAGAGGCGCCATGTCATTGACTGCGCCCCCCCCCCCCCCCCCCCCGGGGGTTCGAATCCTCCCTCGGGCATGGGTGTGTGTGTTGTTCTAAGCATAAGTTAGTTTAAGTACTGTGTAAGCCTAGTGACCGATGACCTTTGCAGTTTGGTCCCTTAAGAACTCACACACACACACACAAATTCCGTAAGAAATACCTGCTTGAACACAAATAGAAACGCTAGACGAGTTTGTTCGTTACGCTGTTCTATTCGACCACGAACAGCACCTGTACAATGTCCGCAATACGGTGAAGTGACGTCGGAGCGAAATAAATCGCAGCGTTGGTAAATTGTTGGTGCTCGTATGTTGGCGCTTCCTTAACAAAGGCAGCGGATGTGTTTGGTGTTTCAAAAGCTATCATGTCGTAGATTTATACCACATATAGGGAAATCGGGAAAAGCGTCATCCGCTCTGTCACAATGCAGACGGAAGCGTGTCGTGACGGACGGTCATTGAAGAAGATTGTGACGAAAAATGAGAGGATGACAGTTGCAGCACTCATTGCAAAACTGAATATCCCTCTGGCGAACGCCGTCACCATTAAAATAACACGAAGGGAGCTACAGAAGCAGGGATCTGCAGGGCGCGCTGGAATTTCATAACCGCTCTCAGTGATGGCAATGCCCGTAACAGGAAAGCGTGGTGCTGCAGCCATAAAACCTGAATTAAGGAGCAACGGAAGAAAGTCATTTGGTCGGACGAGAATTGCTTCACACTGTTTCCAACTTCTGGCCGAGTTTACGTCTCAAGACTGAAACGTGACAAGGGTTCGGTGATGATTTCTGCAGCCATATCGTGGTATGCCATAAGCCCCTTTGTTACTCTGCAAAATCGCCTTACTGCCAAGTATTATGTCATCTTTTTGGCTTATCAGGTCCATCCCATGAGACAATGTTTGCCCCCTGATGATGGTAATGATGATGATGCTGTGTTCGAAGAGAGCCCCTGTTCACACAGCTCCAATCGTTCAGGACTGGTTTCTTGAACAGGAGGATGAATTATCGCGTTTCCCTTGCCAACCATACTTAACACATCTCAATATTATTGGGTCTCTTGGGTCTACTTTGGAGAGCAATGTGCCGGCTCGCTATCCACCTTTATCATCGCTACTTGAAATTGCCACTATTTAGTAGGAAGAGAGGTATAACATTCCTTTCAAAACCATATAGGACCCGTATTCATCCATTCCGAGATGACTGGAAGCTGCTTTTGAATGCCAACGAATTTTCTGCACTGAATTAGGCATGGTAATGTGTTTTATTTGTGGTATTTTATTATTTTTGATCGCCCCCTGTACTTTGTAAACTATTTTCTTCATACCTACTTGGCAAATATTTCAAGTTTCCTTAACAAATGTCTTGGTAAAATAAGAAAGTCGAAAGGAGACTAGGTTTTAACGTCTCGTCAACGACGGGGATTTTAGAGACTGAGCATAAACTGGAATTGAAGACGGATGAGGAGGCAAATCGGCCGCTTTTTCGAAGGAACCATCTAGGCATTCGGTTTAAACGGTCTGAGGAAATCATGGAAAACCTGAACCTTGGTGGCCGGATCGATATGTGACTGCCGTACACCCGCCTGCGAGGCCAACATTTTAATCATTGCGCCACCTCGCTCGGGAATAGGAATATGGGGAACCTTTTTAACTTGGTTTGGATAAAAAGCAGTGGCAACTCTGCCGTAACAAGAACGCAGGGCGTCACATGCCATGCACGCTACCTGTGGCTGATAGCAGAAGATCAGTTGAAGTAGCGCGGTGAGCAGCGACGGCCTTTGGTGCTGTCTACAAGTGCGGGAGGCCAGTTCAAGCGCCCTAACGGTACGTTTAGGAAACACGAACAAGACTGAAGTGGCAAGTGATCGGAGTGCACAGCAGCGTTGCCTTCTGGCACTGCATCTCACTGTCCTTCATGACAACGTGCGATGTCATACGGCGATCCCAGTGCAGGAGTTACTGCGTACTTGGTGGTGTGAGATGCCGGATAATCCACCGTATACACCCGATACGACCTGGTGCGTATATGACCTGTTCTCCAAAAAGGAACTTCTTCATGACACTCGCTAGAACACAAAAGAAGACATCATACGTGTCATAGGGCGTCCTTGCGAGACATCGACAGAGATGGATGCGCTGACAGTGTACGACGCCTTCCACCTATGTGGGGGAAGGTGATCGAGATGCGGGCCGATTATGTTGAGGGCATGTAATTTTGTGAAGCTACCAATAAAGTCTGGTATGACTAACAGACGTGTTGCTGTTACTAGCAGCTGGCCGGTTTGAACTTCAAGAAATGAGCTGAAGGCGGGCGAGAGAACAAAAAAAGTGTTGTTTTGAGGACATTAAATACGAGACATGTAGACGGGATTTCGTTAGCGGTGAAAGTTACTCACTGCAGGGAGGAAATCATTAGATTTTAGAGAACACTGCTGTATATTTGATTTCGAACTTAAAACCTATCAGTAATACCGAGACTGCACATGTAACACAGGGGTTGAAGTATGCTGATGATGGTAGATGCGAAATATTTGGGGGATAATTAAAGTAGAGTATTTTATCATCCGCGCGAGTGTAAAACGTGAAACATGGGGATTTGAGATGTGCTGCTGATGGTACATGGGAAATAGTTGGGGGAGAAGTGAAGTATCCGATACGAAATCGTAGTAAATTTTTTCTACGGGACGATTAACTCTTATTTTATATTCCACTGTACAAGGTTATTCAGAGGACACTAAAACTCAGTCAGTGAGCCGCTTCATTGTAAAAATGTAGCCATATATACCTGTACGTCGTGACGGTGCGTTAGCTTTCTTAATTGTAAAAGAATTATACAAACACCGAAACGTCGATCAGCGAGGCGTTACTATATAAAGTTATTTAAGATTCCTTACATGCTAGTCTGGGTTCTTATCACGGACTATAACAATTTAAACTAATTCCCTTAGATATACGCATTTTAATATATTTTCTATACCGTACTTCTTTTTGGAAGGAAGGGGAAGGGAGATATTTCGATATTTTAACGCGCGAAAGTGATCAAGGTCGTCACTACAGATTGTGATAAAAACAGGAAAATCAACTTGATCATTTGCTACCAAATCCTATTTCACAATAAAATATTCTATTCGAGCTGAAAAAGATAAATGGATATTTTTTATATTCATACACGAATAACACGTTCAAACAATACAGTCAGGTGGAAAGATCGAAACGTATGTATCGTATATAATTTAAGATTTTGACTGAAAGTTCTTGCATGAGATAGAAAGAACGTGTGAAATATACGTTAAGTTCGTGCTACGAATTATAGTAAGCTAGCAGTCTATAGTAGCATAATGTAAGACCGTCTGCCATATCACCCACGCTGCCATCTCGCGTCGATCACTCGTACCTTTGCTGTGTTCGGCAGTCGCAAGAGGTCGTCCAATGAACTGGGAGAGTTAACCTATCGTTTCATCACTCGTAGCTCGGTTCTTTGAACGAGGCATTTGTCTGTAAATATGAAAGAGAAATAGTTTAACTCATCGCAATGATTCAGTTTTCCCAAGTTTTCTTTCCTATTGTACACGAGTCACTGCAATCATTTTCGAACTTTCACTTCGTTTGGTAAAGAACTATGCAGGCAACTGTTGTAAATCGCCACAGAATAAAGTTTTGTTGAGATTTACATGTTTAGAAATTCTTCTCTCCCTGATACTCTCTAAGAAGTCTATGAAAATAATCACTCGGGACAAAGTCTATATTGTAAGAAAAACGATACAAGGGCAAAAATGTTATGCAGGATGTATCATAATTTTAATGACGCAAGCCGACAATGTTGAAAGTACACTATGTTACAAGCCAAAACTTCTTAGCAAACAACTGTCAGCGAGTAATTGCGAATTCAAGGAAACATGGTCTGGTCGTTTTCAAAAGAACTGGGAACAAAGCAGGACTTTAGAGTGATGGACCATATTGCAAGGACACTATGAACTCCTGTTTTAACAGGCACGAGTATGCAGTAAGTGTAGCATGTAGCTGGTAGATCCTAAAACTGGATTGTATTCCATGATTATTTAAAGTAACTATATCCCTGCTAAAGTACCTAATAACTGTTCGTAGCCATTACAACTTGCCTAACTGTGAATTTACGAACAATGAAGTCAGCGGTGGCTGGTAAAGACAAATTTGCGGTTCTCCGTCAACAGCTTCTTGCGGGCCCGCTTTTACTGAGACTTTTGGCTGCTAGTGTCGTACTCCCAACTCTGTCAGTTTGAACATCGTTTATGATAAACCCTAGAGTTCCAAGTACGAAGAGGGATCGTACGTTGCAGCAAAAAACGATGACATCCCATATTCTTTGTTCTCAGTGGCATTTTGTACAGCGCCCTTAACTAAGGTGTACCAATTTCAGCATTGTTCAAAATACCTACATTTATTCAACAATGCATGTATCAGAAAACTAGTCATCGAAGGTTTTGTAGCAGGCAGCAGCAGCGATTTATGGCGTGGTGAATCTTGACTGCACTGTTCCATGCTGTAGATGGAACTATACATCAAAATGGTTCAAATGGATCTGAGCACTATGGGACTTAACATTTACGGTTATCAGTCCCCTAGAACTTAGACCTACTTAAACCTAATTAACCGAAGGACATCACACAACACGAACTATACATTTACATATTTCAACAAGACATGACCCTCGGATCGGAATAGATTCAGAAATTGATTGCACGCCGTTTTGCATGTTTAGATTATTAAAAAAAAAGAAATGTTAGGTAGCTTTGCACCCACACTTCGAATGAATCAGGCTTGTGGTTTTTGTGTCAGAGTTGCCAAAATCAGTTTCATTTTTCTGGACATTCACTAAAACAACCTGTTTACTGACTCCTGAACACTATGGTGATGGGATATGGTAGAAAGTGATAATGTGATTTTTCACTGATAAGCTAAAACATAACGACCACTGGCCACGGCGACGTTGGATGCCGCCTGGTGACGTCGCAGGCACATGACGCGGCAACAAAAGTATGTAAGCGGAGCAGACACGGACGGGGGATCACCAAAGCGAAAATATGGGCAGCAAATTGGGAAATCCCTTGAAGTAAGCAACTCTGACAAAAGGCAGATTAATATTACGCAGAGCCTGTGAACGATAATCTCGAAAACAGGGTAGCTAGTCGAATGTTCACGTGCTACTGTCGTGAGCATCCACGAAAACATGTAGAAGGGCAGTAAACCTACCACCAGGCGCTAAATGTTTGGACTTCCACGACTCTTCACAGGACGTGGGGTTCGGAGGCTTACTGCTCTTTAAAGAAGGATAGGTCTGTGGCCTCTCTTCCGAAAGAGCACAATGCTGGGGCACTCACAGACGTTTCGGAGCACACCGTTCGTCGTACACTGTTAAACTTGGAGACCTGCAGCAGAACACCCCTAAATGTTCACATATTCACCCAACTACATCGTCAATTACGACTGCATTGGGCAAAGGACTATCGGACTTTGACCGTCGATCAATGGAAACGTGTCGGCTCTTCGGGTGAATGACATTCTTGCGACACGAGGTCGATGATCGTTTCCACAAACGTCGTCATCGAGGTGAACCGTGGCTCGAAACGTATAGCGTGCCACGGACGCCGGCTGGAGGGAGCAGAATTATGCCATGAGAGACATTCTCCCGTGCTTGCGTGGAGCCTGTGGTAATAATCGAAGATACGCTGACAGCTGCGAATCACCTGAATCCATTCATGCTGGATACCTTCCCTGATGGCGACCGAGCGAGGTGGCGCATTGATTAGCACACTGGACTTGCATTCGGGAGGACGACGGTTCAAACCCGCGTCTGGCTATCCTGATTTGGGCTCCAAGATTTCCCCAAATAACTTCAGGAAAAGGCCGGGATGGTTCCTTTGATAGGGCACGGTTGGCTTCCTTCCGTAATCCGAGGGGACAGATGACCTCGCTGTTTCGGCCCTTCCCCCAAATCAACGAAAATCCGATGGCGATGTCATCTTTCAGTAGTATAATTGTCTGCGTCTCGGAATCGAAACCGTGCTACAGTGGTTTGAGGAGTATTATAGTGAACTCACGTTGAAGTCTCGGCGACCAAATTCGCCTGATGTAAATCCTACGGAACCCATCTGTGTCGCTATCGGTTGCATCTCCGCGCACACAAATCATCGGCCCGCTATTTACACGAATTACACCACCTGTGCGTAGACATTTAACGCCACATATCTCCTCAAACCTACTAACAAACTGTCGGATCCCTGATACACACAGTCAGTGATGTATTTCGTTCTAAAAGATGGACAAAAGAGCTATGAAGCAGGTCGTCATGATGTCTGGGGTCATTAGTGTATTTACGACGATTTTCTCCACTCAGAATCTACTTCACCATTCGAGCTGAAACGTCCCCTTAGAAAAATTGTACAGGACTGTGCTTAAACTGACACACAATAGATTTTAGCGCAACGCAATCTGACTTCCAAAAGTCCCTACGAAAGAATGGCCCTGACTAGCATTAATCTATACGTTTCACAAATCACTTACCTCACAAAAATCTTCGTTACTCAAGCTACTGCAATACAGCGAGCGCCACTACTGCCAGCTAAATAAAAGATTCAAACTACTGAAGGCACTAACTACTGATAGGCATAGTTAGCAAATGAAAGATTTTAATAGAGACAAACAATGTATTTACCTCACTAGTCATAATATATATAGCAGTTCATGACACCAATTCTTACAAATTTCAAAACTCCACCATCTCTCTCCCCACATCCACCACTGCTGGCGGCTCACCTCCAACTGCGCAACGCTACGCGCTGTTAGCATCCAGCTGCCGCTGCTCAACACTACAATGGCGAGTATTACAACAATGCCAACCAGCCACAGACTGCACACGGCACAGCCAGTGATTTTCATACAGAGCGCTACGTGGCGGCGGCGTTACCAATAAAAAACTAAACAGCCTACTTACATAGCCCCCATGCTCCCCACAAAATTTTTTTACAAATTGTTTTGGGCAGTGGCCAATAATGATTTGATAAAATTTTTCATAATTACTATAACAAAGATATCAAATGCACACACTTATTGATACAATGTTGGTCAAAAGCTAAAATTTTCTCACAGTCCATATAGACAGTCCTGATCATTCATCACAGTAAAATAGTAGTGTTTTTCTCAAAGACTGAGCAATAAAAGAAAATGCACATGGAAATAGTGGATTTCCATGCACTCTTGAAGAAGTAGTGTTGACCTTCCAACGAAAGACAGTGCTGACTCTTGACATGCAGACAGGTAATGGGTCACAGCAGAGTCAGTCAACGTTGAAGACTATCGGTAGGTAGGTCACCACAGAGCAGACCCACTGTAGTCCTGGTAGAGATTACTATTGGCGGGCCACCAGAGGTGCAGACCCACTGCAGTCCTTGTAGAAATAATGGTATTGGTGGGTCATCAAAGGTGTAGACCCACTGTAGTCCTTGTAGAGATGGCCAGCAGCCATCTGTTTGACTGTGCAGCCGCACAATCACCATTGAAGTGTCTTGCGGATAATATAGCAAGTCCATAACCACCACTTGTGCACTCAGAAAAATTGTTTTTGAAATGTCCTTAGAACCAGCAATGCTGTTATCCAGTCCCTTACTGAGTTATTAACACACATGCAAACACTATCAGTCCCTACTTCTCACATATTGTCCATATACTATCACCAAATGAAACATGTGCAGTGAAATGTAATTTACAAGTTACTTAATTTGATGAACTGGTGTCAATTACAATTTTATAACATAAGAATACAATAACAAAGGTACAAAATACATCATTAAAGAACATAACAATACAGATAACATTAGCAGTAGTACAGGCTTTACAAAAGAATCGAAATAGCAAATACATCAGTGTTACAAAATTACGACATAAGTACATACATAAAAGATCAGAATAACTTTTGAAACATCAACTTCACACATGAGCATTAAAACAAAACACAATAAATAATGTCTGAACATATTTACAAAGAAAATAACATAGTATTTGAAAAATTCTACAACATAAATCTTATTAGCTAAACACATAAAGGCAGGAAAAAGACAAATACACAAGGGTACACAAACACATAGAGGGATAACACAAAAGGAAAGGACAGGGTTTGTTTTACTGCAGTATTTTGCAAACAAAACTTTCTTTACTTCTCGGAGATCTCCCTTCGTTCTTCATTATTTCCAAAAAGTCCTATCTGTACCTGCTTTCTGTACTTTTCTCATATAACCTCTCAGTGCATTTCTTCAAATCCATCGCAACTCATTCTCTTATATAGGCTACCCCCTCTTAAGCTAACTTAAATCTACTGAGCTCAGATGCTAAACTACACTCCTGGAAATTGAAATAAGAACACTGTGAATTCATCGTCCCAGGAAGGGGAAACTTTATTGACACATTCCTGGGGTCATATACATCACATGATCACACTGACAGAACCACAGGCACATAGACACAGGCAATAGAGCATGCACAATGTCGGCACTAGTACAGTGTATATCCACCTTTCGCAGCAATGCAGGCCGCTATTCTCCCATGGAGACGATCGTAGAGATGCTGGATGTAGTCATGTGGAACGGCTTGCCATGCCATTTCCACCTGGCGCCTCAGTTGGACCAGCGTTCGTGCTGGATGTGCAGACCGCGTGAGACGACGCTTCATCCAGTCCCAAACATGCTCAATGGGGGACAGATCTGGAGATCTTGCTGGCCAGGGTAGTTGACTTACACCTTCTAGAGCACGTTGGGTGGCACGGGATACATGCGGACATGCATTGTCCTGTTGGAACAGCAAGTTCCCTTGCCGGTCTGGGAATGGTAGAACAATGGGTTCGATGACGGTTTGGATGTACCGTGCACTATTCAGTGTCCCCTCGACGATCACCAGAGGTGTACGGCCAGTGTAGGAGATCGCTCCCCACACCATGATGCCGGGTGTTGGCCCTGTGTGCCTCGGTCGTATGCAGTCCTGATTGTGGCGCTCACCTGCACGGCGCCAAACACGCATACGACCATCATTGGCACCAAGGCAGAAGAGACTCTCATCGCTGAAGACGACACGTCTCCATTCGTCCCTCCATTCACGGCTGTCGCGACACCACTGGAGGCGGGCTGCACGATGTTGGGGCGTGAGCGGAAGATGGCCTAACGGTGTGAAGGACCGTAGCCCAGCTTCATGGAAACGGTTGCGAATGGTCCTCGCCGATACCCCAGGAGCAACAGTGTCCCTAATTTGCTGGGAAGTGGCGGTTCGGTCCCCTACGGCACTGTGTAGGATCCTACGGTCTTGGCGTGCATCCGTGTGTCGCTGCGGTCCGGTCCCAGGTCGACGGGCATGTGCACCTTCTGCCGACCACTGGCGACAACATCGATGTACTGTGGAGACCTCACACCCCACGTGTTGAGCAATTCGGCGGTACGTCCACCCGGCCTCCCGCATGCCCACTATACGTCCTCGCTCAAAGTCCGTCAACTGCACATACGGTTCACGTCCACGCTGTCACGGCATGCTACCAGTGTTAAAGACTGCGATGGAGCTCCGTATACCACGGCAAACTGGCTGACACTGACGGTGGCGGTGCACAAATGCTGCGCAGCTAGCGCCATTCGACGGCCAACACTGCGGTTCCTGGTGTGTCCGCTGTGCCATGCGTGTGATCATTGCTTGTACAGCCCTCTCGCAGTGTCCGGAGCAAGTATGGTGGGTCTGACACACCGGTGTCAATGTGTTCTTTTTTCCATTTCCAGGAGTGTATAAGGGACGAGGCAATGCAGCAGCACAAAACAATTTACACAAACAGCAATGATAAAAAAATGGAAACTGGCAAAAAAAAGCCAGCAATACTAAACTAATATAAGGCAATGCGCAGCAAACAAGAAAAATAAATCAGTAATAAAATTGGCTTAACCTAGTAATACAAAGTGACATTCAGTAGCACTATGAATGGCAAACAGCTGCAGCAAATGCTATAACTTATACCTAAACATGACAAAGCTCAAGCAGAAAAAATGTTACACTAAAGACAACAATGCAGATAAGGACAATGTCTATTCACATCTTAATGTCTATGCAATTAAAGTGGTGCACCACAAAAACTAATGCTACAACAAATTACCAAGTACTTGAAAAGAAAATTATATATACAGTTACTGTTATTAGTCGCTTCTTATTGCTCTTTCCATTCCAAGAGCTCCTTTTTCGAAGAATGTGGATCATGAAATAATTATGTAATAGATCTGTTGACAGAAAGTGTTCACATTAGCAAATGCATTTAATTTTATTTTATAAAACCAATGCTGCAACACAGCTGGAAAACAGATATCAAATGAAATAAGCAACTATGGACAAAGCATAAAAATATCATTCAATAGTCATGTGACATTTCATAAGTTAGTAGAATTCTCTCAACTCTCGTAGAAAGAAGTTTGTTATAATCAGGTGTCAGATGTAAGTATCTTTCTCAGTAATGAGCGTGTCGTATTTGTGGTGCTTTCTACAAAGGAATGTCAATAGCGAGGATAATGGCCTCCTTTTTTTTCACCTGTGCCTCTGAAAGGCACACACTAATGGCTTTCTTTTGTCAGGTGGTTGTCGCGCAGCTGGGTGCCCACAACACATTATGTGCACATGGTCACTTAACTGTCTTATCGAAATATTTACGACACCAGTTTCCGTTACAGTGGCAGTCTCATATAAAAAAAATTCACAGGTCACGAATTTGCGTTACATACATGTAGAAACAAAATCCTATTGATATAACAGTGTCCAAAAAATTTTCGTCGGCATTGTAATACATTCACGCATTTACATACATTTCATAGCTCTTAAAGCACGATTCTTGGTTTCCAACAACCTTTTTCACAAACCAGAGTCCCTAACCACTACTCATTATTTCTTACCTTATTACACATATATATATTCGTCGACACTTCTTCAATATTTCATCATAACAGATACGTAGCATAACCAAATAACTCATATAGCATCAGCTTACACATACCTCAACAGCATAATTCACATCGTCGTCGTAATAATAACACCATAACACCACAGTCAAATTCTCAAAATCGTCGTAGCTTCCTCCAATAATTTCAAAACCTAAAAAAAAAATTCTCTGCTCATGTCAAGTGTCATCTGCCTCAAACGTACTTTAAACATCATGATCCCATACCAAATACATCATTCAAAGCTCTCATAGCATCACAATGGTTCCGAAAAAAATATGAAGGGTTCACACAGTACAGACAAAATACAATTTCATAAGTGTGAAGTTATCCAACTGTGTAATTACGTAAACATCTGTCACTGATGTAGTAAAAAAAAGCTTGTCTCTCAGTTAAATTATCAGATAGCTGTGTAATTTATGTGTTAGAGAAATATGGTACCGATGTGTAAAGTTGTATAAGTAAATACCATATTAGCTAGGGCTCCTTGTGCTTGCCAAACACATGGTACACAAAGTAGACGTGTACCCCCCTGAGGATTAATGTAATTATATCCTCAGATGTTACAGATTACAGCAATGGAATGAAATGTATCACGGAAAACCTTTGTATCATTGTATTTCAAATATCTTTAAAAATAAATGTTTTAAGTGCAAAATTAGTCACTCAAATACGCGTACTGTAGCGCTAAACTGTGCGTCGTGTTGTGAGATAATCTCTGTGGAAGTGTCATAGTTATCGTCCTCCGAAAGCTAAGTTCTACAGAAGTCAATGTACTTACCTCATGGTAAACAAAAGTGAAATGCTTTGCGTATAGATATCGTAGTTACTACGCTTATTGCCGTGATGAAGTAAGTACTGTACTGTAACGTATTATTGTGCTACAGAAAAGGCTGTCTCAGTGTAGCTATACCACAAAATTACTACTAAAACATGTTTTACTTTCCAGAATGATACAGAAAAACTGTGCAGATATAAAACAGATACAGTGCAAAAGCAACATTGTAAATTGTCACTCATTAGTAGCGTCGTGATAATATCGTGTAGCTGTCACATAAACTAACCACTGAGTCATCTGGTATCTCACAGAAAGTACTTTAAATCCAGAATTTATTTTCAAGTAAACCAAAATGTTGCATTAAAATCTCATTAGCAGTACTGGTAAATGTTCTAAGTATGTCAGCCTTATAGTCATTACGTAATCGTGCAACTAACAAGCAAGAATGTACAAATGACAACACTGTGTCGTCTGTTCACTATAACAATACATTCATAATTTCTGTTTAAAAATGTTCCCTATGTTCTAGACTGGGTAGTTAACTTCAAAACATTGTTTCATGTTAACAGTTTCTCAGTGTGACAAAGCATGTTTTATGGCAAAGACAAAGTTAAAAAGCAGATTATATTTCAATAAACGGTTTTACATGTGAAATGCGGTGCAATCATTTACCCTTTCTAGTGCGCAGAGTTTCAGCTTCCAAGTAATTATCATGTTGTATACGTCGGCACGGAATGCTAAAATTTTTTCTGAAGGTTAGCGTCTACGTTATTTTTCTCTGAGCCAGCCGGCGCACGCGGCTGCCTGCGGTGTAAGTCATTGTCTGTCTCTTTGTTGGCGCGCGCCGTTAATGGGATTAGGGGACCTAACTTCTAAAAATTCACCTTGCCGAGAGGGCCCTACCCTGTTTGAAGCTCGCCAGTTCTGATGGATTTCCGGTCTGTCATTATGATTATATCGTCTGTCGTCATGTCGGTAGTTCCTGTAATTTCTTGTTTGTCGGTCATGTGGTGGAGAATTTCTCCCTGAATTATCACTGCGTGGTGCACCCTTGCGTCTGAAGATATTCTGTCTCCCGTGATAATAATAGTTCTGGTTGCCATATTGTCTGTTTCTATGATTGTCTCTGTCATATTCATTACTACGGAAATGCGATTTTTCTCTGTAATTATTACTCTGCCAGTGGTTGTCATACGGGTGGTGTCTGTTTTAGTCACGATTTGCGTTGTAGGAATAGACTTGTCGTGTCCAGTTATTGTTTCTGTCGTCACGGAATTGTGACGGATGTGAACTGTAGTGATTGTTTTCCTGTTTTCGCATCCCGCGACTGTCTGTGTCAATTTCTAATTCTTGTAAGAGTCCCTGAAAAGCTTCAATGTCGTCTTTGCAACGCCCTGCCAAAATAATATTCCTTAAATGTTCAGGCAATTTCATTATGCAAATGCGGATGAGTTCTGAAGGGCTATATGGGTTTGAAAGATATTGGTTCTTATGGAACATGTCTTCAAAATATTTGACAAGACTGGAAAATTCAGATTGTTCAATGTGTTTCATCATCATTATGCTATGTTTTACTCGGTCTTGTGTAGCTTGAGACCAATATGCTGAGAGGAAGGCATGGTGAAATTCTCCTTCACTGTGGCAATCGTGAATGACCGATCGCATTCTTACAGCTGGTTCATTCTCTAAGCAGCCACACATAAATTCTAATCTGTGCTCTAGTGACCAGTTGGGAGGAAAACAATGAGAGAATTGATGGAGCCACGCTTGTGGATGAATGTCGTTGCCAGAATTCTTAAATGTTTTGAATTTACGTGTAGTAATGAACAGCTCATAGTCAAAATCATCGCGTCGGCGGGTAGCATATCGTTCATTGTTACGTCGTGTCGGCAGTTCCATCTCAAAATTCGGTGCACCTTGCCAATTTCTTTCATAATTTTCGAAGTGCCCTGTGTTATTATTTTGTGGCTGTTCCGTATTTCTATGTCCCTCTTCCCGTATTGAAGCGCGAGTGTCCTCTGAAATACGTAATTGTTGTATTACCTGTGACAGCTGATCTTGTACTTCCCGGATTTCTCTTTGGTGTTGCGTACTAATTTGATTCAGACTTTGTTTGAATTTCCTAATTTGTTCGTACTCTTCTGTGTCGTTAAAGACTACCGGTTTTGTGTCATTCAGATTATCATCTACCTTCGTAGATAAATTAGTGAACTGATCCGAAAGTTCGGCTACTTTCTCCGATAGTGAACACATTTCCTCAGTGTGTTTTTCTGAACCAAGTTTCAGAGTGTCCATTTGTGTTGAAATCGAATCTACTGTGTCCTTTAAGTTTTCCTGAGTTCTTGCAAGTTGCGTAACCGAATCGGTGGATGCAACTGAGTCCATTTTAGCTTGCAAGGTGTCGTGATTTTCACGAACAATAGTTTGCAATTCTTTTATGGCTGCTTCGTGATTCTGTAATACATTTTCATGCCGCGAAAAAATGGGTTGGAAATGCTCACAAATTTGTGTTTTTACGTCATTACAGATTTTTTGACATTTCGATTCAATGTTATGTAACTCAGTAGTTAAATCTTCACGTGTTTGTTCAAGTGTGGTGTCTAACTTCCGAAGATTTTGTTCCATTGTGTCTAACTTTTGAAGATTCTGTCCCATTTGTTTCTGATTTTGTTCAAGCGTTGTGTCTAACTTTTGAGATTTTGCTCCATTGTGTCTAACTTTTGAAGATTTTGTTCCATTGTGTCTAACTTTTGAAGCTTTTGTCCCATTTGTTGCATTAATTGTAATGACAATGCACTGGTGTCTGAAACATGTTCCTTAGTCCTATTCGGCAATGCATTTGCACCGGCAATATTCGCAGTTTGAAAAACAGAAAATGTGTCTTCACTTATTTGAGAAAACGGTGAGGACGCAAAACCTGAATCTACAGTATTTGCAATATTGTGTCCTGTCATTTCGGAATCCTGAGGCGAGCTGTTGCCAACCGATCGATCGACAATGCTTCCCTGTTCACTAATTGTTCCACTGCCTACACCATTATTTGCAACCCGCTCCATTTCCCTATGCACAATTGCCAAATTACTACTTTGAACATTAGTTAGTTCATTACATGGCAGCGCTAACACACTGCTTTCGTCTTCACTGTCATTTCTCAGTTTACTTTGGAGCCTAGTATTACGTTTTTCACACGCCATTATTGTCACAATATTTCACACGACAACACAGAAAAAACACAATTTGAAGAGCAAAAATAAGAGAATACATTAACATAGAAAATAATATCTAGTTAATTGCAAGCGCAGCTGCGAAATACTTGGTGCAACTCTACATGCATGCCACAACTGTTTTACTGTACAACAATGAAAGACTGCAACTACAAAGGAAATTCTCTCTATGATAAGGCGCTAGCAATAAACAAAGGCTACACTAACTACACAAACTACAAGAAAAAGTCAGAAGATTCCAGTGAGGTATCCTTGGCTAAGGGTCGACATATGAAACGTCCCCTTAGAAAAATTGTACAGGACTGTGCTTAAACTGACACACAATAGTTTTTAGCGCAACGCAATCTGACTTCCAAAAGTCCCTACGAAAGAATGGCCCTGACTAGCATTAAGCTATACGTTTCACAAATCACTTACCTCACAAAAATCTTCGTTACTCAAGCTACTGCAATACAGCGAGCGCCACTACTGCCAGCTAAATAAAAGATTCAAACTACTGAAGGCACTAACTACTGATAGGCATAGTTAGCAAATGAAAGATTTTAATAGAGAACAAACAATGTATTTACCTCACTAGTCATAATATATATAGCAGTTCATGACACCAATTCTTACAAATTTCAAAACTCCGCCATCTCTCTCCCCACGTCCACCACTGCTGGCGGCTCACCTCCAACTGCGCAACGCTACGCGCTGTTAGCATCCAGCTGCCGCTGCTCAACACTACAATGGCGAGTATTACAACAATGCCAACCAGCCACAGACTGCACACGGCACAGCCAGTGATTTTCATACAGAGCGCTACGTGGCGGCGGCGTTACCAATAAAAAACTAAACAGCCTACTTACAGAGCAACCCGTGCTTTTCACAGCATTTCTCATCGCTACATACTGAATCTCCGTCTACATCCATATCTGCACACCACTGCTAAGTGCATTGTCGAGGGTACTTCCTATTATTGTAGTTACTAGAATCTTTACCCGTTCCATTCACATGTGAAGAGCGAAAAGAACGATTGTTTGAACGCCTATGTGAGCTCTCTAATTTCTGCAGTGTTGTCTTTCTGATCACAGCGTGGGTGATACAGAGGGTGTTGTAGTATATTGCTATAATCATCACCTAAAGTTGGTTTTTGAAACTTTGTCGGTAGGGTTACACGCGATATCTGCGTCTACCTTCAAGCTTCTGCCACTTTAGTTCTTGCAGCATCTCTCACATGGATAAAACAAACCTGTGACCACTCAAGTTGCCCTTCTTTGTATAGTTCCATATACACTGAGAGTCCTAAATGGTACAGGTCCCACATGTTTCACTAATATACTTGGATGGGCCGCACAAATGCTTTGTAAGCAATGATCTTTTTAGACAGGTAGCATTTCAGTAGTATTCTACCAATGAAGCGCTGTCTGCCACTTGTTTTACCTACGGTTGAACCTTTGCGATCGTTCCATTTCATATCACTATAAACTTTTACAACTCAGGTATTTGTATAAGTTGACCAATTCGAAATGTGTCTAGCAGACATTGTAATCATAGGCTACTACGTACGATTTGACGTTTTATGAAGTGTAAAATTTTACGTTCCTGAACCATTAAAACAAGTTGCCAATCTTTGCAACCACTCTGAAATCCTATCAACATCTGACTGAATATATTTGCAGCTTTTTTCAGACAGTACCTCATTGTAGATCAATGCATCGTCTACAAAAATTAAGAGGTTACTTTTAATGTATATCATTAATATACAGTATGAATAGCAAAGGTCCCAACACACTTTCCTTGCTCGCACTTGAAGTTATTTCGACATCTGTGGTGTCAATACTGTGCAACGTCCCGATTCTACTTCACAAGCACGCTCCAAAAACTTGCGTAAATTTAGTTGAGCATCTAAGTTGTGTCTGTTGACGAGCCCCCGTCTCCTGAGAAGGAACCCATATCTCAGAAGCCAGTGCTCAAGCGAAGCAAATTAAAAGCGTCTTCGCACAGCCTCAGTATCTGGAGAGATGTATACTACAGACTTCGCCGACCACGACATCTGGAAGATAAAATGTAAATCTGTACTTAAATCCTAAGGTGCGTTGACTCCCAAATGAACATGACCCTACTGCAGGTGGCAAATTTCCTAGTCTACTCAGCGTACACAGGACACAGTCTACGATCGCTCACGTTAACGCAGACACCGGTGAAACAAACAGCAGGCTTCTGTGGCCGATGGCAGTAGAGTTAATGAAGAGAACGGTCAGCCAGAAGCAAATCCAGAGTGTAGCAAAATGCTTCGTATGCGAACACAGGGAGCAATCCGAATCGAAAACGTAAACACAGGAAAAATAATCCTTCTACAAATCAGGGGCATTCAGGCTACCGAAGGCTTCAAAGGAGTAGCGAGACTGATTGGCAAGTGTGGCGTCACGGTACTTACGGGCAGTCTCGCATCAGTGGACGGGGCACGCGACATGCACGTGGCAACAGCGGCGTTGGAGTGGCTGGAGTGGGCTGTGGTCGGGGTATCAGGCCTAAGTGTTTCTCAACTTTCCTCCACACCGACATGCGAGATGAGTGGGGAATCTCAATTACTGTCGGATACTAAAGTAAATACTTGCACTCTAACCAGATAAATGAAGACCGTCAGATTGACGTGGACTGTGAAACATTTGGCGTTCTTCACATTGAAATATGATTAGATTATATTCAGAAGCGAAAGAAGCTACAAGTAGACAGGGTGGCCTACAATTAACTTCCTGTTGGAAGTTGTTTATAAGTTTATAAATACTTAACAAATATTCATGAAGCTAAAACATTCCCCATCAACACCATCAGATTTCATCAGCTTCCGTAAACGCATGAGCATACTTACCAGCAGATTTTTGCTGATAATCCAGTGGTGCGTTTCCAAGAACTTGCTGAATTCACTCTTCCCACTCATCAACAGCTTTTGGTTTCGTGCAAGAAACTTCCTCTTTCGCCCACCCCCTGAAGAAGAGGAAGTCGCAGGGCGCTACGTCAAGAGTCCTAACTGACCACTCAATAGAGCTACGACTTTTCAATAAGCGTCCTGGAAAATCGGTCTGGAGCCACGCACGAACAGCTCTTGCGAAATCAGGTGGGGTCCTGTCTTGCATAAAAACTGGCTATCGTGATTTAGGTTGTCTGTAATTTTCCTAAATCTCTTCAGGCAACTGCTGGGATGACTCCTTTGAAAAGGAAAGGTCGATTTCCTTCCCATCTTTCCCTAATCCAAGCTTCGTCTCATTGTCGATGGGACGTTAAACACTAACCGCCCACTCCTCCTTCTCTGTCCGTCGCCTCACTGCCTGCTTACGACAATATATCATCACTGGACGGGGTAGCGCCGGTTTGCCGCAGTCCATCCACCAACGGAGGGTAGTGGGGTATGCCCAAAGACGTCGTTTGCGCGATCTTCTGGCATCTTCCGTGGCGTCTCGACAAGCTGGGTCTGTCAGATGGGTGACAATCATTTTCAAAGGACCTCGGCAACGCCACATGTGCTGACGAGGTCGTACACATTAATGTTTATGGTCAGTATAGGCTGCAGGCCACAGTTTCGCTTCGAGGACGTCAGCGTAAGGCTGCGTGTAACATATATCCGATGGAGACGACTAGCAAAAAGATTCGTCGCATTGGTGTATCCAGGACGGAGGCCACGGAAGTGCTCCCAGGGGTCAACCGAATATATATTCTGCACCAACATTCGTAGTTCCAGGTATGAGTTATGTTGTATTTTCTTTAGCCGCTTTTAAGTCGTCTCGTTGTCTCTGTAGAGCTGTACCACGGGAAGCAAGGAGAGAATGGAGAGAATGTGTAGTTGTTGGCCTATATCCTCGTTCTATAACACAAAACTGCTTGCAGTTAATAATTGGGTTCTTTACTAATAAACAAAGAGCTACTTAACTTTCCATGTTCTGTAGTACAGGGTCTCTCCTGTATAGTCCACGTAGCCTCAATGCTGTTGAAGTAGAAGTCCTCTACGTTCTCTGCGCTACATGCGAAGTCTGTGGCTCCATCTCGGTGTCACGCTGGAACTCCACGGCGTACAGACTCGAACTAACTGGTGTAACAGGCTCGAACTAACTGGCTAAACTGGCGCTCCGGTCCGCGGCGGCGATCCTAAATACTGGCGGCTGAGATGATGTAGGCGGCGTGTTTCCAGCGAGTCTTGTCGTTGGCCTCTATCGATACTCTCGTAATCTCTGTGCCGCATGGTGTGCTGTCAAATGGTTCAAATGGCTCTAGGGACTATGGGACGTAACAGCTGAGGTCATCAGTCCCCTAGGCTTAGAACTACTTAAACCTAACTAACCTAAGGACAACACACACATCCATGCCCGAAGCAGGATTCGAACCTGTGACCGTAGCAGCAGTGCGGTTCCGGACTGAAGCGCCTAGAAGCGCTCGGCCACCGCGGCCAGCGGTGTGCCGTCGCCAGCGTACACCATCACAAGGTATATCACGGAAATTGATCTTTCAGTGCAAGTACACAGTTAAAATCGCCGCCTAGGATAAAATGGTCGTGCTGATTTTGGAAGAGCGGAGCAATTTCCTGTGCAAACGCTGGGAACGCTCTCCTCTCCTGTCTGTACCTGACGGTGCATAGTGCTAATGAGTAACACATCAAGCATCGTCATTGCTAATCGCTGCTCCGACGGTACATAGAGTATACGCTCCTCCGTGATGCCTTCTTTGAGAAGCATTACTAAGCCGCTGCCAGTTTCAGAGGCATGCGATACGAAGGATTTGAACCCGTACATGACAAAAAATTCGTCGACGTGGACAATGTCGATGTCCGCCTCTTGTATTATGAGTAAAGACATCTTAATTGGCAACTGTATGGTACTGATATTGACAGAGGCAAGCTGGTATATTTGTCTTCTTCCCGTCGCGTGTGTATCGTCCATGGAAGTTTACGGCATCTGTGTTGTACTGACACGTTACGTGTTTCCGTCATGTCCGCTGTCGCTGGTTACATTTCCAACCCCAGAGGGGCGTCGCCCCCGCCGTTTCGCCTAGTGCGACCGTAAGCAGGTCACCTCCACAATCATCAGAGCAGTCTTCTTGGACAAGTTTGACGTCGGCTGGGTCTTAGCAGCCCTGTCTCTCTGCTCCATCTCTACTACCACCTTGGTTTGGGAGTGGACTGGTGCTAGCTTCGCATTATCGAGCTCTTCAGGCATCTCTCGTCGTATGCTGTCGTCTAGACGGTGGAGTTCTGGATATGAGGCCTCGGTATCCTCTGTAAGGTGACCGTCTCCTGCGGCCGTTTCTCGATCGTCGCCCTTCGTACGTATTAATCAGTTGTCTGATGGGGTATGACGTCGTTTCTTGTGCCATATCAGGTTTTTGCTTATGCGTGTGCATTTCTGAATCCGAATGTGGGCGTGTGTCTGTCGCCACTGCAGTCTGAGACAAAGGCAGCCGTTGGCACTATCTGACTGTCGATGACCATTTTCTCTTCTGATCCCGGTATTGCAGGCATCGATTGCTGCTGCTCGGCGGGGGTCGTCGACACCGCCACCATGCTCCTGTCGTCATCTGCCGTCGTCGGCCCTTCGACGGGACTGTCCAACTGTTCAGTGAGGTTACTGTTCAGTGGGGCGTCCTTACGGAACACATTGGCGTATGTGTGAGAGAGGGATATCGTCATAGGTGTTGCTATAGCTTCATCTGTCGATACAGTTCTCTGCTGAAGACATGCTGAGTGGACGTGGCCTTCCTGACCACAGCCTGATAAAGTTTTGGCTGACCATCATAAATGACAATTGTTCTGTAAAGTAAAACGGCATATGGTTTGTTAACTCGATACTTATTTGTCGCACCCCGTTAAATCCCGGGTAAATAATAAAGGTTCTCTACTTTTTATGCTACGTGGTCGAGTGCCCTATCATAGGGCTGTAGTGCGGCAACCACGATGTCAGGAGAAACCACAAGTGGTAGCTCGAATACTTTGATAGTTCTCAAGTGAAGCCCCCAAATTATGAACTGCTACCGCTCCCTCACTGCCGTCAGAATATTTAGGTTTAAGTCCGTCTTTGTTGTCGCATACGACCTTATCACACACCGTGTCATCAGTCTGACGTAGGTCACACTGCTTGTGACAGAAAAGTGAATTCAATACCTATCCTGTGGTTAAATTTGTTATCTCACCTCCTATAAATCGTCGGACTTCAGATGCCTCCGGTCGCGCAAATTCATTATTAAAGCTGATCTTGATAGTAAGACCGTCGGTGCGAATCAACCATTCTAGATCGAAAGTATAACAGCTTGTGAAAACTACCAGGAAGTAAATAACCGCGTGCCCGCGAAGCTCCGTGGCAAAGACGTAAGCAGACGTCAATGCGGCACCACCGCCGAAAGCAGACTGGCTCTACCGCTAGACGATCAGGCCCGACGTGTATGTTGGTAGTTCATCTATATGTTCGAGTGAGTTCGTAAATATCAAAATATATGAAACATATATGGTCGCATCTTTGACTGCGCTGACATGGAATCAACAGAGGGACAGAGAGACAGATGGACAACAAACGGCAAAAAATATTTTTAATGAGACCTAATGACAAATTAGCAATTTTAGGATTTTCTCCTTTACTTATTCTGTGAAACCTTGCATCTTGTCAAATCTGATGTTTCTAGGTCAATGGGGAGTACCATGTAGGTTTTGATGAGTGGGTTTGCGAGTATCGAAATAAGTGACATAAATGGCCGTATCTTTAGACAGCGTTGACTTAGAAACTTAAATTTTTCACATCGCCAAGGTACAGTAGACGTTATTATGTGATATAAATTTCAGCTTGATACCTTTAGTTGTTTCAGAGAAAAATGGGACTTAATGGTCAAACAGACATATAGACAGCCATAGAACGGAGTGTTCCTATAGGGGCTTCGTTTTTACCGGTTGAGGAATGGATTCCTATTAAAAAAGTAAAATAAAATAAATTAAAATAAAATAAAGGATGATGGTACTGACTGGCTGCTAAATTTGAGCAACTTCACCGTCCAACTTACCATAGACTACTGTAGCAGTGGCCAGAGTACTGCGCAGCGTTGAGCACAATCACCTCTCCCTTTGCCCCGTCAATGAAAATGAGCCGCCAATACAAAAACAACAGAAGTGTTGCCCTTAATTAGCCGTCTGCGTCGTATGTATATACCTCCTCATTTCAGTGTTATTACAGCTGGAATCGCTGGGAGGTTTTTACCGATGCGCACGCATCGTTGGCTCGTTCACTGGAGCCGTCCAGTTTGTGACGGAATGTTTTTCGGCGCGTCCGCGCTGTATTGTGCGACGCTTCGCAAGCGGCCACTTGTGGAAGCGGCATAATTTTGCGCGCCGGGAAGGCTGCATTATTAGCGGAAATTACCATATGTGCATACTAAGCGTGAATGCAAATTCTCATAATTTAAATGAAAATGGGGTGTTGCATATGTGAGCTGCATATGCTTATCTAAACCGCCCTAATAGGAGCTATCGAGCCAGCCACAGACGGCCAACAGACCGATCGCCGCCTCTGTTAAATACTCTTTCGGAAATTACTCTATTCACACTACATACTAAAAACGCTGCTTTATCTCCCGCTTGTTTTTCTACACAAACGCAAAAATAGGGAGTGCCGATTCAAAATGGGCAATCGATGTCTATACGGTTGTAAAACACATTTCGCACTCTTTCGCCATCATGGCGAAGAAAGAAGCACAAAATACAATCAATTTCTGCCTGTATCTATAAGTTAAACAATTTTTATTGCTTTCAGTGTTTGGCAAAACGGCAGAAAAATATAACGCATGCAAAGGCAATTTAATAAGTAAGGTAACGCAGTCTCACATGGCTGAATTAATAATCCACGCGTAATATATTCCACGTCTAGATAGAAGAGGCATTGAAAGATTTCTAACGCCTTGGTAGGTGAAGATGCTTGTGCCGTTGCGCTGTGAAATACGGTTTCAAGATGGAGGTTCTAACAACCCCATCACAACAAAGATCAAAAATTAATTATGATTGTAGTGTTGCTCACGCTGCTAAATATGGCAACAACAGAGTTATATTATGTGATAGGTGTCATTAGAACACAGTTAAAAAAGTCATTTCTTGAAATAATGGATAAACTAGGCACTCATCTTTTCGTGTTTCCCACGCTGGTCTCGTTGTGAACTCATGGCTCAATCGTCGAAAATCTAGGTAGTGATGATTCCAAGCTCGGATGCAAAGAGGCCTAGGTGTTATATTGCGATATTTAAAACTTTTATAGATGTGTTTCATAACCATTCTTGAAGATTAAACTTTTGCAAGTAATCAGCACTCCGAATTTAAGTCACACTTCTTATCTATTACTTTTGTTGCAATATCACGTAACTCGATCCATAACATCACTTCACAATATAAAACATATTTGAAAATATCTTCCTCACTGTTAAAGTTCACATTTGCGTCTTTTTAACATGATGACCAAAGCTTGACTCTCTAATAACCGCTTACGCGCCCAGAAATCAGAGTTACAAGTACGTCAAAGATCATAGTGACAAAAGAAAGAATACACATAAGAATAATATCATTGAAATATATACATATCGATGTATCGAAGTACCTCTACATTAATGAAATAAAATCTGAATGTTGTCACAGAAATATGTTAACTATTTTACAGAAACACAGTAGAATATTGCTGGTCTATACAGGTTCACGATGTTTCACGATCGAAGTGTGAAGTATAATCAGGGTCTTTCGTTTAAAGAAAACGTCCTCGCCTCGATTTATCTCCATCTGTTGTTGTTGTTGTGGTCTTCAGGCCAGAGACTGGTTTGATGCGGCTCTCCATACTACTCTGTCCTGTGCAAGCTTCTTCATCTCCCAGTACCTACTGCAACCTACATCCTTCTGAATCTGCTTAGTGTATTCATCTCTTGGTCTCCCTCTACGATTTTTACTCTCCACGCCGCCGTCCAGTACTAAATTGGTGATCCCTTGATGCCTCAGAATATGTCCTACCAACCGATCCCTTCTTCTAGTCAAGTTATGCCAAAAACTCCTCTTCTCCCCAATTCTGTTCAATACCTCCTCATTAGTTATGTGATCTACCCCTCTAATCTTCAGCATTTCTGTAGTACCACATTTCGAAAGCTTCTATTCTATGACCAATCAAAGTAACATTGCTTCAGCCCAGTGCCAACACAGTGGTAGTAAAACGTGTGTCTTGTATTTTATATCTTCTCTACTTCGGCCATCATCAGTTATTTTGCTCCCCAAATAGCAAAACTCCTTTACTACTTTAAGTGTCTCACTTCCTAATCTACTTCCCTCAGCATCACCCGACTTAATTCGACCACATTCCATTATCCTCGTTTTGCTTTTGTTAATGTTCATCATATATCCTCCTTTCAAGACACTGTCCACTCCATTCAACTGCTCTTCCAAGTCCTTTGCTGTCTCTGACAGAATTACAATGTCATCGGCGAACCTCAAAGTTTTTATTTCTTCTCCATGAATTTTAATACCTACTCCGAATTTTTCTTTTGTTTCCTTTACTGCATGCTCAATATACAGATTGAATAACATCGGTGAGAGGCTACAACCCTGTCTCACTCCCTTCCCAACCACTGCTTCCCTTTCATGGCCCTCGACTCTTATAACTGCCATCTGGTTTCTGTACAAATTGTAAATAGCCTTTCGCTCCCTGTATTTTACCCCTGCCACGTTTAGAATTTGAAAGAGAGTGTTCCAGTCAACATTATCAAAAGCTTTCTCTAAATCTACAAATGCTAGAAATGTAGGTTTGCCTTTCCTTAATCTTTCTTCTAAGATACGTCGTAGGGTCAGTATTGCCTCACGTGTTCCAACATTTCTACGGAATCCAAACTGATCCTCCCCGAGGTCGGCTTCTACCAGTTTTTCCATTCGTCTGTAAAGAATTCGCGTTAGTATTTTGCAGCTGATAGTTCGGTAATTTTCACATCTGTCAACACCTGCTTTCTTTGGGATTGGAATTATTATATTCTTCTTGAAGTCTGAGGGTATTTCGCCTGTCTCATACATCTTCCTCACCAGATGGTAGAATTTTGTCAGGACTGGCTCTTCCAAGGACGTCAGTAGTTCTAATGGAATGTTGTCTACTCCCGGGGCTTTGTTTCGACTCAGGTCTTTCAGTGCTCTGTCAAACTCTTCACGCATTATGCTATCTCCCATTTCATCTACATTCTCTTCCATTTCCATAATATTGTCCTCAAATATATCGCCCTTGTATAGACCCTCTATATACTCCTTCCACCTTTCTGCTTTCCCTTCTTTGCTTAGAACTGGGTTTCCAACTGAGCTCTTGATATTCATACAAGTTGTTCTCTTTTCTACAAAGGTCTCTTTAATTTTCCTGTAGGCAGTATCTTCCTTACCCCTAGTGAGATAAGCCTCTACATCCTTACATTTGTCCTCTAGCCATGCCTGCTTAGCCATTTTGCACTTCCTGTCGATCTCATTTTTGAGACGTTTGTATTCCTTTTTGCCTGCTTCATTTACTGTATTTTTATATTTTATCCTTTCATCAATTAAGTTCAATATTTCTTCTGTTACCCAAGGAGTACTACTAGCCCTCGTCTTTTTACCTACTTGATCCTCTGCTACCTTCACTACTTCATCCCTCAAAGCTACCCATTCTTCTTCTACTGTATTTCTTTCCTCCATTCCTGTCAATTGCTCCCTTATGCTCTCCCTGAAACTCTCTACAACCTCTGGTTCAGTCAGTTTATCCAGGTCCCATCTCCTTAAATTCCCACCTTTTTGCAGTTTCTTCAGTTTTAATCTACAGTTCGTAACCAATAGATTGTGGTCAGAGACCACATCTGCCCCTGGAAAGTCTTACAATTTAAAACCTGGTTCCTAAATCTCTGTCTTACCATTATATAATCTATCTGATACCTTCTAGTATCTGCAGGATTCTTCCATGTATATAAATTTCCTTCATGATTCTTGAACCAAGTGTTAGCTATGATTAAGTTGTGCTCTGTGCAAAACTCTACCAGGCGGCTTCCTCTTTCATTTCTTAGCCCCAATCCTTATTCACCTACTATATTTCCTTCCCTCCCTTTTCCTACTCTCGAATTCCAGTCACCCATGACTATTAAATTTTCGTCTCCCTTCACTACCTGAATAATATCTTTTATCTCCTCATTCTTCAATTTCTTCATCATCTACCCTCGATATGTAGGCGAAAATACATGTTTAATTCCGGAGGTACGCATAAAACATCATTTGAAATTGTGCTAAACGCATTTTTCGGAAAATTGTTTCTAGGAGTTAGTTCACGAGCCCACGCGAATAGTAAACGGTTGAGAAAACACACTTGACTTCTTAGCAACAAATAATCCTGAGTTAATAACAAGAATCATAACGGATACAGGGATTAGTGAACACAGGGTTTTCGTTGCGAGGTTGAATATTGTAACCCCAAAACTAAACGAAACATATACTTATTCCAAAAAGCAGATAAAAATTCACTTGCCACCTTCCTTAAAGACAATCACCACTCGTTTTAAATTAATAATGTAAGTGTAGACCAGATGTGGCTTGATTCAAAGAATCAGCAATTGAGAGATTTATACCAAATAAATGAACAAACGACGGAGTTGATCCTCCTTGGTATACAAAACGGGTCAGAACACTGTTGCAGAAACAAAGAAACAAACATGCCAAATTTAAACAAACGCAAAATCCCCTAGATTGGCGATCTTTTACAGAAGCTTGGAATTTAGCGTGGACTTCAATGCGAGATGCTTATAATAGTTTCCAAATCGAAGCTTTGTCTCGAAACCTAGCAGAAAATCCAAATAGATTCCGGTCGTATGTGTATTGTGTCCGCGGCGAGAAACAATCAATGCCTTCTCTGCGCGATAGAAATGGAGATACTATTGAAGACAGTGCTGCCAAAGCAGAACTACTAAACACAGCCTACGGAAATGCCTTCACAAGAGAAGACGAAGTAAATATTCCAGAATTCGAATCAAGAAAAGCTGCCAACATGAGTAACGTAGATGTAAACATCCTCGGAGTAGTGAAGCAACTTAAATCACTTTATAAATGCAATTATTCTGGTCCAGACTGTATACCAATTAGGTTCCTAACCGAGTATGCTGATGCATTAGCTCCATACTTAACAATCATAGACAACCGTTCGCTCAACAAAAGATGCGTACCCAAAGACTGGAGAGTTGCACAGGTTACACCGGTATTCAAGAAAGGTAGTAGGAGTCATTCACTAAATCACAGGCCCATATCATTAACGTCGATATGCAGCAGAATTTTGGAAAATATATTCTGCTTGAACATTATGAATTACATCGAAGAAAACAGTCTATCGACACACGGTCAACATGGGTTTAGTAAACATCGTTCCTGTGAAACACAACTAGCCCTTTATTCACATGAAGTGTTGTTTGCTATTGACAAGAGATTTCAGATTAATTCCGTCTTTCTGGATTTCCGGAAGGCTTTTGACAGTGTACCACACAAGCGACTTGTAGTGAAATTGTGTGCTTATGGAATATCGTCTCAGTTACCTGACAGGAATTGTCATTTCCTGTCAGAGAGGTCACAGTTCGTAGTAATTGACGGAAAGTCATCGAGTAAAACAGAAGTGATTTCTGGCGTTCCCCAAGCGAAAATTGGCAGTTGACCCTAAATAACAAAAAGTGTGAGGTCACGATAAAATAAGGAAAATCAGAGCTCGTACGGAAAGATATAGGTATTCGTTCTTTCCGCGCGCTACACGAGATTGGAATAACAGAGAATTGTGAAGGTCTTTCGATGAACCCTCTTCCAGGCCCTCAGATGTGATTTGCAGAGTATCCATGTAAATGCAGTTATAATTGTAGATTTATATTTTGTTTCTTTAATCTGTATGTGAGTCTGACAGATAAAAGCTTTGTGCTTCACTCTCCATACAACCTTCCTTTCATTTGGTAACTCCCACAGCGTTAGCAGCACATTTGTTAACGTTATTTTGTGACTCAGTTATTCTTATTCTGTAATAACTTTTGATTGGCCTTTGTGAAACTTAAGAGTAAATAAAATTCCGTTAAAGATTCTTAACTTGGCCTATAACTTTCCTGTTTAGGAGTCGCATTCAGAAAAATAAATGTAACCTGGCCGACACCAAAGATGTGCTCTGCTGTTTCGGTGTTCTCCTTTGCGTACAATGGTCAGATCAGACGATGGGTTACTGATTATTTCATTTTTTAATAGCACCAAGCTCAGAACTCTCCTCGACATCTCTAGAACACTTACTTATCAACAAGAAGTTAATAAGGGCAGAACAGGTGACCGACACAATCAAATGTAAAGGCAGGTAGCAAATCAACTTCGGAGACAACATGTACTGTGTAGAAGGATTCGTTCAGACTAATTGTCGCACTCATGTGAAATAGACTGCAAGCACATTATACATCTCCACTGGCAATGTTACAGATATCGTGCACAACCAGTCACGGAAAGATGAGGGAAGGTAGGGGGAAGGGAATTTTGGTGGTGTAATGGGAGAGTCTTCTACTGTAGGAAGCAAGGGAGAGGTTGTTGTTATGGGTGGCTGGTATCCTCGTTCTACAACACAAATGCATGTGTGGATTAACACGGTCCTTTATTTACGTGAACACATACCTGCTACTTAACTTGAATAGATTCCATGAGTTTGGTACAAGCTCAACAGTAATACTGCTCCTGCTGACAATATCAGTAATCTTGCTATTACACTAATCTGGTCACTAGGTACTGTCATAACACTCCATGTGAATAGATCCCACACTGCAACTAACTGACACACGCCAAACTGGAGTGTGTGAGTCAGTGAGACTCTCCAGTCACCAGCGGCGGGCTAAATACATGATGCCGAGAAGGTGTTGGCGGCGTGTTGCGCGTCGGTGTGTCTCTGGCCTCTCTCGTGGTAGGCGTGCTTGATCTTGCGCCAACATATCGATCTTCGCGCTTCATCTCTGCCGACCGGTGTGCTGGCGACAGCTTACGCCAGCGCAGTAATCGTGTGACTCACGTCTCCTCCGCTCTCATTCCCAACCATATTAGAATAGTCTACTGGGAGAATTAAGTTACATGGAATCTAAGAGTCTCGAAAATAGCAAGGAATTCTACAACTTACACGTCAGGTTTAGCTCTAGATATTTTCAGCTACCTGAGTGAAGGGCTGCTCTCTTGGATAGGCCTGCAGCCTGACTGGTAACATTCCAACCAAGTAAAAGTGCACATTCAGATGCTGACTTCTTGATTTCGACAAAAATCGTTCGTGAATAATATACAGGAAGTTGAGTAAGGGAAAACAGGAAAGCAAAGGCTCTGCACTAAAAAGAAAAAGGTAAATGACATACCTCACGTATGCAGAAACGACTGAAAGAAATAGCATTCCTTTCATTTACACTCTCATATAGCCATGGCTTACAGACCTACAGTTCTCAGCCGTAGTGCTCAGCGAAACACTGGTAATTAAGAGCACATACATTGATATGATATTGTTGAAGATAATGATGTTCTCAAACTTCAGAGTGTTTGAAGTTTTAGTTGAAACATGTGCTCCTCTGATATCAGGGATATGCCTTACAAAAGCTATATCTTTCTGATTTTTAATTTCTTCTGTGTGTTGGTAAAACATTGTAACTCTTATTAATAGTAAGTAAATGTTTCTGTTACTGTTGCTATTGTGGTCTTCAGTCTGAAGACTGGTTGGATACGGCTCTCCAAGCTACTCTGTTCTGTGTGAGCCTCTTCACAACCGACTAACTGTTGCAACCTACATCCTTCTGAATCTGCTTACTGCATTCATCTCTTGGTCTCCCTCTACGATTTTTATCCTCCATGCTGCCCAAAAATACTAAATTGGTGATCCCTCGATGTCTCAGAATATGTCCTGTTCTTTAGGAACCATACGTTTGTCTGGTCTCCCAACAGATACCCCTCCGTTGTGGTTGCACGCACCTATTTGTATCGCTGAGGTACGCAAGCCACCCTACCGACAGCAAGGTCCCTGGTTCATTGTGGAGGGGGGGGGGACTATTGTCATTATTTCATTAAAATATTTTATAGATTTTATTGTAACTGTACTATTTATTAATATTACATAAGCCAAAAAAGTATCCAAATACTGCTTTGTAATGCGGGATTAACCACTAGACGCCACGAGAGCCGAGGTCTCCAATATAAAAGGAGACGAGGGGTATTACGTTGTCAGCAGAAAAAAAATGGTTCAAATGGCTCTGAGCACTATGGGACTTAACTTCTATGGTCATCAGTCCTCTAGAACTTCGAACTACTTAAACTTAACTAACCTAAGGACAGCACACAACACTCAGCCATCACGGGGCACAGAAAATCCCTGACCACGTCGGGAATCGAACCCGGGAACCCGGGCGTGGGAAGCGAGACGACCACGAACTGCGGACTTGTCAGCAGAGAAGAAGTAACAGACGAAAGGAGCACTCAGGACGGCTCAGTGAAGTACGAACAGCTAAATCAAGACCTGAAATCATGCACATACTGACGGACAGGGACCGTCGAGCATTACGACCGGTGTTTATAAAAAAGGCTTGAAATCAGCGGAAGGAAACATTCGTGAGTTCCAAAGTGTTACCAAAAGCCCAGCTAGCACAATGACTGTGTGTAGGGAGTTAAACACAATGGGATGCGATGGTCGAACAGCTCATCATAAGTCACATATTTCAGGAAGCAAGGAAGGAAGATTGGGTTTAACGTTCTGTCGACAACAAGGTCATTAGAGACGAAGTACGAGCTCGTATTGTGGCAAGGATAGAGAAGGAAATTGGCCGTGTCCTTTCAAAGGAACCATTCCGATATTTTCCAGGAGCGATTTATTGAAATCACTGGAAACCTATTCTGGATGATCGGACGCGGGTTTGAACCGTCCTCTTCCCGTATGCCAGTCCACTGTGCTAACCACTGTACCACCTCGCTCAGTCACACATTTCAGTAGTCAGTGCTAATGGGCGCTTTAGATGGTGTAAAGAGCAGCGCGGCTGGGTAGTGGATGATTGGAAACAAGTAATTTGGAGTGATGAATCACGCTCAGCACTGTGCTGTGGGACGAAAGGAATTGGTTTTAGCGAGTGGCTGGATAACGTTACATGCCATCGTGTGTAGTGCCAACAGCAATGAATGATGTAGATGGGCTTCCGGTATGCGGGTGTTTTTTGTGGTTAGGATGTGGTCCACTTATTTCACTTCAGAGAATGCTAAATGCGAAAAGATATGAACTCATTTTACAGCTTTGTGTATTGTATACAGTAGAGAAACAGCATCGATGAGGCAATGGTTTGTGGAGAATGGTGTTCCTTTAATGTACTGGCCTGCCCAGAGTTTCGAACTGATCCCAGTGGAAATCTACTATCTCTGGTTTCAGCTGGTGAGGAAGAGTGGGCTACCATTCCTCCATAGATATTCACGCACCTCATTGAAATTGCTCCCAGTAGAGCTGAAGCCGGGATAAAGACGAAGGGTACACACGCCTCATATTAACGTTCACTAACGACAAAAGGTGTCCACATACCTTTCATCAGACACCATATTCCTGTGCATTTTCGGGCATGTGCGTTTCAAAGGCTATATTTCTTATTGTTGCATTAAAATTCGAATCGAGAACAGCTGCCAACATGAGTAACGTTGAAGTAAATATCCTCGGAGTAGTGAAGATACTTAAATCACTTAATAAAAGCAAGTCTTCTGGTCCAGACTGTATACCAATTAGGTTGCTTTCGAAGTGTGCAGATGCATTAGCTTCGTACTTAACAATCATATTCAACCGTTTGCTCGATGAAAGATCCGTACCCAAAGACTGGAAAGTTGCACAGGTCACACCAGTATTCAAGAAAGGCAGTAGGAGTAATCCAGTAAAATACAGGCCCATATAATTAACGTCGATATGTAGCAGGAAAATATATTCTGTTCGAACATTGAGAATTGCCTCGAAGGGAACGGTCTATTGACACACAGTCAACAGGGATTTAGAAAACATCGTTCCTGTGAAACACAACCAGCTCTTTATTCACATGAAGTGCTGCTACTGACAGGGGATTTCAGATCGATTCCGTATTCCTGGATTTCCGGAAGGCTTTTGACACTGTACAACACAAGCGGCTCGTAGTAAAATTGCATGCTTATGGATTATCGTCTCAGCTATGTGACTGAATTTGTGATTTCCTGTGAGAGAGGTCAGTTCGTAGTAATTGACAGAAAGTCATCGAGTAAAACAGAAGTAATTTCAGGCGTTCCCCAAGGTAATGTTATAGGCCCTTTGCTGTTCCTTATCTATATAAACGATTTGGGAGACAATCTGAGCAGCCGTCTTCGGTTGTTTGCAGATGACGCTGTCGTTTATCGACTAATAAAGTCATCAGAAGACCAAAGCAAACTGCAAAACGTTAAGATATCTGAATGATGCGAAAAGTGGCAGTTGACCCTAAATAACGAAAAGTGTCATTCACATGAGTGCTAAAAGGAACTCGTTAAATTTCGATTACACTATAAATCAGTCTAATCTAAAAGCCGTAAATTAAACTAAATCCATAGGTATTACAATTACGAACAACTTAAATTGGAAAGAACACATATAAAATGTTGTGGGGAAGGCCAGCCAAAGACTGCGTTTTATTGGCAGGACGCTTAGAAAATGTAACAGACCTACAAAGGAGACTGCTTACACTACGCTTATCCGTCCTCTTTTAGAATATTGCTTCGCGGTGTGGAATCCTTACCAGGTAGGATTGACGGAGTACCTCGAAAAAGTTCAAAGAAAGACAGCACGTTTTGTATTATCGCGAAATATAGGAGAGAGCGTCACAGAAATGATGCAGGATTTGGGCTGGAAATCATTAAAAGAAAGGCGTTTTTCGTTGCGACGGAATCTTCTCACGAAATTCCAATCACCAACTTTCTCCTCCGAATGCGAAAATATTTAGTTGACACCGACCTACATAGGGCGGAACGATCACCACGATAAAATAAAGGAAATCAGAGCTCGTACGGAAAGATATAGGTGTTCATTCTTTCCGCGCGCTATACGAGATTGGAATAATAGAGAATTGTGCAGGTGGATCGATGAGCCCTCTGCCAGGCACTTAAATGTGATTTGCAGAGTATCCATGTAGATGCAGATGTAGAAAAGATTTTTCACAGGATCCTTATATGCCTTGGAAAATTTTTATTCAGGAAATCAAAGTTCGTATGGCACTCATTCATATTACTTTTCCACAAAGCCATCGTGACTGGCTAATCATTTGTTCCAGCAGTAAAACAATTTGTCGAAACAAGACATAAAAGAAATCAGGGTTCAGGTCTATTAGCCACTTAACAACAGTCCCTGAACGTCAACATCTGTCTGAAAGGCGATCGGTCCGATGTTTCTTTATGGATCCAGATGGATTAAACTCAGTTACTGGGAGATCCCTACTGTGAGGAGAGATTTCGAATACAGTCCACTGGAAATGCCGAACCAAATCGCGCGTGACCAAGGCCTTACGCGGTGAGGCGTTGTCGTGCGTCAATCGCGGTCGTTTCTTCCGAAACGCCTGCTCCAACCGCTGAAGCGCGGCACAGTAACTGGCAACATTCGCCTGCTTTTCCCAAAGGACTCTGACCAAACGTTTCTTCACTGATAGGGCGCTGATGACCTTGCCGTTTAGCGGCCTAAACCACGAATCATCATCTGATCCCTGATACTGTTGTTTTGAATTTCGTACAGAAAAGGGGGAGAGAGGAGGAAGTAAGACTGTGTGTCCATGTCACTGATGTTTTCTTCGTTTCAAGCGTCACACGATGCATCCTAATTTTGCTCCTTGTAATTACACGGAGCAGGAATGGAAAACCATCCGCCTCGTACTGCATGAAGTGCTGGACACACAACCTTATTTCTTTGGCTTCATTCTTGTCTGAGAGTTGCAGCGATACCTGCAGAGAACACCTCTGCCGGTAGTCTAACGTGTTGTGCACCGGCACTGAAACTGTTTCGTTCTGGCGGTATCTTAGCTCGCCCGACCGCCCCCCCCCCCCCTTCATCCTTTTAAATATGAATATAACTTTCCGCAAACTCATCCTCTCCATTAACGGCCACACGTAATAGACTTAAATAATAACAACAAAATATGTGCAATATTTAAAATAGTAATAAATTGTATTGTTTAGTTACCATAAAATCATCTTTTGTTCCCGGGTCTCCCACGGTGCCGGCCCTCTATTTTACATGAGCTGAGTATTTTAAGGTTTTGAGTGATGCCAGGCGTCCCTCCCAAAACAATAAATGTGTCGCATGATTGGTCTGCTCACCTATTATTTCTAAGTAGCCGCCTAGCCACAATAACCTGGGCGCTTTTCAGTGAGTACTAGCATTTTATCCTCCATCTTATTTAGCTATTCTGCTGTGTTTGGTCTGCATTTTATGATTTTTTATGAGCCTCAGAAAGTCAATCTTGTATTTTCATCTCCTGTTTGTGTATACAACTTCGTTTCAAAATGTATTATTATTTTAATGTTTTCACCGCCCCCGTCTCTATTTACTTCAAGCAAGGGCGCTGATGACTAGTCATTTAGCGCCGTAAAACACCAGTCACGGTAATAAACATAATCAATAAAAATTTTCTCACTGTTGATTTATTGTCTTGCTTTTTGAACCAGACTTGTACAAAAGCAAATATAAAATTAAAGATAACCATACGAAAATATTGATGAACTAGTAAAAATTTATAGTAAATGAGCATGTACTAAAGTTATTAATACGACCATTCCGATATGCTCTAGCAGCGTAACGCGCTGCGATATGGGGAGGTCAGCCGGATCAGGGTGGAATCCGGGCGGCAGCCTGACGACCGTGGCTAGCGCGTCGGCCAGCCCTGTTGTGGCTTTTAGGCGGATTTCCATGCTCGTCTAGGTAAATTCTGGGCTGGTCTACAATTTTCGCCTTGGAATATACGATACACAGCTAAAATACGATCACACACGGAACGAAGTTCACACAGTTCACAGACAGGTCGTACACCCGACTTCCCTTCCTTAGGTTACCTTGTCGACTATGGCGACTGCAAATCACCTGGCGGCAAAGTTAAGTAAAATAATAAATACGCCAAAGCATAAGTACCGTGGATCCTGTCCAGAAGGGATTCACGCTCAGTAAAAGAAAAAGGAGGAGAATGATATTAATATCACAGTTCTATGGGAGCTGTATTCCAGGGAAGCTAACTAAGCAACAGCGTTTGCATAGGTCTTCATGCAGTTACTCCAGTCTCCACGAAATCTTCTCACTTTTTGCCTCATTGTACCACAGTTTTTCTGCAATCCCCAGTTGGGAAAGAGATATTGCACATCGTGGACGCCCGTTCTGATGGCGTTGAGGTGGCTGCAGATTTTTCTTGATCCTAGAGACTTGGGCGTGGTCAGCTCGCCCGTGGGCAGGGGTAGGTTGGTTAGGCCTCCCCGCCAGGTGTAGAGTATCATTACAGGCAGTACTAGTTTCGTGTGTTTCCACACCCATTCACGGAAGATGCACTGTCAGATTTGCGAAACGCAGAACAAATACATCATGGCTGTAGCATGTACCATGCACATAAACACAAAGAACTGCATGCATAGCTGGCGAACGTGCGTCATGACTACAATTTTAACTTGGTGACGAGGCTCTTGAAGAGGTAGACGAATAGAATAAGTAAGGATTATAGTTGTAAGAAAAACGCAGCGGCAATGAACATGCAAAACAAAACGCTTTCCGTAAAATGATTAAGCTGTTAAGATACAATAATACGAATCTCGAGACCAGAAGCAGATCCACAAAAATCTATGTTTGTAGCATGTGGTTACGAAATGTGGACGAAGAGGAAGATAGGAATGAATCGATTACGAACGCTTTGAAATGTACTTTAGACACCCCACTAAGAAGGATGAAAGAGTAAATGTTCAAATGTGTGTGAATTCATGAGGGATTAAACTGCTGCGGTAATCGGTCCCTAGACTTACACACGACTTAAACTAACTTATGCTAAGAACAACACACACACCCATGCCCGAGGGAGGACTCGAACCTCCGGCGGGAGGGGCCGCGCAGTCCGTGACATGACGCCTCTAACCGCGTGGCTACTGAAAGAGCGCACATGACAACATGAGTCTTAGCTTAAAATCGTAGAGTAAGTAATGGTGAAAGGATTTATGAATAAATAACGCCATGAGCTGATGATGGAAGCTGTAACATTTATTCTGGAATTAAGATGGTACTTGGCAAGCGGTAGAAGTGGAGAACTGCATCAAGGCAACGCTTCCTTACGGATGTTATTGTAATAACAGTGAAAGAAATAGTAGCAACGATGTTGTCTCTCAATTCTCACATTCACTTCTTCCTTCTTATTAGCGTGGCTGCGGAAATGTTTACAAAATTCACAGAAAACACAGTATGTACGCCTGCTACACGTGAGGTCATATATAACAACATATCTGTCGAATAGGAACCGCAGTCTGCAATCGACCTTTACGTCATCGATATGCCAAAACTCATACTAAAGTTATTTAATAAGTATAAGTGGTATGGAGAGGAAATTCCAGCAGAGCCCTGTACATAAAAGAAGCAGCAAGAAAATGTATAGAAGGTGTAGTGGCATAAGTGTCGCAATTTCAGTTAGCAGCATGTATAGGAAGATTTTAAAACAAAGAACAGACAAGGCAATAACAGAAGTGGAAGAACAAAGTGGTTTTCGAAGAGATAGGATATGTATACAATATCTTTTCCCTAGGACAGATCGTGGAGAAGAGTTATTTGGTCATAGCTGGAGAAAGCAAATGACACAGTGCCACTAAAGATATTGTTCGAAGTGCTGTGTCCAGGGCAGTTACCAAAAGTTTATGTAAGAAGTTTAGAAAGCTTGTAAGGAGTTCTTCTATATTTGGTGTTCTAACGTATCAATATTATACTCCTTACTTATCGTTCGCTTCTGGAATCTTCGCGCCTTTTCTAGGGAGGAAAGACTGCCTTGGTGTATAATAACAACAATGCCCCAGAAGTAGTGGTCACCCACCGGCTTGGTATGAGCAAAGACAGCGGTCGTTGTTGGGCTCCCGCGCTGTTGCCGGCAGCTGCGTCGCGGATAAACAGTGTGAATAAATTAGTAGAAGGTATAATTAACAGTTGAAAGTTTTACGTCGGCTCGTAGGAGAAAAGTGTTTGAGTAATTCAGTTATTTTGCGGAAAGGCTTGCGGAATTAGTTATTAGGCTAGTATCGCGTATATGAATCAGTAATTTGCTTGGGGAAACATATTGATGTTAGGACGTGAATAATAAGGCTTCCGTGATCAGTGATTATCTGTTTAATTAGTGTGAAAACACAAACTAAGACCAATGGTTACTTCATCGCGAATGTGAAGCAAGCACAAATGTTAAAAGGAGACTGTTAGAACTTAGGCATTGTTGGGGGAAGCGTGTTATGTGCTAAATAGTGGGACAATGAAACAAAATGATTTGACTTGTACTGGTATTATATTCCATTTTTCAGCTGATTAGCTTTTCAAAATTATAAGAGACACAGTTCATCACGCACCTGGTCAGGTTTCTTCGTAACGAAGCGTATTCTTTATGTAAAGTTCCCACATTTGAAACCGATAGTCCGGCAGCTGAAAACTATACCTAAAAATAAACTGCAAAGAGATTAGCGGAGTTTTACAACCTCTACAAGTTGGCAGAATGTGCGATTAAACTGAGGAAAAAATTTTGTGAACGTGTCTTTACAATAACTAAAGGACAGAAGCAAGGTTACCGTTGGTCTCTCACACTCTTTACGATGTACAGGGTGCTCAGAAACAGCCTGAAAAGGTAGTAATGGTGTTTCAGGGGAGGTTGTGCTGAGAAAAACTGCATTGAAGTTAGCCAGTCAGGTCGTCACGTGCGTAAATTCAAGCAATCTGCCAGAGGCGGTGACACCAAACGTGTTCTCCGTGTGGTTTCCTCAAGCCGAACAAGTGTAGTTTTTGCTCACCTACCTTCAATTTACCACCCCCGAAAAAAGCACTTTTAACTGATGTCTGTGCAAGTACCGCATTTTAGCGGGTGCAAGTGCTTGGAATTTGTGTACGCAACGACCTAGTTCAAAGCTAAATAACTCAGAAAAGGTGAAAACTATCATTTTTTTAACAGTTAAGTCTCAGCAACATCTTCCCTGCAACACCTTTACAAGCTTTTCAAACTCTTTCTGATCACCCTGTATGTACGGAAGGCACTGGATCTCTGGCGTAGAAACTGCGTGGGAATGGGGGCTGAAGCACGGAACCGGTGTATGTACACAGTTTTCTATGCCACTAATCAGGTCATTGCAAAAAAAGGATGAAGAGGATAAATCTTACATGCTTAAAAGTTGTTGGAAGATACAAAAAGGGGGATTTTAAAATTCATTTTGAGAAGACGGAATATCTATGTTGTGAAGAGGAAGGAAGTACTTTGTATATTGGTGGGAACCAAGTTAAAGTATGCAAAGAGTTTAAGTATCTGAGCAGTATCACGTTATGGAAGATGTGACAGAGGCATCCAACAACGTAACAGGCTGGTAAAGACAACTATCCAAAAATTAAATACTGTACGTTGTTCCTCAAATATGAGGTTAATGGTTAAAATGCGATTATATAAATCCGTCACGGACTCAATAAGAAGTTACGGGAGGGAAGGAATGTCGGGATCTAACAGAAAAGAATTAAAATAGTCTTAGAGTTTTAGCAATGGACCACTTGGAAAGCCTATGTAAAATTTTCCGACTTCATCTCGTAGGACATGAGGTAATAGGAGAAAAGACGCAGACTCATTATAGTACTGTGGATAGAATAGAGGTGCGTGGATTGTTAGGGCATGTCAAAAGAATGGGAGAAGACAGGTGGCCGAAAAGAGCACTTTCATGGTAACTTCCTGGAACAAGAAGAAGAAGAGGAAGGTCATGAAAAGAGTGGCTAAGAAGTTCCAAAGGAGCAATGGCGAGGAAGAGAATACTAGAGGATGAGGAAGAAAGGAGAAATCGAGGGGTTTGTCAACAGGACTGCGTGAAAGGGGGGCAGCTGTAGGATCCCAGTGACAAGAATATGTACCAATATTTACAGAGATTTCGCATTCAGTTTTGTACAGAGTTATGTCCATGATATTTAGCAGCACTACAGATTCACTTAAGGTACCTTAAGATTAGCTGTAAAAGTTACATGTTGCCGACAATATATCCCGACTGTGTTGTCCGACAACATTGCGCCCACGCAGATTGCAGCAACGTGTCCAACATTATCGACCGTTGTTGCTCGGCACTGTTCGCGGCAAAACATTTCAGGGCCAGAAATGTTAACATGAGACCACACTGCTGTCACAAAATCGACGAACGCAAGATGGTGTGTCTAAGGCGGTGCAGTCATGGACTGTGCGGTTGGTCCCGGCGGAGGTTCGAGTCCTCCCTCGGGCATGGATGTGTGTGTTTGTCCTTAGGATAATTTAGGTTAAGTAGTGTGTAAGCTTAGGGACTGATGACCTTAGCAGTTAAGTCCCATATGATTTCACACACATATGAACTTTTTTTTCGCTTGTGCTTGTGCTTCAAAATAAAACACCTTCAGCTCTAAACGAAATTTATGTTCGCTAGCTCAGTTCTTTTTATTCAGTATCCAGTTGCTGGATGTCTAGTTATGTGTATAGAATTTTAATTTCTTACAGAAGGTTCATAATTTTGACTTTTTAGCATCATATAATGCGTCCACGATTTTTGGATACCTTTTACTAACTATTAACTCTCAGCTAATTGCCAATCAATGGCTGACCGCCTTCGAACTTTTGCATATAGTGCATATGCATTTTCTTGCATTTCGTTCCGGCTTTTCTATTTAGTTGCAAAAGCAATCGCCATGGTTAAACTTGTGTATTCCTTATATACTGTTTAGTTGCTTAACTTCATTGATTTATCCATGCATGTGTTGTGTAACTTGATGTTTTCGAAGGAACTAGTTCTTTCTTTATTACTACGAAATTTTGCGGTTTTAAGTGATATTGGTCCATTGAAAAGCACGCCAACATACAGTACTTAGTTGTGTTTTCTCGTGCTTCCCGTGAAGGGTGGTGATAACGTTGACTGTACAAAAACTGTTCAAAATGGCTCAAATGGCTCTGAGCACTATGGGACTTAACATCTGTGGTCATCAGTCCCCTAGAACTTAGAACTACTCAAACCTAATTAACCTGAGGACATCACACACATCCATGCCCGAGGCAGGATTCGAACCTGCGACCGTAGCAGTCGCGCGGTTCCGGACTGAGCGCCTAGAACCGCTAGACCACCGCGGGCGGCACAAAAACTGTTGTTTTCAGATGCTTTCCCTATGATGTTACCATGTAGGTAATCAATTGGATTGAGGCCTTTATTTTGTGTAATGGTTTTCCAGGCGTACTGCTCATACTGTATCTTCTGACCTAATAAAATTCTATACTATAAACTATTAACCATTGCTTGAAGTAACCCATTCTATGTTCTCACTATATGTGTAGACCTGACTTCAGAGTTTTAGTTCATTAAGAAATAGTTTACCGAACATTAAAACCATATAACTAAAGAGCAATATCTCAGTTTCATCTATATGAGCCTAAACAAAAGAAAATCTGTAAATAACTTCGTAGTAGCTGTTTAAAATTTATATTTGCCATCGCTAAAAGATTCGACTGTGATGATTAGTTGTAAGAATTAAAATTTTCAATATGAATATTTCAGAAACACAATATATTACGATGAAAATAAAAATGCAATTATTATTGATCGAGTAAATGTTTAAAATCAAATTAGTGTACTCATGAGATTCTAACATACCTCGTCATTGACAGGAAGTAAACTTTTTATCTGTGATTTTAATTAAGTATTTCTTCTTGCAGTTACATATAAAAGAAATATGTAAAATACACAAAACATGGAATCAGAAATTAATGCCACATTGTGAACGAAAAGTAGAAACAAATAATAACTAAATTACTAAAGCGTTTTCTTTCATATGACGTTACTGACAATCGATGACAAAAATTAATAAAGGAGAGTTGTTATCAGACTGCAAGGAATGCCTGCAGTGATTTCATTCGCCACTTTTCGGTACGCTTTTTGGTTGAAAAACGAACGTCTGCTGTACATAGTTTCTTCTGCGTGTTATCATCTCAGATATTGTAGTAGAAAATTTCTCCATTGCCACTGTGTATCAAATTTCCAGATGTGCTTGTGATGCTGCTAATTAGCCTCGCCTTGGCTGGTAAAGGCGGACAAATTGTGTTTTGGAACTCAATAAAACCAATAAATATTTGTAAATAGACATTATACGCTGTTTGAGCCTGATTGTCACCCTCAACTTGATATCTCCCCTAATTCAAGCTATTATCTTTTTTTTCTTCATTTTTTAATGTACTGACCATTAATATGCAACTTTCTGTCGTGTAGTACCCTAATTTGCATATAATTCTTTCGTTTAGAAACTAGTAGTATTAAATCATAATTTTCTTCTTCTGAAATTGTCTATCAGTCTTAGATCTTTGAAAATGTGATCACGCAGTTGCCGTACTTTTGATCGAACAGTTTACTAATCCTTTCCCACCGCTCCTCACCCACCTTCACTCCTCTCTTAGTCTCTTTCCTTATTTACATCTTTCTCTCTTTCTCCATCCCCACAACTTTCTTTCCGTCTCTCTTTCCCACCTTTTTCGCTATCTTCGTGCCTGTAAAAATCTGCAATGTTTAGCTTTCCATCGTCAGTAATAGAGCTCTGCAGATTTTTTCTGTATTTGATACCTTATATCTCTCTTTCTTTACTATAGTACTGCATTCTAAATTACGTTGTACGGTAATTGCTCTAAGTGATTTTGTATCATCAAGTGATTAATATTAACGCAATGATTATTCATTGCAAAACGAAAACGATGCTGAAGATGCATGGAGCTTCGGTGCTAGTTGTCAGAACAACAGAACTGTGCAGAAAATGGTTTTACGACTGATCCTAAGTTTCCTGGTTTCTAGTCGAGTTGATTGTTTTAATTCTGCACGCAATATTTAGGCGACTGACCTAGGATTCTCCAAAGGTGATAGAAATGAAGTCCTTAGGGGGCAATGAGTGTGTTCTCTACGAGGAATGGCAAATGGTTCAAATGGCTCTGAGCACTATGGTACTTAACATCTGTGGCCATCAGTCCCCTAGAACTTAGAACTAATTAAACCTACCTAACCTAAGGACATCACACACATCCATGCCCGAGGCAGGATTCGAAACTGCGACCGTAGCAGTCGCGCTGTTCCGGACTGAGCGTCTGAACCGCTAGACCACCGCAGCCGGCTCTGCGAGGAATGAACCGAAATTTTCGGACTGTTAGTTACCAGGAGATCTAAGATTTTGCCCTTACGAGACGGTTTTCTGACTTACTCAGGAGGGCATTTAGAAAATATCAAACGAATCCATGCACATGTTTTGTTTTTTCCTGTTTCTCAGTCTGTAGTTATTACCTTTGAATTTCTACCCGTTCCCGTAACGTTGTCAAGAGTTAGAGTGCATATAGCTGTGTAACGTAGAAGTGGTTGGCGTTCCTACCGTGCGGCTGCCCGGCAACGGACAGTTTCGCCAACATGCGATGGTTGGAACTCTTACACTGACTGGCCAGAACGCATTTTACGTGTTACCAGATACAATAATTTCATATACCTGAAGACGGAATTTTAAAATCTCGAAACAGGTCGTTGTTTGAATAAATATTAGTACAACTGAAGTGGATCTCTCTAAATTAATTATCAAGTCTCTCAGTTGCGGATGTCTTACGTGCCAAATCTTTTTCCGCCTCATAAGTTGTAATTCCTGTGTGTGTAACTCTGCCGGCCGGTGTGGCCGAACGGTTCTAGGAACTTCCGTCTGGAACCGTGAGACCGCTGAGGAAACAGGTTCCAGTCCTGCCTCGAACAGAGATGTGTGTGATGCCCTTAGGTTAGTTAGGTTTAAGTAGTTCCAAGTTCTAGGGGACTGAGGATCTCAGAAGTTAAGTCCCATAGTGCTCAGAGCCATTTGAACCATTTGAATAACTAACTGATGGTGTCCGTCAGACCGTAACTTGCAGCACAACGTTAAACAAGTTATCATCAAGAGGATCACTGCAGTAACGACCTCAATCTTACAACGACAGGACACAATACAGGATGCTTATAAATTACTTACACAAAAGTAACCTATAACTATGAAAAAGGTAAGTAACTAACAAAAATGGTTGATACAGATGTTCAGTGTTTTGTAACACGACAAATGTCCCACCTATAATCATTTTATTGCCAAAACCCATGAAGTAAGTCTTGATGTATAGTGGCAGTCGCTTGTATTAATTCGTTGACACAGCTCATCAACATTTCCCTTAAGCGGAGGTACAAACACTCTGTCTGTAATGTAACCCCACACACGGAAGTCCATTGTGGTTAAATCAGGTGATCATTGTGGCCAGGATACTGTTCCATCACGTACAACCCAAGTCGCCACATTCCTATGTAGATATACGACAACTCCACGACAATAATACGGTGGTGCACTATCTTGCTGGAAAATAAATTTTGTGCCAATATCCTGATGTAACTTAAGCATTAGACAATGTTCAAGCCCGTCCAGGCACGATATTTTATTAAGAAAATTTTAATAAGAAAGTCATCTTTAGTCTGCGTATTGTAAACCATTTCTTGATCACTTTCTCTTTACAGTTACAATTTGTAGAGGTTTCCGTAACACCTTCCACACTGTAACACTAGGCCTAACCAATTGTAAGCTGGTACGTCTTGTTGATTTACCCGGACTACGAATGTAAGACTGGCGACTTTCTGCGTCAGAGGCTGCTGGTGGATCCTGACACGGCATCCTAGTGATGCACGCCAGTTTCGGTGAAACTTATGTACCGATTAGTAACAGTTTTTCTTTTAGGTGATGGCTTGTGATGTTTAGTCCTGAATCGTTTCTGAATTGTAGTAACGGATTTGGATTCATGAAATCACAAATAACATTTTGCACGCTCTGCACCATTATACGATTCTATGAAGACTGCTGCAATAACTCGCGCGTTACCTTTTCACAGTTAAAGGCTACTTTTCTGTAACTAATTCATAAACATCCTGTATTAGTAACCCCCTTGAAAGATCACAGTGATGGTTTTGCAGCTCTGTAGAAGGTGTATAACTGGTATTAGATGGCCACCACTGACATAAATCCTGGTTGAGAAGTGGTCTGCATGTACTAATCGGTTGTATGAAATCAGCGCAGTGAAGATTGGCCGACATGGAGACATGATAGACTGTCAGCAAAGAGCCGTCGTGTTTGTATGTGCCCCTGATCACAGGTATCGAGACAACCTCATGAATCCGTGTGTTGTGGTTGGCAGGAGAGTCAACACCGTGTTACTAGAGGAGGCCGAAAGGCACACGTTTAGCTCACGCAGGCTGGCGTGAGGTCTGGAATAGGACAAGGAAATTAGAATTTAGAAAAACGGACGTAGCTGGTGGAATACTTAACTTTAATCCATTAATGACGAACGTCGGTCTTGACGGTACATGATTCAATCTCAATAATAACTGATAATGGCGCCTTGCTAGTTCGTAGCAAATGACGTAGCTGAAGGCTATGCTAAACTATCGTCTCGGCAAATGAGAGCGTATTTTGTCAGTGAACCATCGCTAGCAAAGTCGGCTGTACAACTGGGGCGAGTGCTAAGAAGTTTCTCTAGACCTGACGTGTGGCGGCGCTCGGTCTACAATCACTGATAGTGGCGACACGCGGTTCCGACGTATACTACGGGACCGCGGCCGATTTAAATACTACCACGTGTCTGGCGGTGACACCACACCGTGGACCCTGAATGTCAGCAGGGAACTGTTCAAGCTGGTGGAGGCTGTGTAATGGTTTGCAGCGTGTGCAGTTGGAGTGATATAGGACCCGTGATACATCTACATACGACTCTGACAGGTGATACGTACGTAAGCATTCTGTGTGATCACATGTATCCATTCATATCCATTGTGCATTGCGACGGATTTGCAACACCCCACACGTCCAGAATTGCAACAGAGTGGCTCCAGAAACATTCTTCTGAGTTTAAACACTTCCACTGTCCATTAAACTCCTCAGATATGAACATTATTGAGCGACAGTCTGCGATGCCTTGCAACGTGCTGTTCAGAAGCGATCTCCACCCCCCTCGCACTCTTACAGATTTATGGACAGCCCTGCAGGATTCATGGTATCAGGTCCCTCTAGCACTACTTCAGACATTAGTCGAGTCCAAGCCACGTCGTGCTGAGGCATTCCTGCGTGCTCGTGGGGACCGTACACGATATTACACAGGTGTACCAGTGTCTTTGGCTCTTCAGTGTGGTTATGTGCTGGTGTAGCAGCTCGCTGGTGTAGATTAGCCGTCCTACAGAAATTGCATAATTTTACGCCTTTCATTATTTCTTACCCGAATAATGGTATTTTTATTCTGAGAAAGATTAATTTTCGCCTAGACGTACTGAAAAACTCACTTATCGATTGTAAAAAACGTTAAAAACTCAGAATTTTGATGAAGACTGGATCCACAGCCTTCGTGAAAATTTTGAATGATGTCATTCCGCCTTAGGCTGTTAAAATATTATTTATTGCGATTGCAATTTCGGCACATGGTCACTGTCAAGGTTTGTGAGATTTTGTAACCCAGTCAATAACAAAAAGCTGTGACATGCTGGAACAACATTCCCAGCAGTGTAAATACAAATGCATGTGGTGGAGTAAACCTGTCGGCTTTTGCGTACATCATGCAAGCACACGTTAGAAAGCTGGCGAAATAACAGCAGATATCGTAAATACTGAAGTCAAAATCTTGTTTAGATTCATGTTACTGAGTGAGTTACAACATCCCACAATACTTGGCAATGTCCGTGTGTCGAAACTGCAGTCGCAGTAAATAATATTTTAACAGCCTAAAGCGGAATGATTTCATTCAAAGAGATTAAAACAGGCTCCACTCTGTTGGGTTCGAAATGCAGCGTGACCAAGTTTACATCTTTAAGTCTGTTTTCCACGAGCAATATTCTGGTTAACATGGACTAATAGTGGTTGGTGCACGTCACATGCCATCATGTAATTCAACCGCCAATCACATCGCGAGTGGGTCTGTTACTTCAGTGACTAGTCGTTTGTGCCGAGAGTGAAGTTCTGAAATTTTGAGCATTCTGAAGACCCACTGCGCATGTGCAGGAACAGGGGCGGTGGTATAGTTTGCTAATATGATAAGTTAACCTATACTAACTAAGCTCATTCAGATTATAGTAATGGATTTTGTGTTTTATGTTTTGAAATCTTTATTTTTTTGTTTGTTTTGGTTCCCTGTTCCAAAGATTACATGAGGATTGATATTTTTCTTCCAGCAGTTCTCTCACACAAGATATCTGATTTCTGAAGGCAAAACGCTATTTCACTTTACAAAACACAAACAAAGAAAAAGCTACACTCTGCATAAATATCAACGTAAACAGATGAGAAATGTTATTTAATTAAAATTTTTCAACCAGTGAAAAAGTCAGCTCTACTGAAGGAGAAACATTTTTGGGTGTTTTTTGGCATTTAGAAAGTAAAAATAAACAAAGATGTAGCACAAAGGCGCTATATATTGCATTCTAAATATTGTCTGATGGGTTTGTAGGTATATATTCATCCAGTAAGTACACATTGTTGTTTTGAAATATCTAGACGACGCTTTTCCAACTCTTCGCTTCTCAATAGTATAAATAATTTGACCTTCATCAAGAACATGCACGTTAAATTTTGCTTTTATTCATTAAAAAATTTATCATCATTAATAGTTCTTTAAGGCTGTTGTTATATTTCAACTTTTTTAGAATGAGGACTGGCCCCCCATATATTCACTTCCACCGCTCTGGTGTCAAATTTCGTAACAGAAAACTCTCAAATGACGTGCAAAAAAGTTAAAATGGCTCTGAACACTATGGGCCTTAACATCTGTGGTCATCAGTCTCCTAGAACTTAGAACTACTTAAACCTAACTAACCTAAGGACATCACATACATCCATGCCCGAGGCAGAATTCGAACCTGCGACCGTAGCGGTCACGCGGTACCAGATTGTAGTGCCTAGAACCGCACGGCCACACCGGCCTGCAAATGACGTGCAATTTTGGCTTACACCCAGTACAGGAAAAACGCATCAGAGAAGCAATAGTGATCTCACTTACCATAAGTATTCGATCGAGACAAGGAAGTTGCTCGCGCAAAAGCTTCGTTAGATCATCTCATAAAAATAATCTACTCGCAGCGTTTCAGCCTTTGTTCTTTAGCACCTATGCCTGAGGAGTGCTTTGCCAGAACCGTCCAACGTTTCTTTCCAAAAGTGCCTCGGTCTTCTGGTGACTCCAGTCCATTAATAAAACCTCTAAAATTCCCTTTGTTGGAGTGTCAAGCGAATGGATAGGTATTGCCTCCCCACATCAAAAGGATTTCAAGGAACTCTGTCAAAACTAGGAAAATCGATTTTCACTTTGCTGTGAAGTGAGCGCTGATGGCAGATTAAAACTTTGTGTCGAACCGTGGTTCGAGCTTCGGATCATTCCTTTTGCAGACAACTGCCCTACAGACAGTCCTATCGTTTTTTACTCAAGCACGACTCACGACCCGCCCTCACAGCCTTACTTTCGCCTGTACAAGGTAGGAGATGAGGTACTGCATCTACAAAGGTATTTACATGGATACTCTGCAAATCAGTTTTAAGTAATTGTCAGAGGGTTCATCGAACCACCTTCACGATTCTTTATTATTCCAATAATTCACCTAATGGAATAGGACAGTTGGGAAAATTATGTAAAATACAAGGAAAGTAGGCTTAAAAAAGCAGGCTGTTTTGAGACTCGTCATTAAGCCAAAGTAGTCTTTGAAATAGCGTTGCGGTTCATGTGACTGTATTTCGAGTCTAATTTTCACTAAGTACACAGTTTAGTCAACAAAAATAAGACAAATAACTTTCATCTACGACAAAGTTGACATATCATTGACTCCGTTAACATTAACATCAAATGATCACCTTTTTGTAATAGAGGTGAAATGCTTATTTCAGAAAACACATACTCTATGGCAAGTCTTCCAATACTGCTGTTTAATTTGTCTAATTTACATCTAAATCCATTTCAGAAGATACATCAATATAGCACAGACAAAATCTTCTGAATGAAGAGATTAAACTCAGTTTATATTCAGGAGACTTTGTAGCCTGGGCAGCCACAGCCAGGATATACCTTTTGAAGATAAAACAGCTTCAGCTGTAAGTTCTTTATTTTTAACACGACCAGTCCCGCAACAATTTAGCTGCGTCATTAGATGCAGTCTGTACAAAGTAGTAGACAAAAACTCATGTAGGGCAAGAAACGTAACTAAAATGAATGGGTATACGGGATGAACATACCCACAAAACAAAATCATGTTCTTATCAGAAAAGAGAATGGGGTGACTCAGTGTTCCTAGTCAGTAATCTTTCGCTGAGCAGCGGACGTAAATTACAAAATAGCATAAAACAACATGGAACGCTCCCCCTGATACGCTCTCTTGATACCTAGAAAGGACAAAACTAAAACAAGAACTTCCTAATAATAAACTATCAGGTAAGTAAAATACTAGTGAAATCCACTCACGTGAGTCCCAGTATGTTGTGAGCTAACGGGTCACCTAACGTCAAGAAAGTGGTCAGAAACCGCCCGCATATGACCATCTATGGGATTACGAAAAACAGTGTACAGAATGCACCTAATTATGCAGCTAAAATCCTGCTAAATCGGTCATGCTTATAAATACTTACAGTTGAAACGGTTTTATCTTCAAAATTGGTTTATCTTGTTTAGAAAGTATATTTGGCTTGGTTCAAATGGCTCTGAGCACTATGGGACTTAAGGGCTATGGTCATCAGTCCCCCAGAACTTAGAACTACTTAAACCTAACTAACCTAAGGACATCACACAACACCCAGTCATCACGAGACTCGTGATGGATGGGTGTTGTGTGATGTCATTAGGTTAGTTAGGTTTAAGTAGTTCTAAGTTCTAGGGGACTGATGGCCATAGATGTTAAGTCCCATAGTGCTCAGAGCCATTTGAACCATTTGAGCCATCACGAGGCAGAGAAAGGGAATGTATATTTATTGTGGATACAAAACGTAAACTGGTATAGTCCCTTTTTCAGTATTTTGCTTAGTTTAAATAATTTGAGGGATGCATTGATAATGATCATCTCAGTCGATAGAGTACTAGCCCGTGAAAGGCAAATGACCCCCGTTCCAGTTCAGTCTGTCGAACAACACAGTGCTGCCAAGAAATTTCACCTCTATGATTACCAAGGAATGATGGTAACAAATATCGAAGCGAAACAAGTAACTTAGCATTTTACAGTGCCATCAATGTAAAACTGCGCAGAAATGTCAACTGTTCGGAGTGCAGCCGACCATTCACCATGACTACGCTCGCTCGCACATTTAAAATGTAACATCTAACTTTCAGAGAGACCAGTGAATAGCTTCGCGGTTTTAAAGTTTCAGAACCTGGTTAATCAACGGCAGTGCCCATACTTTTGCGAACGGATCCGGACGAGCGGAAGCGCGTACGGTAGCGCGTTCCAGACGGGCAGCCCACCTGCCGCTGGAGTCCAGGTTTCCGGCAGATGAGCTCGCCCGCGCCTACCGCGGGGCGCGGTGCTCAGTGAACTGGGCGGCGGCTCCTGTGTTTGCCGCGGAGCAGAAGTTGCCGGGAGTAAATATTTTATGCGGCCAGGATTGCAGTCCGAGCAACTTTCCAACTGTTACAGCAGCCGAAGGTTTTTACGGCGGCGAGTCGGCCGGAGATGATCTCCGAAGTTGGCCCGTTAGCGGGGGTTCTGCTCGCGACGGCCCAACTTTACAGCAGAAAAAGACCTCCCAGCGGGAGGGCGACTCCACCCTTATTGCGATCTCGACCGTTTCCAGAGCCTCTTACTCGTGTGCTCGGTCTGGGGGTGTGGAGTGTCTGCCGGCTATTGGCCGCCAACTACCTCCCACCGTTCGCGGCAGCGACTCAGCAGCCGAAAACACAAAACACTGACCAGTAACATTGTACTGTGTTACAATGTGAGACATATATCTACAAATATAAAAGGAGGAGCTGGATGACTCGCACAACAACACGCAAGCCTAAACCACCGGTCATAACAATGTCAAAATTGGTGGGAATGTTCATTATTTGCCCTAGACTCCTACTGACAAAATATATTGTAAAATTCACTCTAAGGGGTTAAAGTGGGTATCACTTATTTGTTATTTATTTATTTAGCCCTCCATACACATTGTACAATATGTAGCAAGAAGATCGATAGTAGGCGCTGGATCAAGCCAAAGATGCCAAAGACACTCGCAAGCAACAGGCCGCCAACGTTCTCTCGAACGCAAGTGTTTAGATCGCCGCCACTGACCGGAGGGCTCAGGCAATATCAGACACTCTCAGTCTCAGTCACTAGCTCAGTATCTGGTGCACTAGCTCTCATCCTAGTTTGTGTAAAGTACCCGCAACAAAAAATGGTTCAAATGGCTCTGAGCACTATGGGACTCAACTGCTGTGGTCATTAGTCCCCTAGAACTTAGAACTACTTAAACCTAACTAACCTAAGGACATCACACACATCCATGCCCGAGGCAGGATTCGAACCTGCGACCGTAGCAGTCGCACGGTTCCGGACTGCGCGCCTAGAACCGCGAGACCATCGCGGCCGGCCTACCCGCAACAAATACACTACTGGCCATTAAAATGTTACACAACGATGATGACGTGCTATAAACGCGAAATTTAACCTACAGGAAGAAGATGCTCTGATATGCAAATGATTAGCTTTTCAGAGCATTCACACAAAGTTGGCACCAGTGGGGACACCTACAACGTGCAGACATGAGGAAAGTTTCCAACCGATTTCTCATACACAAACACCTCTTGACTGGCGTTGCCTGGTGAAACGTTGTTGTTATGCCTCGTGTAAGGAGGAGAAATGCGTACCATCACATTTCTGACTTTGATCAAGGTCAGATTGTAGCCTATCGCGATTGCGGTTTATCGTATCGCGACACTGCTGCTGGCGTTGGTTGAGATCCAATGACTGTTAGCAGAATATGGAATCGGTGGGTTCAGTAAGGTAATACGGAACGCGGATCTGGATCCCAACGGCCTCGTATCACTAGCAGTCGAGATGACAGGCATCTTATCCGCATGACTGTAACGAGTCGTGCAGCCACGTATAGATCCGAGTCAACAGACGGGGACGTCTGCAAGACAACAACCATCTGCACGAACAGTTCGACGACGTTTGCATGTGATTCTAACGGATACACTGACAGCATATGCCCCATTTCATGGTGCATATGGATCCATGTCATATGTAATGAATGACTGCGTCCGGCCGCCCAAGGATGGCATGATAGACAAATATTTGCAACATGTCATCATCACATGTTCACAGTGACCAGTTCGCTCCCCAGAACATTTGGACATACGTGGGACGCTGTATGACGAACGTCTGCGTTGTCTTTATCGCCGTCACAAACCGCTGCTGAGATTCAAAGGGCGCTTGTCCCGCAGTTAGTGGCGTCACCCCAAAGCTTGTCGTATAGCTTGATCTATTCTGTGTTCAGCCATAGGATTCTGTATTTGTGTCTTAGCCTGACTCCAACCACACAGGTTACTGATACGCCCCACCTAGCGTCTCGAAGCCAAGATCGACACTAAGTCGATGGTCGAAAACACCGAAGAGAACAAACGTACGACTACAAGTAATGTAAGTTAAACCTGTAACGAATAACAAATCCAGAATTGAGTTAAAAAAACATCACACAGAGTTGCATATCTCAAATTCCAGAAAAGCGAAGTGCCGCGAGGGGTAGCCGCGTGGTCTATGCGCCTTGTCACGGTTCAAGCGGCTCCCCCCGTCGGAAGTTCGAGTCCTCCCTCGGGAATAGGTGTGTGTGTTGTCCTTACCGTAAGTTAGTTTAAGTTAGATTAAGTAGTGTTACGCTTAGAGACCGATGACCTAAGCACTTTGGTCCCAAAGAACTTACCACAAATTTCCAATTTTTTTTCCATAAGCGAAGTAACACCCGTATTCTTGAATTTGTCTAACGAATACTGCAATCGCGAGGTACGAACTGTCTATCCACTTGCTGCACCAGATATTTATTTCCTGTAAAGGGTCAACGACCATCCCCATTTGATACGTTTTCCGCGACCCTTGTAGTCGCAGCTGCAGAAGACGAAACTATGTAGCACCCACAATTTCTGCAGAGCTCTTCTTTTTATTGTCCATCGTCTGTCTTGTTTATAACTTATTTTCAAGCATTTCTATGTGTGAAGAGACGCAAAATTTTAAACGACGTTAATGTCACCCCACATTTGTCGGGAGATTCAAAACATTATGTATCTCGTTTCATACATATCTTATTTGAATCCAAAACACTGAGAAGGTATTTTATGCTTCCTGTCTCACCACTGCAAAAAATAATGAGGCAAACTGAAAATAAATAATTTATTAAAAACTTGTGTGGTCTGTCAGTGCAGTAACGTTGTTGACAGCATTACGACGTGTACAAGGAGAACACAGCTGCGGAAATGACCAATATGGTGCTTGGACATGGCACAAGCGGATTTCAGTCGGAGAGCTGCTGCAAGATTGTATAAGGAAAATTTTCCAAGCAGACGTATCCACATCATTCCACGTTCGTGGCCACGTAGAGGTGCCTCAGAGAAGTTGGGAAGTTGAACGTATGTATTGTCTGCCAGAGTTGTGTCCATTGTGATAGTAGAGTAGTAGCAATATGCTTGGTACTTGCGAATACTATCCGCAGTCTACTGTTTGTCCTCTGGTAGGTGCCGAAACGTGATGCGGCTCGACCACACTCGCCTCGAACCCTACAGTTGGACGAGGACATGCTGACAATGTTAGAAGAGGACCTAGCAACCACTACTCGTCAAGTGGCACAGGCGCTGCACACGGATAAAAGCGCCGTGTGACTGCACAGGTACACCAGCTCCTTCTACACCATCCGCAGCAAGTCCAAGCATTACAGGAGGAGGACTGCACACGACCTGTACAGTCTGCGCCGTGGTATTTACAACAGTGCATACTCCAGCCACAATTCAATGTTGAATGCACGTTTACTAGAGACGGCATATTAAACTTGGCCAACATGCATGCTTGGACGGCCAAACTCCGCGTGCGCAGACAACTACAAACCACCAACACAGTGACGGCATTAGCACGTGGGCCGGGATAATTGGTGACCATTTAATTGGGCCATATCTACTGTCAAACAGCCTAACAGGACTGATCTACCTCACATTTATTGGAGATGTTTTGCCTATATTATTAGATGTGTTGCCAAGAGCTGTTCGGATGGACATTCGGCTGCAACAAGAGATCCAGCACACTTTGAAGTCGATTTGTGGAATCACCTCAAGGTCGCATATCCTAGTCGACGGGTTAGTAGGTGTGGACGTGTTCCACCAGCACGGTCGCCATATCTGACACCTCGACCATTTTCTGTGGCATAATGTGAATAATATGGTGGACGGCACTCCTGTAACATCAGCGGAGGACCTTACTGCTAAAGTCCAGGGAGCGATTAAATTACTTTAAAGACAACGGCACGTATTGTCTCACGGGCGTGAGGGTCAGCACCGCTGATTTAGCCTCTCTACTGACATAGAAGGCACACAGTTCGAAGGCCTTTTTTACTGTGGAGGTCACGAAGTACTACACGTGATGGGTTTATTGACGTAATGTAGAACGGACACCCATCTCAGACTACGAAAACAGAAGTTGTACGTTGCTGGAATTGCAGCCTTCCACTAGTAGGCTTCTACTTATGAGAACACTGTATTAGATGTCCGCCGGGTTACAAACAACATCAGTGTTTTAACTAGCGTAACTTACGTGGAGCAATACAACAAAAAAAATATTCTACACCACTTTTTTAAGGTTCATTAAAATAGCCTTCTAATTTCTGGATTAAATACAAGTCTTGAAAATGGAATGATCTCCAGCCTCCTTTGCGGATATTAAAATTTCTTGTGGCAGTGTCTTTAATTGAGAATGGAAGAGACGCTGTAATATATAGAAATTAGGAAATTAATTCTTAAAATACTGTGAGTAGGAGAGATTAACACACAAAATATTATCTTCATCACCAATAATGTGGCCTGCGTCAGGTTGAGAATGCGGGATAGCCGTGTAAAAAAAATGGACATTGTAGACATGAGTATGAGAGTAAAGAATGATAGTACGGGTTATTCGTTTATTTCTTGAAACCAAGCTCTGCTACGTCTGTCTTAAAGTCGTTCGTTTTTCCATTTACATACAAGAACTCCAGATGATAATAAATAACAATAGACACACTGTGCGAACAAAACTTTGCATGCGTTTTGTTTCGGATAAAAGAGTTGAAATATCTTTCCGTTTCCCTTTCCTGTAAATAAGAGCGACAATAAAAGCTCTGGAACAGTTATAAACTACCTTAACGTTGTGCTCTTGCAACTGCAGCGCTTACAGAAACGATGAATAAAACTTTCATCAGTTTCTATTGCCATATAATCATCTTACGTTCTATATACGTAAAATATGTTTCGCCTAGCCCCATTTGTACTCTGCCGTTATTTATCGCATTTCAACTGGATATACTAGTTTTCGTAGAGCATTGGATGAAGGTTCATCAAAACGTTTCAGTATTATCCGTGCCTATTAGAGAAGTCCGCCGGCCATGGTGGCCGAGCGGTTCTGGGCGCTTCAGTCCGGAACTGCGCGACCGCTACGGCCGCAGGTTCGAATCCTGCCTCGGGCATGGATGTGTGTGATGTCCTTAGGTTAGTTAGGTTTAAGTAGTTCTAAGTAATAGGGGACTGATGACCTCAGATGTTAAGTCCCATAGTGCTCAGAGCCATTTGAACCATTTTCTTATTAGAGAATTCCAAAATATTGACATCATCGCTCTGAAGTGTAGACAGTTGTATCAGCGGAACTTACAGTTATTTGAAACAAACATAAAAAAGAGCTGTAGTAATTTGCTGTCTTTTGAAGCTCAAAATTCACATAAATTCAAAATACTCAAAAAAATGGATTGGTGGAGCATTGCAGTGGCAGTGGAGTTAAATTTTTACGAAATGGAAGTCAGGCATGTGTTCTGAAGTCGTGTTAGATGGGCATTATTGTCCTCTATATTTTTCATCGTTTCAAAAAATAATGTGTATTTTAATTGCGTCCTCCCAACAACATGAAATGCCCGGCAAAAACAACAGTCTAATTATGAGAAGCAACAGAACCCTCAAGCGAGGTGGTATAAATTATTAATGAACAATAATATTTCATCACAGGGTGAGTAAAGAAAAAATAGGAACAAAGAATGAAAGCGGTGAATATTTTATCTTATGCCGTGTTCACTGAATCCCATCTCAGTTTCATCTCTCTCTGACTTCATGCTTCTTAATGAAAGTCCCAACTTTTTTTTTTAAATCCTGTACAAGACTACTAACATTTACATCTCTTGGCTAAATTCATTATTTAGCAGAATAATGTTTTTATCCTCATCGACCCCATACACAAAATACTAACGTATCTCTTTCTACAGTTCGAAGACCAATGCTGGAACAGGCCTTAGAACAACACTCGAAAATTTTCAGTGGAATTCCGCACTGTAGCGTTTAGAGCAACGAAGCTTAACGAGGGCCTGTTACTTTTAATCGCCTGCTTTGGGCGGCAAAACACTCACTCCGTACAAAGAGGGCAACTTGCTCAGGACACTTTGAGTGTCTTCTCAGCTTCGTTTCAGTAGCGTAAGTTCTCAGCCCGTGGTCCACAACCGAGCTAATCACTCTGTTATGCAATAAGATCCAATAGCCTCTGATATTTTAAAGCATATTTAAAGCGCACCCGCTGCATTTCCAAACTACCAAACCGGTACAAATCCACAGGATACCGTGCATTTCAGCAGCTCATCAAAGAGCCTGTAATGATGGAAGATTTTCTCCTTGACTGGAAAGAGAAGAAGAAATTCTGAGATGCGAAAGGCTGCAGATTACATCTGTGTGCCGGACCGAGACTCGAACTCGGGACCTTTGCCTTTCGCGGGCAAGTGCTCTACCAACTGAGCTACCCAAGCACGACTCACGCCCCGTCCTCACAGCTTTAATTCCGCCAGTACCTCGTCTCCTAACTTCCAAACTTCACAGGAGCTCTCCTGCTATCGCAGGACTGGAAACGGAGGAAAAAAGATCCTATGGGACGTGTGCGGAAATGCATCGTTGCCACAGTAGACGGCGCTGACGAATGAAAGTCCCTCTGACCACATACCGTGTGTTTCTTGTGTGTTGCAGGCTGTGTGCTTGACGCAGCTTACTGTAAGCAGCTAAATGGTCCAGAATTTATGTCGGGGACAAGCCGAGATTGTGTTTGTGTACGGTCAAGCAGATTGAAACGATCGAGAGGGAGCAGGGCTACACCAAAACAAGTACCCTATACATCAGGAAGAACACATAATTTGAGGCAATCACACATGGTGTACCGGTACCATAGGTGTATATTATGCGTCATAAGCCGTTTCTGTTATATACAAATGAAATTCAACGTGCATTGTCGGAGGGCACAAATTTCGTATATTTTACACATGATACAAGTATAATAATACTGAAAAAGTAGCTATCGAAGTATTCGAAAAAGTCTACAGATGGGTTAACGCAAATGGATTATGATATCATTAAATTTATACAAGATTTCAGTACATACAGTTATCCTCTTCTCACAGGATACCACAAGCTGCACAAATTGTCTACTCAAAAAATGAAATACAACATAAAAAGTGTTTAAAAAAATGGCTCTGTGCACTATGGGACTCAACTGCTGTGGTCATTAGTCCCCTAGAACTTAGAACTACTGAAACCTAACTAACCTAAGGACATCACACACATCCATGCCCGAGGCAGGATTCGAACCTGCGACCGCAGCAGTCGCACGGCACCGGACTGCGCGCCTAGAACCGCGAGACCACCGCGGCCGGCTAAAAAGTGTTTAGTTTTTAACGCTACAGACTAGAAAAACTAGAGCTTAGAATTAATAATGCATGTTTTTCTATTGCTTATATACCTTTCGGTATATAAGAAAGTGGTTCACGACTCTATACCTAGAAACGCTTACCGGCATCAATGTCATCCGGTACTGAAAGTCGTCATTCTATCATCTCAGTCCAGCTATGTTTCCAGTACGTATGGCTAATCCTGTAGATTATTTAAAAATGAATAAACTGTTCAGCAAATTTTAATTCATTAAAGAGTTAGGTAAATCTTTCTTGCGGAAAATCAAATTAACAGGGGCAGTGGTCTCAGGGTAAAGAAGCTTATTGCAAGGACTATATCTGGGTTATGTCTAGAACATCCTGAAGAGACCTCTTCAAGAACTGGTCATTTTGACAGCTGCTTCACAAGATATATAACTTTGCCTTCTTCAAAAAGTAGTGGAAGGATTCAATATAATACTAAGAACAGAGACTTCAAGGGGCAGGGGGGAAGGGGGTGTTACGTAGGTTAAGAAAATAATCAGACTTAGGCGCAGATGCAATCAACGACTTGTTAACAACTTGCTTATGCATGTCAAATATTTTTTAAGTAAAATGTACTTTAATATTGCATTATAGAATATTCAGGTGAGCGACTTTTTCCAATCAAACTGAAGGTTATCTTCAGCCGAAACTCTTAAAATTTATGTTTTAGTTTATTTCATAATGAACATGAGCACTGCAACACAGTAATATTTTATAATGTTAAAACCATTTCATCATATTTAACGCAGATAAAATGTACATTTTTGTTTTCTTCCCACTTCCCAGAGACCCCTAGTCGTGCAGATACAATAAGACTAATGTAGTATAAAACGTTTATCGTTATCTGTCTGATAGTTGATGGCACCTCATAATTAACCACAAATGAAAGGCATTCGTATTGGTGCCAAAATGTACTGGAATTTAAATCTTGTTATGTGTCTCTGTGGATCATATTTGATCGTCCTCCTCAATCTCCTAAGTACACATCTAAAGGTACATATGTAATATGCGGAAATACAGTCATATACAGTCTGTATTGACACGCAGACGTGATCATGCAGTGGAGCATATTCTCGAGGCCGTACCCAGAGAGAAATGTCTGCCAGCTGGATTGACATTCCCGTATTTCGGCAGGGGTGGAATCGACATTTGCTGCAGAGCTGGACAAACATAGCACGGCGCTTGCTGAAAGTTTGAAACCTGCGGCCCTTCTGTTGCTTTGCAAAATGCACCGCTGTTTGCCTTTCGTCTATAGATAGACCATCACCGGCCGTCTGCACGGGTGTAACAAAGCGAGTGCTTCATATTTATCGTCCAAGGACACGACAGACTCCAAAACCAGCTTATAAGAAGTTTCACTGGGATGTTTCTCCGCTTGGACGTTCATTCTCTACAAATTATTCATAAGATAAATAGCATAGAAGATCTCTCAGAATATAACTTCGTTAAACGAAGAGTCGGCCAACAAGGAAAGGAGAAAGATTAAGCTTCAACGTCCGGTCGACGACGTAGTCATTAGAGGCGTCAGAGAAAGTAATTTATTAGTTAATTGTTCTAGGAAAGTTCGCATTCGGATGTTTAACGGTAAACCACAACGTAATGCACAAAGCCATCTTGCCATGGCTGTACGTTGTCCTTGCAATCATTCCACCCTTTCTAGGAACCAGACATAATCATCCTAGCTGTCTCACAGCACTGCTATCAACTCTCTGCAAATACAGAAGGGTAACATCTGCTCAATAACCGCTGCAAAGATTACTCTTGCAACTCCCACGCCAATATACCTAATTTTCTTCCACCAGTATTCACACTAACTTTTCATAATTTCGCGATCTAGAAATCTACTAGCAACTCTCTTTGATAATTTGAAGCCATATTGACCATTAATCGACCGTGATCGTTTCAGAAACTTGTCAAGGTTTTCAAATACCGCTACCAATCACAAAGTTTGTTAACAGGTGAATTATTTATTTAGCGACATGTTTCTGGGTGATATGTCACCGTCACACTGTACTGACATTACAAACACGTTTACCACATGTTTATACAGATATTACAGCTTCTTTACATAACTGCTCTCTCTCTCTCTCTCTCTCTCTCTCTCTCTGCAGGATGATCACAGCAAAAACGTTTAATACGTGTTTATACAAAAGTTAGAACTTCTTTATAAGACGGCTCTCTCTCCACAGGATGATCACACAAGGTATGTAAAGAAAAAATCATGTTTTAAATTTTTTGTAATGCCATTACAGCCTGGTGATGAGTTATCACCTCGAAACATGTCACTAAATAAATATTATAGTTGTCAACACATTTTGTGACTGTTAGCGGTATTGGAAACCTTTTCAAACCCTCTTTGAATATTTTAAGGCCAGTATTCCAGCAGAAATTTTTCCCAAAACTCTTTCACATCACTATAAGCATTTTCGTCATTTGCTTAGCGAACGGCATCCCCTTTTAATGTCGTACTTCGAAAGAAAGTTTCTGCTTTGTTGGAAAAGATACCGGCAACACGTGCATGAATTCCTGTACGAATGATTCTTGATACACATTACCTTGAAGAACGAAATAATTACATTTGTTACATCAAATGAAGACCGAATCGTCTGAGGTAACAGGCGAATGCTGTACTACACAATATGACTACAATATGATTATGTACAAACTGCTCTTTTTGAAATGGCTTGAACACCTTTCGCTCAGCATCAAATGTATGATTGTGATGATTACCTGTATTAGTCATTTATCAACAGCCTCCTTATGTGCTGCTTGCGTCAGCACTACTTACTCCGTAAACGTACGATAGATATCTGTATTGGCTACCAACTTTCCGTGATTAGCAGCTCTGACTCCATCGCCCGTGTTTCACAAACCTTTTACACACTACTGACTTCCGAGTCTACCTTTGAAGCCATATTTTTCAACTGCGGATCAACCTGCACCTCCAGTTGTACTGTGTATTGGGAAAACGGGTTATCAACCTCATTCTATACATCCAATTTCATTTTCAGTATTTTGATAAACACATAAGTCTGTGCTTGCTTTATTTCCATTACCAGCTTGGAAGTTGCCTTTTCATCACTCTTAAGAATTTCGCTTCTTAAATTCCGCTATTCCTTTGCAATTAAGATTTGTGAGCACTTAATGCGGTGGTTAATGACAACAGAAAAGTATTTTACCCACCAGACTTGACATCTGCAGATAATTGTTCCACTACTGAATCTGTCAATAACCGAATGTCATCGATATCAGTAGGTACTAATCGCTCACATCGAGTACAAGTGGATTTATTTGGACTTGCTGTACTGAAACAATGCTCGGAGGCTCTAACCTCGTTTCCGGGCCTACAACTGCCATATTTTACGACCAAAAAGCCGATTTTACCTGCTCCCGGATGAACTGCACTGACTACTGCAACTCTCCCTTCCTGCCGTAAATGGGACGAGTAAGATGGTTCAAATGGCTCTAATCACTATGGGACTTAACATCTGAGGTCATCAGTCCCCTAGACTTAGAACTTCTTCAACCCATATAACATAAGGACATCACACATTTCCATACCCGAGGCAGGATTCGAATCTGCGACCGTAGCAGCAGCGCGGTTGCGGACTGAAGCGCCTAGAACCGCTCGGTCACGTCGGCCGGCGGACGAGTAGGAGCCTGCAACTGCTACTTCTGTGTTGTATTTTACACAACCATGACTAGTATCGGAGAATTCATTACAAACTTATTACATTGGGGTGGGTTGTTTTGGGGGAGGAGACCAGACAGCGAGGTCATCGGTCTCATCGGTTTAGGAAAGGAAGTCTGCCGTGCCCATTCGAAGGAACCATTCCGGCATTTGCCTGGAGCGATTTAGGAAAATCATGGGAAAAAACTTATTACTCCCTGCATAATTACACAGCAGCATTCCACACCATTTCTCGGCACCATGATGCATCATTTTGGAACAGTTAAATATCGTCTGTTGATTTAATTTAATTCTATCTAACATTTCTGATATTACTCGACTCGACATTGGTTTACACACTCGAATATAGTTTAAACTCCCAGACACAGTGAGCACACTAGCAGGGGCGTGTGAGTGAGTTCCAACAAAAAACTACCTTCTGGTCAGTACACTGGTAGACCAGCCTCACATACTTCACCTCTTATTCTTACCTTTCATGCAGTAGTTCATACGGTACACTCTCATATGTGAAATTTGATTCCTCTTTACTTTAACGCCACAACACTCCAGGAGAAATTGGTACACCATCTAATAAAGAACAAACTAATCTCGTAAAATCGCAATATATTGTTGAACCTCTGCGCCCTTTAATTTGGATGGTGTATATGCTTTACAACAAATATGCGAAGTCACTAGTGCGGTTATCAGAATTCACGAAGCTTACGCGACCGAAAATTACTTCCAATTGCGAAGACCCTTCCACCTACAATGAAATAATTACTCGCGTATAAAATAGGGCGTACCACCGCGGCACTTTCTGCCACACAGTTTCCGCTGTCTGCCACTCAGTTTCTGACTTCTGGATCTGCTGGCAATAAGTCCCGCGGTATTCTCCGAGACAGGGAATAGTTTGAAACCCCCATTCGGGACCAGAAGGCCATCTCCAGAGCTCAAACCATCACAAACGCTAGAGGTTAATGCCCATTAACAGGGGTCCACTTTATATAGTGTGCACCAAATAACACGCGTGCAAGAAGAAAATGGAAATTATATTCTTGGAGGCGATAGTCCATCATCAGCATCAAAAATCGATCATTTATAGAATGCACCGGCCTCAAGTATTTTGGTGTGCCCAGGTTTTCTTTGGTCATTCAGTCTTCCTTCCATCCTCTTTTTTACATTTTTTATTTACGCGCAGAGCAATACTGAATTCGTGCATTCTTGTTACATGCTCTTTCCATTTGCTCCAGTACTTCAGTATTTCTTCATTTAGATTAAATATCTATAATTCTTTCCCGATATCTTTATTTATCTTACCGTCTCTCGGTAATATCGTCTCTGAAATTTCTGCTCAGTCGATCTGTCGTTTAATAAGCGTTCAACATTCCCATCCTTACAAGAACGTTGGTTTCGTCGTTATTTTATATACTACTGTCTGAAAAAAGTGAGACACCAAGACTCAGAGGTGTGATCACAATGAAATTTATTCCACCCCTTAGGGACATGACGCTACACACATTATTAGCCTTACAGACCTGTACATGCACTGTGAGTACGGAAATTCAGTACGGTGCAGCGCCATCAAAGAGTGACCGAATATGCTGCTGGGGAATACTCTGCCACGCAGTTTGTAGGTGCGTCCACAAAGCATCAACTGTGGATGCAGGAAGATCTGAACGAAGAAGTTGCCGACCGATCATATCCCAGACAAGGTGGATGGGTGACCTGTCAGGCGAAAGCGCAGCCAAGGAAGTTGTGCTACCCGTTGTTCTTCGAATATGGCTTGACATTCCTGCCACATGCGGTTAGGCGCTGTCCTAGTGAACTGTGGCATGTGGAACCGCCTGCTGAAGGGGCAGTGCCTCGGGTTGTGAAACCTCTCTGATGCAGCGGTAGCTGCTCACATTGCCCTGAAGACGTAGGAGGCGACATTGCGTGTTGCAGGCAATGAGGACCCAAACCATCACACTTCGCGCTTGTCTGCAATGCCGCTCAACAATACAGTCTGTCCGAGTGTATTCGCCGAGGAGGTATCGAACGCGTATGACGCCATCACAGTAAGATAAGGTAAAACGGGGCTCGTCCGGAAACATTAAAATTTGCCCTCTAGGCGTTCACGTGCCCGTTGGTGTCTGTGGCGTTGGTGGGTTGTGGTCAATGAAAGCTGACGCAACGGTACACGTTCCACTAGTACATCCGGCAAAAGACGGCGTCGAACCATCGACGCAGACATGTCCACGCCCGTTGCAGCTCCCCAACGTAGAGCCAACACTGTGTATGAAGCTCTTCTGTCCGTTATGGCCAAGCGGACAAGACTGGTTGTCATCAGGCGCTGTGATCACATTGTGTCGTCCAGTACCCTGCTGTGTAAGCACTCTTCTCTCCACTGGTACTACTTACGCCTCCTGTTGAAGCAGCGTGCCCTGGACGAGCCGCAGTGTCACAGATCGACAACCCGCCCCCCGAAGACCAATCCTTCTGCGCCGTTCGAACGCACTCACAGGCCGATATTCCATCATGTGATGTCGGCGAAGCATAGTGCCACTAGGGTACGTTTCCACTTCCTATGACGGCTACGCACAGACTGAGCGTTGCGTAGCACTCACCTCTCAGATGACACGAAAGAGGGTGCTGTTGGGCCTACTTGCACTCCACCTCGCTGCCACTTAAATCACTTATTGTGTGTCCGCTACCCTACATGTCGTCTTATCGTGGCGCGCTCCACGCCAGAGCTTCTGAATGATTGACTTTTTATAAACAGTAGTGCAGTTTCAGCAAAGACAACGTTGCTAATGTTTTCGAGCTATTGGCTGGGCAATGGATGCTTACCTAGCCAATTTTATCTCAGTACGACAAAAAGGAACTGTTATATAACACACAGTGAAAATGCATTGCTGCTGTATTGCGAGCATTCGGTAACCCTTGCTACTGAATGACATGCTGTTAGAACATTCTCGTCAGGAATTTCAGTATCCATTTTCTCAAGTTTCTTAGCCAGTTTTCATAGAAATCCGATTTGACTTCTCCTCGATCGCTACGTAACGCACAATTCCAATATTTCGACTCCTTTACCTCTGTACTTCCTTCTCAGAATAAAAAGTAATTGAAGAAGAAAAGAAAGAAAGGTGAAACCAATCATTTCGTGGAAAGGCGCAAGAAAGGAAGCGCTGTGGTAAAGTTTACTTAACACTATGCTTGTATTTATTCCAAATAAGTGGCCAAAAGAAACGAAATAGTGTTTATGTTTTGTCGTTTCAAGTGGCTAGGAAACAGTATCTCGAGGAAATGGTTCAAAATGGTTCAAATGGCTCTGAGCACTACGGGACTCAACATCTGAGGTCATCAGTACCCTAGAACTTAGAACTACTTAAACCTAAATAATCTAAGGACATCACACACATCCATGCTCGAGGCAGGATTCGAACCTGCGACCGTAGCGGCCGCTTGGGTCCACACTGAAGCGCCTAGAACAGCTGGGCAACACCGGCCGGCGACCTCGAGGGAGCTCTTGATTAAGGGACAAAAGTATTCGGTGCTCAAAGTAAAGTAATTAGTATTACTTGCGCGATTCGTGAATGAGCGCTAATCATAAAGATGGAAAGGTTGCCTCGAGAAAATGAAGTTACATAATTAATTATTTGTTTCTCTGCAGGTTCGCATCTGTAGCTCTACTACGCACTGGAATTATCTCACCACTGTACTGCAGCACGCTGCCAGAGATACCATTCCATCCCACTTTATCAATGGGCTGGGCCGCTTCGTTTGTTCTTCTATAGCAGCGTGATATGGTACTGGGGAGCGAGGATGCCTACATTGGTACATGCACCAATGTAGGCATCCTCGCTCCCCAGTACCATATCACGCTGCTATAGAAGAACAAACGAAGCGGCCCAGCCCATTGATAAAGTGGGATGGAATGGTATCTCTGGCAGCGTGCTGCAGTACAGTGGTGAGATAATTCCAGTGCGTAGTAGAGCTACAGATGTGAACCTGCACATTTGTATTCTTATCGGGGTTCATATCACGTAAAGAAATGATCGGGACGGTTCGTCTGAAAGCAACATGACCGATCTTCTTCGGCGTCATCTCCCAAAGCGAACTTGTGATCCGTCTCTAATGACCTCACCGTCGGCGGGACGATGAACCGTGATTTGTTTCTATTTTAGCCGCTATACTACAGAGAGTGTTATAGAGATACTCAGCTAACTACAGTGTCAGACGCAGCAAGAGAGGTGTTGTTCATGACGGAGTGGTCTACTATTGAAATTTGAAGAGAAGCCTTTCCAGGAGAGTCTCACAACGTATTACATATCGCGAAGTGACCGTGACAAGAAAATTCGAGAAATTAGAATAACACAGAAGATTACAGACAATCATTCTTCCCACACGAGTGGAAGAGGAAAGGAGCGACCAGTTGTTGGTGCCAGAACTACCCTCCGCCACACACCGTTTGCGCCTTGCGGAGAATGATATAGACGTAGGAGCAGATGTAGACATACAGTCCGAGAAATTTGTAGTCAACTGCATACTTCAATTTGAGAAAAATAGTGAAAGCAGGTGTTTCAGATGTGAAAATTATCAAACTATCAATTTAATAAGTCACAGCTGCAAAATACTAACACGAATTCTTTACAGACGAGTGGAAAAACTGGTAGAAGCCGACCTCGGGGAAGATCAGTTTGGATTCAGTAGAAATGCTGGAACATGTGAGGCAGTAGTGACCCTACGACTTATCTTAGAAGAAAGATTAAGGAAGGGCAAACCTACGTTTCTAGCATTTGTAGACTTAGAGAAAGCTTTTGACAGTGTTGATTGGAATACCCTCTTTCAAATTCTGAAGGTGGCAAGGGAAAAATACAGGGAGCGAAAGGCTATTACAATTTCTACAGAAAGCAGATGGCAGGTATAAGAGTCGAGGGGTATGAAAGCCTATCCCCGATGTTATTCAATTATTATATTGAGCAAGCAATAAAGGAAACAAAAGAAAATTTTGGAGTAGGTATTAAAATCCATGGAGAAGAAATAAAAATTTGAGGTTCGCCGATGACGTTGAAATTCTGTCAGAGAGAGCAAAGGACTTGGAAAAGCAGTTGAATGGAATGGATAGTGTCTTGAAAGGATGATATAAGATGAACATCAACAAAAGCAAAACGAGGATAATGGAATGTAGTCGAATTAAGTCGGGTGATGCTGAGGGAATGAGATTAGGAAATGAGACACTTAAAGTAATGAAGGAGTTTTGCTATTTGGGCAGCAAAATAACTGATGATGGTCGAAGTAGAGAGGATATAAAATGCAGACTGGCAATGGCAAGGAAAGCGTTTCTGAAGAAGAAAAATTTGTTAACATCGAGAATAGATTTAAATGTCAGGAAGTCGTTTCTGAAAGTATTTGTATGGAGTGTAGCCATGTATGGAAGTGGAACGTGGACGATAAATAGTTTAGACAATAAGAGTATAGGAGCTTTTGAAATGTGGTGCTTCAGAAGAATGCTGAAGATTAGATGGGTAGATCACGTAACTAATGAGGAGGTATTGAATAGAATTGGGGAGAAGAGGAGCCTGTCGCACAACTTGACTAGAAGAAGGGATCGGTTGGTAGGACATGTTCTGAGACATCGAGGGCTCACCAATTTAGTATTGGTGGGCAACATGGAAGGTAAAAATCGTAGAGGGAGACCAAGAGATGAATACACTAAGCAGATTCAGAAGGATGTAGGCTGCAGTAGGTACTGGGAGATGAAGAAGCTTGCACAGGATAGAGTAGCATGGAGAGCTGCATCAAACCAGTCTCTGGACTGAAGACCATGACAACAACAACAGTGAAATGCTCAGAGCTATTCATAGAAAGAAAACTGAATTATGTTATCTCCTAATGAATCTATATTCCACGCCGAAAGTATTGAAGTACATAACGGTGTAAACTGTTTCATAATCCACTCATAAAATTAAAATATTTCAGTCAAAACAAAAATGTTGTTCAATACAAATCAAGGCGGCTTATTCTTGAAAGTGTATCGTTTACTGCACATGACGTTTCCATGGGAAGAAGTAAGTAGCGTGTGTGTTTTTTGGCACTGTTGTATAAGTATTTTCTTTGCAGCTGATAATGCTAGGCAGTTCTGGGTTCTGGAAACTTCCACAAGCGTTGTACCTTCTGATAGCTACATTTCTTTCTCATTTTCTCAGCCAATATTTAAAACTACTAAAAATGTGAATATAGAAATATTAGCAAATATTTCAAAGTTAACCATCATACAACACAAACTATGCTTTCTCAAGTGTATTGTAGGTAGTAGGTGGTACCATTAGTGTATTTAGTGGTCGATAAACACAGTTTGTCAATAAAATTGAGTTTCATATTTTTTTTGTAGGATATTCTCTCTCGTTTCCTCCAGTTCTCCGGCTTCGCACCATCAACGAATCCGAGCTTGCGCTCCCCCTCCTCCTCTTCCCTCTCTTCTTCGCCGCCCGCCGAATGCCCAGCTGAGATTCTGAATGCGCCCTTGGACGTAAACACATTAAGGAGAGGCACTGGAAAAAGGAAAGAGAAGGAGAAAAGAACTGGAAGACGAAGAGGGCTGTTTCTCTGTTACTGAGAGGCGGAAATGTTAAGACCTCCGCGCAGCCAGCGGCAATACATCTCCGTATGCGTGCATAATACACGCCGGCCCTCGCCTCAGACGTTTCTATTCTTCCCAGCTGAATAAAATAATGCATGATATTTGCATTAATATCATCGGAAAAACACACTAAGGTCCGCATAACTGATGCAGTAAATGACGTAATCTGAAGTACTTGTGGAGTCGCGCTGGCGTAAACAAAACCCTGTGATATGCTACTTAACTAAAAACTAATCTTAAATCTGCATTTAACGGAGTGGAATTCGTGCCACTGTGAAAAATTACGCACTTACGACATGTTTCTAAAGCCGCAGATGAATTCCGTGTAATGCAGAGACGGATAACGAATCGTTCATCTTGCACGCTAGTAGCAATGTTGAATACGAAATTGGGGGGGGGGGGGGGGGGAGAAAGATGGAAATAAGGTTATTTATTTTTCCTCCGTGAAATGAGCTCTGCAGTGCCTGCATATCCTTCAGACCTGTCCCTGAGCAATTCCTCGTACCCAAACTATATTGCCCATACTGAAACCCGAGAAACGTCGATCGGAGGCGAAAACCTTTCGAAGTATCAGCTTTTTTTTAATGTAGACTTTGGCTGTTGCCAAGAATAGTCAAACGCAGACTCCATTGTTGAGGTGGAGAGCACGATACATTGCCATTGTTGCAGATGAGGTTCAGGAAAGATAAAAGTACCAACGCAACGCGACTGATACACTGACGATACTCCGTGAGAGTGAGCGCCAACAGGTACATTGCAGCAGTATTTAGGGGGTGGAGGGAGCGGCCTCGAGTTCCTGGAAGACAATATTGAAAGAACAGACATACCAGACTTACTTATTGGAAAATATGGCTCTGAGCACTATGCGACATAACTTCGGAGATCAGCAGTCGCCTACAACTTAGAACTAATTAAACCTAACTAACCCAAGGACATCACACACACCCATGCCCGAGGCTAGATTCGAACCTGCGACCGTAGCGGTCCCTCGGCTCCAGACTAGCGCCTAGAACCGCACGGCCACTCCGACCGGCTTATTGGAAAATCTAATCTGTCTTTTAAGATATATGAAATTCATTATTACAGTGAAAAACAAAATTGTTGCTGCTATGGAAACTAGTAGCGGTCTACCATCATGATAAACACTACCGTACTTACTGCTTAGTACACATTACCGGAAAAAAATATGCAACACAAGGTCGGTTTAGCGCCAAGTGAGGTGACGGGTAGCTATCATTGTAGGAGAATATAGTAACCAAGGGCGTCGAACAGTTGCATCAATACACAGTGTGCCCAGCTCTGGTGGGAATGCAGTCGTGTATTCTCGCATGCAGATGATCATAAAGGTACAAACAAACGTATTGGGGGAGTATATCAACTGAGCATCGTAAGAGACATGAAAATCACCACTTCAGTTGTATGGCTTTTATTTTTTAAGTCACGACATGTTTCGGGTTAATATAGGCTCTCCTCAATCCATCCCCCAACGCCTTCAAAGGTATGTCGATGACATTTTTTACTTCTTTATAATGGAACCGACGCTTAAGTGCAACATTTTCAGAAAGATTTCAATAAAATGCACGCCAATATCCAATGTATGCCTACGTTAGAACACCTCTCTGTCTTCACTCTTCCATTTCTGCACCTGGAAATAACATTTCAAGACAGCAAAGTTCATTTTAATAAATTCAGGAAACAAAGACTAGTTCTATTATTAATTGCTCTTTTGATCACCAAGAGCAACATACAATAGCTGCTCTCCTCACAATACTTCACCGCGGTAATCGAGTGCCGCTCTCGGAACAAGATTACCAGCCAGAAGTGGATACAATTAAATTCATAGCACATGCTAACGTCTATCAGCCAAACGTTATTGATGTTCTTATTCAGCAAATGCAATCGAAAGCGTCAACTAACAACCATTACCAGAGTACCCTATCACCCATTAAAAAAGACTACGTCGAAAAATTTATTTTGCGATCCCGTACGTAGCTATTATGTCTGATAGGATTGGTAAATGGCTCAGGCAAGCCTTCTATGAGTCCAATAAAGCCAGATATCCATTGTAACACCACGAAACTAGAGAATAAAAGCGCTCTGCTCATCAGGTATCTATCGGACTGAATATGGCGATTGCCCGTCAATACGTATAGGCCAAACCGGCCTGTCCTTTAATATACTCGTACGTTTCAGAGAATACAAAGATCTCAGCAGTTGTAAATCAGGCCTTACTAACCATTTGAAAAATTATAGTCTTTCTATCTCATATATAAACACGCATTGCAGTATTTTACATCTTCAGACTAAGGGCCGTGTTTTAAATATTCTAGGGGAAATTGAAATTCTCCACGGAACTAATCGTTATCCGTTGTGCACTTCGAGTTAAGAAACCTCGCTTAAGCACACAGGCTTATTGAATGATTTTTCTTTCTTGAAGCAGCGTCCGACTTCACCCCTTCCTCTTTCTAGTTTCTGATAATTAAGCGTTCCAGCTGTACGCTTTTAACGGATTTATTAATTTTTCGTTATGTGATATTGCTGGAACTTTGCTAAATACGTAACCACTAAATGGCTTCTCTCTTACGCAAAAACTTTATGATTAAGTTTATTTTTGTTCTGCACACTTTTAAGAATTCTACTTCCAATAAAATTCTGTACACTTCCAGCGGTTTTATTAAATTTTGATTAGAGCATACTACCGGAGCTTTGCTAAATATGTATTCGTTTTGTTTTTCTCATTTTAATGTATTCATTAATCTTTCAAAATTTGTCTTATTAAACTTTTCTACATGCTCTTAGTGTCATTTCAATCTGGGCCTTCACACTGATTACAAATTGAACTGCCCAAACCAAAAAAGGAAGTGGTAAACAGATGTGAAAAATTATTAACCAGCTTCGTGCAATAAATAAGGTAGCAAATGGTGCGCCGACTACGAGACAAACTTTTACCGCTCTCCCTTACGCTAGCAGTTTGGCTATAAAAAATCTATGTTTTCGGTAGCCTCTCTTATCCTATTAGAGACGTTCAAGAAATGCCAGTCGGAAGCTATAAGATCATTTATTGGAGCTGTGATCTCAACCCCAACACATGTCCTTTAAGTCGAATACTTAAGCCCTAAATTTCTAAAGAGACGAACCCAATTCTCCGGTGATGCCCTCTTGGACGGCGACATGGGGACATTCTGCTATTTCATCAGTTGGTATCAGTTCAACGGGAATTTCGTTGCGAGAGAATATTGAGATGATATGGCATTCCTCGTATACACTGACGAGCTGAGACATTATGACCACTGCCCACCACTACCGTTAAGCGCAAGTGACGCGGCAGTGAAAGCATACAAGCGGATCAGTGACGAATGGGAAAGCAGTGTAGGGACGATAAGGGCAGAAAATGGGAAATATTCACACATAAGCGACTCTGACAAAGCGCCTATTGTTATGGACCGGTGTCTTTGAACGAGCACCTCGGATACGGCGAAGCTGGCCGTCTGTTGACGTGCTACTGTGTCAGCATCTGTTGAATCTGGTTGAAGGATGGCGAAACCACGAATCGGAAGCAGGGTGTTAGACGTCCACGCGTTATGACATAACGCTGAGGTCGGTTGCTTGCCTGCTCAATAAAGCAAGACAGGCGGCGATCTGACGGCAAAGTACAACCCTGGTGCACAAGTGTTTCCAACCACACCGTTCAGTGACATTCTTGAACTTGGGGTTCTACAGCAGAGGTCTCCTACGTTTTCCCATGTTGACCCAACGACATGGTCAGTTACGATTGCAGTGGGCACGAGATCATCGGGATTGGCCTGTGCATTAATGGAAACGTTTCACCTGATCGCGTAAATCACGTTTCTTGTCATCTAGGCAAACCACTGTTCGAAATGCACCACACTGTATACTCTGACCGGTAGGACCAGCTATACGCTATTGGAAACATTCGCCTGGACATCCATGATACTTGTACCCTTTCATAGCTGGTGTCTTTTGTGATGGCGTTAGCAATCAAGCAACATAACTGTACGTTTCACATGGCCAGACCAGCGCTACAGTAGTTTGAGGAGCATACATCGGAACGCTATCAGGCGCAAACCACAGGCCAGTAATTTAGGGGAATTGCGTGACCTGTGTCAGAAACCTACCAAGGACTTGCCGAATCCAAGCAGGATCGCTGTTGTATTGCGTTCCAGTCGAGAACCGATACATTACTAAGCAGATGATCATAATGTTTTCGCTCATCGGTGTATACTCACCGGTGTCCACCCAGCGAGCATTACTGTTTGAGCAGAAATTTTGCGACTCCACCATTGAGTCACGTTTACACTGAGGTGACAGAAGTCACGGGACGCACACATACAGCTGGCAGTAGTATCGTGTATACGAGGCAGGGCACTGGCAAAGCTGTCACATCCAGGAGATTCATGAGAAAAGATTTCCGGTGTCATTATGGCCGCACGACGGAAATTAACAGACTTTGAACGCGGTATAGTGGTTGTAGCTAGACGCATGGGACATTCTATTTTAGAAACATTTACAGAATTCAATATCCCGAGATCCACAGCGTCAAGACTGTGCCAAGAATACCAAATTTCAGGCCTTACCCCTCACCACGGACAACGCAGCGGCCGACGGCCTTCAGTTAACAACCGAGAGCAGCGGCGTTCGCGTAGAATTTGAAACGTCCCCTTTGAAAAATTTATACACGACTGTGCTTAAACTGACACACAATATTTTTGGCGCAACGCAATCTGACTTTCAAAAATCCCTACGAAAAATGGCCCTGACTAACATTAACCTATACGTTTCACAAATCACTTACCTCACAAAAATCTTCGTTACTCAAGCTACTGCAATACAGCGAGCGCCACTACTGAAGGCACTAACTACTGATAAGCAAAGTCAGCAAATGAAAGATTTTAATACAGAACAAACAATGTATTTACCTTAATAGTCATAATATATATATATCAGTTCGTGACACCAATTCTTACAAATTTCAAAACTCCGCCATCTCTCTACCCACGTCCACCACTGCTGGCGGCTCACCTCCAACTGCGCAACGCTACGCGCTGTTAGCATCCAGCTGCCGCTGCCCAACACTACAATGGCAGACAACAATGCAAACCAGCCACAGACTGCACACGGCACAGCCAGTGATTTTTATACAGAGCGCTACGTGGCGGCGGCGTTACCAATAAAAAAAACCTAAACAGCCTACTTACAAATATTCAGTGTTAACAACAAGCAACACTGCGTCAAGTAAGCGCAGAAATCAAGGTGGGACGTACGACGAACGTAAGAGTGCGGCGAAATCTGGCGTCAATGGCGTACGGCAGCAGATGCCTTTGCTATCAGCACGACATCGCCTGCAGCGCCTGTCTTGGGCTCGCCACCACATCGGTTGGACCCTAGACCACGGGGAAACGATGGCCTGGTCATTCGAGTGCGGGTATCAGTTCGTAAGAGCTGACGGTGACGTTCGAATGCGACTCAAACCCCATGAAGCCGTCTATCCAAGTTCTCAACAAGGCACTTTGCAAGTTAGTGGTGGCTTCATAATCGTGTGGGCTGTGTTTACATGGAATGGACTGGGTCCTCTAGTCCAACAGAACCTTTTGGAGACCATTTGCAGCCATTCGTGGACTTCATGAAATTTGTATAGACGACAATGCGCCATGTCACCGGGCCACAATTGTTCGTGGTTGGCTTGAAGAACATCCTGAACAATCCGAGCGAATGATTTGCCCACCCAGATCGCCCGATATTACTCCCAGCGAACATTTTTGGGAAGCGATGGAGAGGTTAGTTTGTGCACAAAATCCTGCACCTGAAACACTGACGTAATTATGAATGTTTGTAGTGGCTCAATATTTCTGCAGGGACTTCCGACGACGTGTTGAGTCCATGCCACGTCTAGTTATTGCACTTTGCATGGCAACAGGAGGTCTGACACGAATAGAGGACCTATCTTTAATGCCGCTAGCTTGCAAGAGAACTTACCAAGGGTTGCGCAATGCAGTGCGCCAAAATTCAGCTGCACAAAGACAGATATAAACTGAATAATGACGCTACTGTTATCACTGAGGAATTTACTGCCATCTTAGAAGTTATAAAGCTTTCTTCCACACTCGAAATCTGCAACTGTCTTGCAAAAATACCTGAGGAAGGGACACGCAGTGTGATCCTGAAATTGATAGTAACCGATGGTGCGAAAAATAACCGATGGTGCGAAAAATATGTCTGTTGACTGCGAAAGGATATCACATCTTTTTTGTCTTTTATATAATCACTTATCAATGTAGCAGGCAATGAAATAGCTGATTGCTTACGAAGAAAGCTACTACAGTGATAAGGAAGCACACTAAGTCTCAGACAGGGACGGGAATTGGTAGCTATTATATCCCACGTGATGTTTAACCACATTCGATTTAAACAAAGCTGCCGTAATATCAGTACCATATCATCTACTCAGTGCGACGGTAGTGACGAGGAAGACCTAGCCCATCTATTCTTTCGCTGCCTATACCTGCCTACCTAGTCAACAGCGTTACCAAGGAAACTAGTTACGGCTTAGTTCCTGTACCGTTAACGTCAAAAGAAATTTTAATGTCAGAAAACTATAGACCTCTTACCAATTCCTGGAACTGTACAGAGAATGGAGTCGTCCTGTTGCGACACGTTACTGCATCTGAATGTTCAAATGTGTGTGAAATGTTATGGGACTCAACTGCTAAGGTCATCAGGCCCTAAGCTTACACACTACTTAACCTAAATTATCCTAAGGAGGACAAACACACACACACACACACACACACACACACACACACACACACCCATGCCCGAGGGAGGACTCGAACATCTGCCGTACTACATCCGAACGTGGTGCTAACTCCATAACTTGTTCCCTGCATGAACGTTGTATAACTGCGAGATTTAATCCCAACGCTCTACACTAGGCGGTTCGCTGATTGTTGGAAGAGGCGTCATTTTACCTTATGCACTCTAGAGATGTCTGCATGTCCCCACTGGAAGTTCGCTACGTAGGTCGCAGCTTCTAACATAACTGTTAACAACGAGATCGCTTCTATTGTCACTTTAATACTGCACAAAGTTTTTGTTAGAAGAAACGTGGGTACCACTTTATTTATTCGCCCATATGTATTAAATAAGAAATAAAGTTACATCTGGCGGTTTGATAAAACCACCGCTGAGAGCTATCAAAAAGTTGAAAGTCAAGTTTACGATCGCGATATATAATCTCAATATCGAACTCAAACAATAACGCTGTCTTGTTTTGAGAATCAAGTAATATATCATCAAATGTGGCGCGACGTGCTTTTAACATGTGTTGAAATCTTTTCGAGTTATCTACCGAGTCGCCGTCATGCGGTCGCAAAGTTTCGATGAGTTTCCTACTTGGTACCTTCAGGCGACAACTCAACTCGCCTGATAACACGAGATCATTTTATGAATGAAATTCCCCGGAGACCTAACATTCTCTCACTTTTAAGATTTATTTCTCTTTTAACTACAAACCCTCACTTTGGATAAATAGTTACGTGTTCATATCACCGAGCTCCGAGGTGGACTTCCTAATCACCAACCATAACAGTTTGATTAATTATTTATCTTCCGAAAGCTGTTCTCAATAAGTAACATTAAAAATATGAATCATCAACATGAGTAAGAATTCCAGTATATGAATACGTACAAGTGAAATTCATGAAACAATAATCAATGATTTTAATGTTGTAATCTAATTTTAATATCATTTGCTGTACTTCGTCATGGCTGCAAAATTTCATTACTGTCTCATATAAGAGAATACACGTTACTTATGTGAGGATTATCCCTGGTCGATACTCATTACACAGTACCGGCTGAAAATAGTTCCGGTAAGCAACCATAGCGGAGTCAACAGGCAAAGGGGAAATTGATACTCCCACAACCTCAGCAAGAAAGCTATTGCACTCTCTAGGTAACGGCGAATGGCCCCACAGGAGAAATGGACATGCTAGCATGGCCATACGTATTTGAAAATCAACCATGATTGGAAGTTTTCAGAAATTATAAAAGCAGTTAGGGAGAGTAAAAACAACGTGACAAGGTACTTTGTGAACAAGGAACTAGTAGCCATTGGCGTGTTTTAAATAAAGGGCCATCACAAGTATGAACAGTAGTATGATAGCCATCCCAGTACAGCAGCAGTCAGATTTCATCGTCAAAGCTTTGACGCTACAATACTGAGTGTCACGTAGTAACAGGTAATCTACGAGAAGAAATGTGTTCCATTTCGCAGAGAACCTTACTTAGATGAATGTAGAGCAACCTAAATATTGGGTGTCTTTACGTGTCAGAGGATAGGGTGAGATATATGTATTCTCTGCAAGTAAGCAGACACGGGACAGTACTCCTATCAGTGGGTTATGAACCAATATTGTTAGAGTAGTCGGGACAGTTTTCTTCTAATTCAACTCTTGAAGAGTTAGGCTTACGATCCATAGGAGGAAAGATACTAAAAATGCCTATCTCAGTAAAGTATTTACGTGAAATTAACTGTTGAACTGTTTGAACAAAACCTGTTCGAAAAACATAAAGGTACCTAGTATGATAGAGAAGTGCTACAGACGAAAACTGAAAACTAGGTGGACTGATAAGATAAGGAATGAGGAAGCTATAGTCCAGAATGGGAGAGAAAAGGAATATATTTGAAACACTGAGAAGAAGAAGGGACAGGATGATAGTACATCTATTAAGACATCAGAAAAGAACTTTGTTGTACGAGAGGGAGCTGTAGAGGATAAAAACTGTAGAGGAACGCAGAGACTGGAATACATCCAGTAAATAACTGAGGAAGTAGGTTACAAGTGCAAGTCTGAGATGAAGAGGCTGGTGCAGGACAGGTATTCGTGGCGGACTGCATCAAACCAGTCAGAAGACTGATGATCAAAAAAAGAAAACAATCCTGTCCACACCCTCACCTGTCCTAAGTAACTTAAAAAGGCGTACATTTCCTGTCACTTCTCACTACTTTACAAAGGAGCCAGCCCACAAAGCACTTCCTTTCGTGTCTTTTCCGCAAACTAATAGGGATACGACATTGTACACTATTCATTAGCTACTGTACTTATGTAACTCACTACTGTGCCTAGTTTAGACAAGAAGAGAATAGAAGCTTTCGAAATGTGGTGCTACAGAAGAATGCTGAAGATTAGATGGGTAGATCACATAACTAGTGAGGAGGAATTGAATAGAATTGGGGAGAAGAGGAGCTTGTGGCACAACTTGACTAGAAGAAGGGATCGGTTGGTAGGACATGTTTTGAAGAATCAAGGGATCACCAGTTTAGTATTGGAGAGCAGCGTGGAGGGTAAAAATCGTAGAGGGAGACCAAGGGATGAATACACTAAGCAGATTCAGAAGGATGTAGGCTGCAGTAGGTACTGGGAGATGAAGAAGCTTGCACAGGACAAAGTAGCATGGAGAGCTGCATCAAACCAGTCTCAGGACTGAAGACCACAACAACAACAACAACTGTGTACAGTGTGACTCTATTTTTTTCAGATTTAGTAGACATATGCTTCGAAATGTTTCATCCAACTTGATCTGCCACAAGAATGAAAACAGAAACATTTCACATGAAAGTTTGCATCTACTTTTGACAAATGTTCCTCTGGGCGCACAACATACAACAATTCGATAGTCAAACTCGTCCCATACTTTTGCGAGTGTACCTGAAGTTACTGCATTCACTGATGTTGCTTTGCGGTATCGAAGTTCATCCAAGAATGCTTGGAAGGTGAGGCATATAAAAGGCTCGAAAAATAACTGTCCCTCAGATCAGTGGACCTTTGAGGCCCATGATGCAGTGCGAGATTCGTACGCCACTTAACGGTCGATCCATCGTCGAGGCAGATCATTGTTAAGAACCATTCTTACGCGCAGCTGCTAATAAGATGATGTTCTGCCCTACCCAAAAACGAAATTTTCGGCGTTCTCACAATTATAGAAAAAACCAGGTCTCTAACTTACCCACGTACTTGATATCTGAAACATGCGGACTAGCGAGCCCCCTATTTGCACCAGAGAGGCCGCGACCCGCAGTCGTATACAACTTTATCAGAAGTATCTAAACACCTACTAATAGACATGCATAAAGGTAGTGCTCATCCTTCAGCTTCACAACGGCTTGAATTATCCTGGTGACACTTTCAGTGAGGCGTCCGAAAGTCTGTAGAAGAATGGTAGCCCATTCCTACTGAAGTGGCAAAACCACTGTTGTTTCGGACATGTCCGAAGGAACAGACACTATGCATTCGTATAAAATCAGAGACGATTTGACACTGGAGTCTGGAGCGAAGTCGACAATTTGTCTCATCCGACAGAAGTTCCATTGGGTTGAGGTCGGGACTCCTGGCAGACCATTCCATTTCAGGAATGTTATTGTTCACAAATCATTGCCTCACAGATGCTGCTTTTTGACAAGATGCATTCTCATGCTGAGACAAATAATCTTCCTCTCCGAATTGTGACTGTACTGTACGCAGTACATAACACCTTAAAATGTGTTCAGATGCTTCCACGTTTTCTTAAGCATAACAACGAGACCACACTGTAACCACGAAAAACAGTTGCGCACTGTAACACGAGCTCCTTCGTATTTCACCGTTCGCATTAGAGATGATGGCAAGTAACATTCTCCACGCCACATCCAAATTTTTCCATCTGATTTCCACAGGGTATAGAGTGATTTGTTATTCCAAACCACTATTTTCCAGTCACCTACTGTGCAGTGGCGTCGCTCTATACCCCACATCAAGTGTCGCTCAGTACCGACTACACAAACGTGAGGCTTATGTCGAGCTGCGCAACCACTGTCTCCCTTTATTTTTAACTACTGTACCTACGCACAGTCACCATATTACGTGGATTTCTGGTAGCACTGTGGAACTCGTTAATGATTCCTTTCTCTTACTTCGTGGTATTCTTACTCTCCGCAGGGCTCGACGATGCCTGTCGCTACATGGGGTCTGCTTGGTCTTGGTTTAGCTGTAGCTGTTTCTTCTCGTGACTACTTCACAACCACATTACCAAAAGTCGACTTGGGCAGCTTTAGAAGGGTTGAAATGCCCATGATGGATTAGGTACACAAGTGAGACCCTATGACTCGTCCACGTTCGAAATCAATGAGCTCTCCTGAGCGACCCATTCAGCTGTTACTGCTTCCCTGGTGAGAAGATGATACTCTATGCGTCTTCTTATACTGGCGGATCCGTCTCCCCTGACATACAGTGCTCAAGGCCCCATTGCTAACGGGTGTCTGGATACTTTTGATTATGTAATGTGTGAAGTGGCAACTTAGGACTCTCGTCTAAGTAACCTTTTAGTTTCAGTGCGAAAATCAAACTTTATCGCAGGTTTCTACACTCGCCTAAAAAAATATAGTCTTTACAAGTCAGATGAATGTTTTTAAAACACCCTGAATATGCAGCTAACTGGTTGGGGTCACCGAAAGCCTAAAAAATGGAAAGAATGAAAGATACTTCTGGCGGTGAATTGATAGCATACCGAAGTTAAATTCTGCTTCATGAGTGACAGTTTTGAATTTACATAAGCTGTCCACGGTTATAGCTATGTGTGTTGTCAATAAACAAGACTTTTGATGTTACTGAGTATTAAAGTTAACTAGCACACCCGAATCAGTGTTACATTTCCAACCACCAACCACTATAAGGCTTCTACAATGAAGCGCCAAAGAAACCGGTATAGGCAGTCGTATTCAAATACAGAGGTATGTAAACAGGCAGAATACGTCACTGCGGTCGGCAACGCCTATATAAGACAACATGTGTCTGGCGCAGTTGTTAGATAGGTTATTGCTGCTACAATGGCGTAATAGTCGGCGCCCGAACAGTGAGACACGGCTGTGGCCGGAAAAAGATCCATCAAGAACGGGACCAACGACGATTGAAGAGAGTCGTTCAACGTGGCAAAGTGCAACTCTTCGACAAATTGCTGCAAGTTTCAATGCTTGGCCGTCAGTGATTGTTAGCATGCGAACCATTCAACGAAACATCATCGATATGGGCTTTCGGAGCCGAAGGTCCGCTCGTGTACCCTTGACGACTGCTCGACACAAAGCTTTACGCCTCGTCTGGGCCCGTCAACACCGACATTTGACTGTTGATGACTGGAAAGATGTTGCCTGGTCGGACGAGTCTCGTTTCAAATTGTATCAAGCAGATGGACGTGTACGGGTATTGACACAACTTCATGAATCGATGGACCCTGCTTGTCAGCAGGGACTGTTCGAGCTGCTGGAGGCTCTACAATTCTGTGAGGCATGTGCAGTTGGCTGATACGTCTGGATACGATTCTGACAGGTGACGTACGTAAGCATCCTGTCTGATCACCTGCATCCATTCGTGCCCATTGTGCATTCAGACGGACTTGGGAAATTCCAGCAGGACAACGCAACACCCCAAAACCCCAAAATTCCTGCAGTGTGGCTCCAGGAACGCTCGTCTGAGTTTAAACACTTCCACTGGCCACCAAACTCCCCAGACGTGAACATTACTGAGCATATCTGGGTTGCCTTGCATCGTGTTGTTCAGAGGAGATCTCCATAACCTCCTACTGTTACGGATTTATGAACAGCCTTGCAGGATACATGGTGTCAGTTCCCTCCAGCACTACTTCAGACATTAATCGAGTCTATGCCACGACGAGTTGCGACACTACGTGCTTGCGTGGGCCCTACACGATATTAGGCAGGTGTACCAGATTATTTAGCTCCTCATTGTAGTTATTATGGGGAAAGGTATTAATTTCGAGCTTTGTCTGTGTATGTGTGTGTGTGTGATTGTTTTTTTTTCTTTTTTTTTTTTCGCTGTTCCGAAAGTAGCACATGCAATTTCGCAATGTTATGCTGAATATAATAAGATTTAAGGAAGGTTTAAGTAACTAACCAACTATGAGATTCTCTGAATCTACTTACCCGCATGAATGTACTGTAATTCTGTCCCGGATTTTAACTTTATTTTCTTTTGACTCATAACAAGAGTGCAAAACATATGTTTTCAGAAAACCCACAAATTAGTTGCGCGCGTAACCCAGTTGCGAACGGCCGCTTTCGTATTTAATGCAGGGAAAAAATGCGATTAGAAGATGCAAGAGAAAAGAGTGGCTAAGGGAAAAGAGGGACGGGGAGGATAATACTGCCAAAGTACCTGACGTCTCGAGAGAGTGAAACATGCAGATCAACAAGCAATCAGCAAGATGAGCCGCCTGTATGTTTCTATAACGGACGTCCGCTCCTACCATAGACAGTTCTTTCGATCTCGACTGAAACAGTAACGGAAAATATTAGCCGTAATACAAATGAAAACAGACTCGGGAAGCACTAATTCATTAATACACGAAATCTAAAGTAATCGCTTGGCCACTTTTGCTAAAAATAAGAATCTCTATATATGTTTTCAGTGCCAGCAGAAACTTCAAAATTCTATTAGATTCGGTGACTGTACTTCTTTAGCTCCCACGTGAATATCTGAATTGATAGGTTTGATAAAAAAATTATTTTTCAGTGTAATCTCCATGGATCTGAATAAATTGGTGCTATGGTATTCCATACGGTTTTTGAACTCCATACAACAAAGAAGCATTAACGGTATCGAATGCAGACGTGGAACGAAGAGAGAAATTCCAAATACAAGTCATCTACGTCACAGTTTATTGTGGAGGTTTGACTTGGACTGTGAGTATATTGGAGCCGAAAGAAATTGTGAAGTATGAGACGTCAGCTACAGGACGAACATAAGAATTATGAGATGAGGTGCTTAATAAAATAGGCAAGGAAACGAGAATATGCAAAAATCTTACCAGGAGAAGAGGTCGGTTAGTGGGTGAGGAAACAATAATTAACTTGCCACTGGAAGGATCAGTGTAAGGGCAGCTTTGAGGGGCAAGGCTTAGCCTAGAATGTGAAGAACAGATTACCGACAAAATTAAGTGTAATATTCACGCAGCGATGGAAACAGTAGCCCAAGATAGGAAGAGACTGAGGATAGCTGCAGATATGAACAGAAACTGGTCACTATTAAATAAAAATGGGGATTCAGCTGAGAATCATCGAAGTGTTATTTTAGTGGTATCAGAAATCTTTACTTTAGGGTCTATAGGTGATGTTGGATTCCGAGGGCTAAGACTGAACCGCATGTGTACATTTATTTGTTTAAGTTATTCATTTGCTGTTTTTTTTTAGTCTGTAATCCAGGTAGAAGAAAAAAAACAGATTTTACGTATGAATTGGTACTCATGAATAAAACACATAATATTTTAATTTAAGATTTCAAATGTATTAGTATAACTTATCATTACGCTGGTTAAGGGAAAAAACTACAGAAAATATTTACCTAAAAGGTAACCTCCATAGTTCCCTTTGCTGAACTGGCGCACCGGTAAATGTTCGTTCGGGATCCAGAAGGTACTGTTGTACTACACAGCATTGCTACATCACCAATTTCGGAAATTACAGTTGTAGACTACACTATACTAAACTATACAACACTATACAACCCAGCGCCGCACCACACTATTGTACTTAGTATTTAAGGTAAAACAAGATTCGCTCACTTTCTCTGTATTATCAGCCCTTGGAGCGCTGAGTCGCTGAGGCACAGCCATGATCCAGAGGTGCTTTGCTGCGATGCCATCCAAGGTTCAGAGATTGCAGAATATCTGTGAGGGTCTCAGGAAATCCTTCCTGATCCTCCCCGACACTCACTTCCTCGCTGTTTTTGAAAGGCCACTGTATCGGGATGGTCCATCTTGGTGCGTCTCGTTCTCATGATGTTCTGTCTATGGCCTCTACCTGCTTGTCTCTCAGCTATTCAGGCTTGCAGTTCGTAAGCTAATATTTTGGCTCTCAGCATGTTCACAGCTCCTTAGTCCTTGTTAGGCTATAGACTGGAATATTACCAGTGATTTTCACGTCCTAGTCTTTAGCAACTTGTATAATCGAATACTCCCTAACGACGTGGTTCGGAATTCCAGCTGCTTCACATCACAAGCGTCTATGGTGCGCAGGCCAATTTTCTGTGAGAACTTGCAGTGTCCTGACAGATATTGTGTTGCTCTCTTGTCCTACAAGCATAATGACGTTTTTCATCTTTCTTTGGTGTTGGGAAGGATCTCTGATGTGTAACGTAGGCTACCGTCTATGTGGTGCTAAAGGTAATGTAGTTGCTTCTGGAGATTTATTTCCATAACAACCTTTTATCACTTGGAGATAACTTATGCTACATGAGTTAAAAATCATCACCACCACAATATCGACTAGGTGTGTGTATCACTGGACGCAGAGCTTAAAGGTTTAAGTCCAATTATGTTTCTAGAATCCTCTCTACTTCGGTCATTATCAACGGTCAAATATCAAAATTCACCTACCAGGTTTGCCGTCTCATTATCTAATCTCATTCCTTCGGCGTCGTCCGACTTATTTCGACTACAGTCTCTTACTTTTCTCTTCTTTTTATTGATATTCGTAGTACATCTTCTTCTTCAAGACACTATCAAATACACTGAGCCAGGTGGCGTAGTGTGTAGCACACTGGACACGAGTTCGGCCGGAAGACGATTCAAATTCGTTTCATTCCACCCAGATTTACTTTTTCTGTGTTTGTCCTAAAACGCATTAGGCAAATGTTAGTATAGCTCCTTCTAAAAGACGGGCCGATTTTCTTACTCAACTTTCCCCAAGCGAGCTTATGCTCCACCTGTAATTTCGTCGTTGTCGGTAGGATGTTAAACACGCAATCTTCCTTACTATTACCTTCAGATGCTCTTCTCAGTTTTATCCCATCTCCGACAGCATTATAAAGACATCGTCAAACTTCACAGTCAGACCTCAAAGTTTTTATTTATTTTTCTGAACTAGAATTCCCTTTCCCAATTTCTTCTTGATTTCTTTCACTGCTTGCTCAATGTACAGATTGAATAACATCGGGGATAGACTACAACCTCGTCTCACTGCCTCGTCAAAGACTAGTTCCGTGTCATTTCTTCGACTCTCTATTACCTCCAAAGTGTCAAAGAGTGTATTCCATTCGACTTTTCCAAAATGTTTCTCTAAATCTTTTTTCCATATATCTCCTACAGGGTGTTTCAAAAATGACCGGTATATTTGAAACGGCAATAAAAACTAAACGAGCAGCGCTAGAAATACACCGTTTGTTGCAATATGCTTGGGACAACAGTACATTTTCAGGCGGACAAACTTTCGAAATTACAGTAGTTACAATTTTCAACAACAGATGGCGCTGCAAGTGATGTGAAAGATATAGAAGACAACGCAGTCTGTGGGTGCGCCATTCTGTACGTCGTCTTTCTGCTGTAAGCGTGTGCTGTTCACAACGTGCAAGTGTGCTGTGGACAACATGGTTTCTTCCTTAGAACAGAGGATTTTTCTGCTGTTGGAATTCCACCGCCTAGAACACAAGACGAAGTTTTCAACGGAGGTTTAATGTAACCAAAGGACCGAAAAGCGATACAATAAAGGATCTGTTTGAAAAATTTCAACGGACTGGGAACGTGACGGATGAACGTACTGGAAAGGTAGGGCGACCGCGTACGGCAACCACAGAGGGCAATGCGCAGCTAGTGCAGCAGGTGATCCAACAGCGGCCTCGGGTTTCCGTTCGCCATGTTGCAGTTGCGGTCCAAATGACGCCAACGTCCACGTATCGTCTCATGCCCCAGAGTTTACACTTCTATCCATACAAAATTCAAACGCGGCAACCCCTAAGCGCCGCTACCATTGCTGCACGAGAGACATTCGCTAACGATATAATGATTGATGACGGCGATATGCATGTGGGTAGCATTTGGTTTACTGACAAAGCTTATTTTTACCTGGACGGCTTCGTCAATAAACAGAACTAGCGCATATGGGGAACCGAAAAGCCCCATGCTGCAGTCCCATCGTCCCTGCATCCTCAAAAAGTACTGGTCTGGGCCGCCATTTCTTCCAAAGGAATCATTGGCCCATTTTTCAGATCCGAAACGATTACTGCATCACGCTATCTGGACAATCTTCGTGAATTTGTGGCGGTACAAACTGCCTTAGACGACACTGCGAACACCTCGTGGTTTATGCGAGATGGTGCCCGGCCACATCGCACGGCCGACGTCTTTAATTTCCTGAATGAATATTTCGATGATCGTGTGATAGCTTTGGGCTATCCGAAACATACAGGAGGCGGCGTGGATTGACCTCCCTATTCGCCAGACATGAACCCCTGTGACTTCTTTCTGTGGGGACACTTGAAAGACCAGGTGTACCGCCAGAATCCAGAAACAATTGAACAGCTGAAGCAGTATATCTCATCTGCATGTGAAGCCATTCCGTCAGACACGTTGTCAAAGGTTTCGGGTAATTTCATTCAGAGACTACGCCATATTATTGCTACGCATGGTGGATATGTGGAAAATATCGTACTATAGAGTTTCCCAGACCGCAGCGCCATCTGTTGTTGACAATTGTAACTACTGTAATTTCGAAAGTTTGTCTGCCTGAAAATGTACTGTTATCCCAAGCATATTGCAACAAACGGTGTATTTCTATCGCTGCTCGTTTAGTTTGTATTACCGTTTCAAATAGAAACACCCTGTAAGATATTTCATAAGATTAATATTACCTCCCGAGTTCGTAAATTTTTCTGGAACCCAAACTGACCGTTTCCATGGTCAGCTTCTACCAGCCTTTCCTTTATTCTGTAAATAATTCGTCCAATATTTTGCAACGATGTCGTAGTAAACTGATGATCGGGTAATATTCGCTCCTGTCAGTACCTGCCTCCTTTGGAATTAGGATTTATAACAGTATATTGCATACCAAGTGGAATAGATCTGTCAAATAATTACGAGGGTTGCACAGAAAGTAATGCACCGCTCTTTTCTCAGTCGAAAACAATGCTGCGAATGCGAAACATTATGTATGTATTATCTGAAGTTTTCTGAGTGAGCGCGCTAAGTTTCCGCCATTTCCGACAGATAGCGTAGCTGCAGGACAGTTTCAAAGTGGTGTCTGTAGGTGATGAACGTTACAAGTAACGTGCCGTCATTGAATTTCTCACCGCAGAGAAAGAAACGGTTGGGGGAATATTCACAAACGCTTGTGCAGAGTCTATGAAGGATTTGCTGTCGACAGAAGTACAGTTAGTCGCAGAGCACGAAGGGTGAGGTCATCAGAAGGCGGTTCATCGGAGCTCCACGATTTGCAGCGGTCGGGGAGACCATGCACGGCTGTCACACCTGCCACACCTGGCCTAGCCCCCTCGGACTTCCAGTTGTCTGAGCCATAAAGGATGCCATTCGTGGGAGACATTTTGAGGACGACGGGTGATTCACACAGTGAAGCACTGGCTCCGCCTTCAGGACGAGGACCGGTACCGACAGGGCACACACGCCCTTGTTTCGCGCTGGAGGAAGGGCCATAGAACGGCTTGAGATTGCTTAGAAAAATAGAGTGTGCAGATAAAGCATCATTCTTTCGTGTGATTCTCATTATGTTCAATAAAGAATTGTTGAAGAAAAAAGTGGAGTGCATTGCTTTCTGGGTAACCCCTGTATGGCTGAATGTTTTCTGCTCCAGGTTCCTATGTCTTTCAGTGCTTCGCTGATGCTCTTCCCCATGCATCACATCTCCCATACATACACATGCGAACGGAGAGATTCGCAAAGGGTAGATTAGAGTCAAGAGCTGCAACAAACCATTCTTCGGACCATATATATATTTTTCAGTCTGAAGATTAGTTTGTTGCAGTTCTCCACTAAGGTCTACCCTATTCATTTCTTTGGTATGCGCATAACTAATACGACCTACATCCACTCGAACCTGTTGACTGTTGTCAATACCTGTTCTACATCTACTATTTTCACATGTCACACTTTCCTCCACTACCATATTAATTATCCCTTAATCTCTTCGGACGTGTCCTCTCAACATACCCCTTCTGTTAGTAAAATTGGTAGATAAATTTCTATTCTCCCCGTTTCGGCTTAATTACTCTTCACTAGTTATCCAGTCTACTGAAAAAAATCTTCAGCATTTCTCTGTACACCTCACCTCGAAAACATCAGTTTTGTTCATATTAATTCTAGTTATTGTCCACGTTTCACTCTGACAAAAGTATGTAGATGTAAATACATTCCTGACGACGCTTTCAGGAAGACTTCACAAATGTTAAACATATTCGAATGCGTTTATATAACTAATATTAACTCTATAACGAAACCATTTCGCTTCGACACTTGCCGTCACTTTGTTGTCAATCCAAATGCTCCAGCCTAAAGCTCTTTGTGTGAGCCGTACGTTGGCCCGTGCCGGATTTCAAGCTCTACCGTCTACAGATATGTTCGGAGTCTCGGTGTTTACTGGGTTCTTTGCGCCAGACCGAAACTGTGTTATCTGGCCGTGTTATCGGCTAAATGTTCTTGCTCCCGGCGTGTATTCTGCTACCGCACCAGTGTGCTGTCTCCGTCCATTATTTCCTCGTGTACAAAGATACCTAAATGCAGAGCAGTTCGTTGTGATAAAGTAGCTAGGCCAGTTAGTGCTATGTACGCCAGAGATACAACGCTTGCTGTATTCACGACCTAAATGCTGCTCTAGATCTCGACAAGGGAGATGCAGTATTTCCTAGTTACGAAAAAATGAAGCCACGCTTCTGTATAGTGATAATTGGTAATAACCTTCACCTTACTCCTTCTTTTACACAAGACAAAATTAGATTAACGTAAAATAGATGCATTGCTTAAATGAGAATCTTTTGAACAAAGGCGACATTGATTTCGGCAAACTCTGATAAATTTAGAGGAAAGTTATTCGCAGTTGCCTTTGTAATACATCCGCCGCCTCCAGAGTATTTTTCGGACAGGGACGATGAGAACAGGATAAGGCAGATTAGGTTGCGTACTGTAGCGTGACAGAAAATAGTCTCCGCCGTGCATTGCACAGTGGGCTTGCGGATTATATATATTACCTGAACAGAAAAGTATTCGGACACATGTTAGTGGAGAGTAATATTGAGTGTGTCCACCTGTCCCCTTTTCGACAGCTGAGCTTTACATAAGATATCTGGATGCCTAACGAACGATGACAGCCCATTCTTCCTCGTGATCCGAAACCGGAGAAGGTAGCGGTGTTGAACACAGGGGTCTGGAGCAAAGCCGACGTTCTAACTCATTGCAAAGGTCTTCCACTGGGTTCAGGTCGGGACTCTACGCAGCCCAGTCCATTCCACGTATGTTACTGTCCACAAACAATTACCCCACAGATGATGCTTTATGACATGGTAGACGGTCATTCTGATATAAAAAGCCATCGTCTCCGAAATGTTCTTCTACTCTACGCTGTACACAATTATCTAAAATGTGTTCACATCGTTCTGAATTGAGCGTTTCTCAAGAGCACTAAGGAGATAGCCCCCTAACCACGAAAAACACCCCCATACCGTAACACCAACTTACCGTACTTTACTGTTTTCGCTACACACTACACTCTCCACGCATTCGTCAATCCCAAATCTTCCCTTTATTGTATATAGACTGAAGCGGAGAGTGAAAATTTGTACCAAGGCCGGGAATCGAATTCAGGTCTCCCGCTTACTACGCAGGTGCGTTAGCTGCAAAGCCACCTTGTCACAGCGGTTCACACAACTGCACGAACTACCCTGGCATGCCTCACTCCTCGATCCAAAACCTCACTGCTGCCCCAGCCTAAAGTCTCCCTTACACCCGAACAGATTTGCGAGGCTCTCCATGTTCTGGAAGAGCACCTCAGCATCGAAAGTAAATGGGGGATCCAGCATAAAACACAGGTGCAGGTACTGATGCAAACGAAGTGACACAATTTCAGAGACTTTACTGGCCTCATATAGATACCATTTTTATGTATGTAGACAGAAGCGGAGAGTGAAAATTTGTAAGAAGTTATGCGGACCCCTGTACCAAAGTGGCTTAGTAGCTAGCGCACCTGACTAGTAAGAAGGAAACCTTCGATTCCTGGCCTTTCTGAAATTGTCATTCCATTTGTGTAAGTACCTGCACCTGGGTTTCAGGTTAGATGCCTCATTTATGTTCGATATTGAGGAGCTGCTCGAGAACATGGAAAGCCTTTGCAATTCTGTTCGTATGTAAGGAAGTATTTAAAGTAGACTGGGGTGGCAGTGAGAATTTCGGTCGACAACAACCATCTGCACGAACAGTTCGATGACGTTTGCAGCAGCATGGACTATCAGCTCGGAGACCAGGGCTGCGGTTACCCTTTACGCTGCATCACAGACTTGAGCGCATGTGATGGTGTACTCAGCGACGAACCTGGGTGCACGAATGGCAAAACATTTTTTCGGATGAATCCAGGTTCTGTTTACAGCATCATGATTGTCGAATCCGTGTTTGGCGACATCGCGATGAACGCACATTGAAAGCGTGTATTCATCATCGCCATACTGGCGTATCACCCGGCGTGATGGTATGGGGTGCCATTGGTTACACGTCTCAATCACCTCTTGTTATCACTGACGGCACTTTGAACAGTGGACGTTACATTTTAGATGTGTTACGACCCGTGGCTCTATCCTTCATTCGATCTCTGCGAAACCCTACATTTCAGCAGGATCATGCACGACCGCATGTTGCAGGTCCTGTACGGGCCTTTGTGGATACAGAAAATGTTCGACTGCTGCCTTGGCCAGCATATTCTCGAGATCTCTCACCAATTGAAACCGTCTGATCAATGTTGGCCGAGCAACTGGCTCGTCACAATACGCCAGTCACTACTCTTGATGAACTGTAGTATCGTGTTAAAGGTGCATGGGGAGCTGCACCTGTTCACGCCGTCCAAGCTCTGTTTGACTCAATGTCCAGGCGTATCAAGGCCGCTATTATGGCCAGAGGTGGTTGTTTTGGGTATTGATTTCTCAGTTTCTATGCACTCAAATTGCGTGAAAATGTAATAACATGTCAGTTCTAGTATAATATATCTGTCCAATGAATACCCGTATATCATCTGCATTTCTTCTTGGTGCAGCAATTTTAATGGCATGTGGTGTATGCTGACATCATCAGCAACTTGTCCGATGGTGATCCGGTGATTTTCCAGAACCTTTTCTTTACATCTTCCACATTATCGTCAGTAATTGATGTTTTATGGCGTCCAGGCCGGTCTTCGTCAGCTCGGTCCTTTCTCGCAAATTCTCTTCTCACTCATAGCCGTAGTCATCATTTAAATTGCGGTGCTGCACTTAATTCCATTTTCAAGCGAAATTTTATGTAAATTCAGAACTCCATCTTTTTTCGAAAGTAAAATTCGCCGAACATTCGAAAACACGTATAGCATTTTCGACTGTCTACAACGAGCTAAATATTCAAAACGTGTGTAAATGCAAACATGCATCAGGAACATGGTACCAACAAGATTAAAAAAAACTGAAAAGTCGGATCTATAACGCCCGCGAAATTAAAAAATTGCCGTTGCTTTTTATGTCACCTCTTATTCCGTCTCCTTTCTGTAGCGAGTAACGTCACACTGTCTGCAAAAAGGAGGCAACCGAGTTGCGCCTGAGGCGGAGGGTCCCAAAGCGGTAACCCTCGAGACACGTGTAAGGGAGCACCGCCGTCGGGTGGCCAGTGTAAAGTGGCCGAAGCCCTCGTGTGGAGTGGTAGTGCACACTAGGAGACTGGGGGCGGCGGCGGCAGCTGCGGGGGCGGCGAGATGGGCGGTGGCGGCGGCGGTGGAGGCCGAGGGCAAATCAATATGACGCCGGGTCAGCCGCAGCCTCGGCCCGGCACAGCAGCTGCCGGCAGTGGGCGCTCAGGACCCGTCCCGGAGGCCGCCGTCCGCCGTGAGCCGAGCTACGGTAAGTACTGTGCTCAGCACGGCCTCCTCTCACCAAGCCACATCGCACACGGGCGCTCCTCCGGCCGCTCCTTGGGGGAAGGGGGTGTCTTAACTGTCCTCTCCTAAACTGTGCACATCTTCCCCTACTCCTACCCCTTCCCCTGCTTCCCCTCTGAGGAGATGCGCGTCTGCATGTGTGTGTGCTTTTATGTTTGTGTGGGTGGAGGTATGTGTGGTGCTGGGGACTTGTGTAGGCCTAGACATGTATTATGCGTATGCATGTGTGTGTGTGTGTGTGTGTGTGTGTGTGTGTGTATGTGTATGTGTATGTGTGTGTGTTTGTGTTAATGTTTGCTTTCGTGTGGTTCATAGATACATTTGCATACTTTGACTCTTGTACTATCTCTGCTGTAAAACGAACGATTGACGTCCACGGAAAAAAAAAAAAACCGTACGACAGTGCCACCGAACTGGCTTCTGCCATCTGTTTTTATACTGGCATGTAGCTATGTACCATTGAAACTGAGTCAACAGTTTTACTATTTGCATCTGTCTTATACATATTTATCATTCAAATTATTGTTGCATCTACTTGTGTGTGTTACACCCGTCACACACGAATGCATACGACCTTTTCTATCAGTGTTTTCTGGGGCTTTTGAGGAACTATACAGTAAGCGCACATTCAGAATCCATACATAATTTGCAAAAACGGTTCAAATGGCTTTGAGCACTATGTGACTTAACAGCTGAGTTCATCAGTCCGCTAGAACTTAGAACTACTTAAACCTAACTAACCTAAGGACATCACACACATCCATACCCGATGCAGGATTCGAACCTGCGACTGTAGCAAAATTTGCATCTTCCACTTAAGTTCCTTCCAGTTGTTGAGTTGCAGATTTATAAACTAACGTCTTTTCATGTCACTGTGTAAATGATACTGAGTGACTGAATTTATAAATTAACATCTCTTCGTATCACTGTTTAAATGATACTGATTGACCCATTTAACGTGTTTACCGCATAAATTCTGGGTACTTACTACACTGCTAAGCAGATGAATAATCGCAAAGATGTTGTTTTTTTTCGTATTCGTATTAACGGCTGAGATAAAGAGATAAACTTAATATTATCAAATGCTCCTCTAATGGCTCTAATGGCCACTTCATAACGAGACAAATTCAGTTATACAACTGGAAAACAGTACAAAATAAAATCGCATCATAAATTCGATTTTTATGTCTTTATTGAGACGGATTCAGTGGGGCGTCACGCGAACGTTCATGTCATTGACGGAGACACAAATGCGTCGCTAAGATAATTCCTGGTTTATTGGAGTCTTGTCCTTCGATGTAACTAAATGTAGCGCCGTTCGACGCAGTTCAAATTCGCAAAAAAATACGTCGAAATTTATTTACGTTATATTGCTAGTACAACATTATCAGTGTCCCATCTTTATTAACTAGTAAATCACTATAACTCTACAATAATATTTGCTAATGACTAATTGCTTGATACCGATACTGAAAATGGAAATGGAAAATGGTGCTGACGTGTATCAAGAGAGGACGTGCTTACATAATACGAATAGAGTTTGTCCACTTCGTGCCATCATCATCATTAATGCGCGAAACGGTAGTTATTGCACAAAGAAAACTGAAGTAAGGAAGTTTCCCAACAAAGCAACAAATTTCCTAATCTCACAACTGGTACAATAAGTTCGCTAGCTAAGCTTCGTCAAATTCCAATGGATATGTCTTACTAACAAATTGGTGTAAGTGAATTTCAGTATGTCACCGAACGACGTCGATGAAGTCAGACGTTGATTTAATGGTACTTCCATTGAATTCTCCGAAGCGCGATACGTAACATAAAATATCTCTTATCTCAATCGATTCTCATAATTCTGTGTGAAGTTCTTCCCACCATATGACCAACAAAAATAATGTCAATGCTCAGCTATGTCGCTGAATTCGTGTCATCGATAGTTATTCTTGGGAAAAATGGTGTGTTCATCTAGATAGTTTATAAGAAAATTGTTTTATTGCATTATCCAGCATAGAGTGCGGGTCACTATGTAACGTATTCAGATCATCCGATGTGTGACTAGGGCGTCCCGTCAGGTAGGCCGTTCACCGGGTGCAAGTGTTTCGATTTGACGCCACTTCGGCGACTGGCGCGTCGATGAGGAGGAAATGATGATTAGGACAACACAACACACAGTCCCTGAGCGGAGAAAATCTCCAACCCAGCCGGGAATCGAACCCGGGCCCTTAGGATTGACATTCTGTTGCGCTGACCACTCAGCCACCGGGGGCAGCATTTATTGGTCATGGCTGGCGATTCGAATTTTATTAAGTGTTCGAAAGCACCCAGTTTAATCCTCACATCGTATATAAGAAGCAGCATTTTTTAACGCTCTCGGTTGAAGTTATTGCTCGAATGTTCCAGGCAGAAATTCATTACAAAGATCTGCTGTAAAAATTTTTTAAAGTGTGTATTAAAACATTTCTCAAATGAGTGGAATGGCCTGTGTGGAACCCTGAACTCACAGAAATAAGGGCAACGCCAGTAACCACAGACGTATTTGAAGGGAGGAGAGATTATAACAGAAACTCTGCTACGTGTGAGCCATCAGTAATTTGAAGAAAGAAACTTAACATCTCACGAAAACCAACCTATAAAATTCCAAGAGCAACTAAAAATCGCTCCTGTAGTGATAATTAAGGTGTAACGATGATAACGTAGATGCGGAGAACTGCAGTGGGAAAGGAAGTATTCATTGACCCATGACTTGCTAATTAATTTTCATTTGTGTTTCATTTATGTCAAAATTGCCGTAAATCGTTTAACGGTAAGTAAGAATGCGAACATGAAATAACAATAAAGAAAAATTTATACAAAACGCAAAAAATAATAATCAACAATTGAGTCCAAAAAAATATCCTTATCAGGCTTTCCGTAAATTCTAATTTTACGCAAGGAGGCCCTTGGCTCCTATCACGGCCTATAGACTTCAAGAACTATTTCACCCACACTCAGTAATGAAATTCGATGAAGTGATTGACTTCAGTGAAGAATACGGCAGTGGAAATCTAATGGTACTAAAGAACATTAGTAAAAGCAGTTAAGAAATGCTGAGACTTCAATAACAGATATTAACAAATTAAAATCTGTACCAGACCGAAATTCGAACGTGGCCTTCGTAAGTTACCTAGGAACGGCTCCAAACCTGACTCAGACTTTACTGTCACTGATTTTTTCCTCATATCCCTCTACTACAACTCATGTACCTTCGCAGGGTATGTGGGAATAGCAGTACAGTGGGCGTGCTCAGCCTGCCTTATGCTTAAGGTGACTGCTACCCATGCCCCTTCAGTCCAGTTTCGAGACCAAATTAATAAAAAACAGAGAAAAGTTAAGATGACGATTTTAAGGCTTCAGGTGTTCTAGATAGCCTCACCCACTTGAACACGACGCACAGAACGTTTGTACAATCATGCAAAACTGGCAAACAAGTCCTTCTTCAGAACATTTGTTCAACTCGCGCGTCACATTCACACCTTCCTCCACCAGAGACCCATTCCGAAGTTTGTCATTTTGTGGTAGGTTCGCACTGATAACACAAAGTCTTTTTCACTCGTGACGATTTTTTTTTTTTTTTTTTTTTTTTGCAGGAAAAAATGGTTTGCGTTATGGTAATTTAATCTGCCGCGGCAGACTTCCACACGTATTTGCTTTTGTTCTGGATTCAGGGTGTGCGGGACAAACTTTGCAAACAATTTTCTGTTCATCAAAACATTCTGGAGAATACCTTGAACACTCGATGTACAGATGTTGAGTTGGTTACTCCACAGCGATTTGTGACACAACATCGCTGACACGCCGCGGCCGGACGTCCTCTACTTAACACCGCCTGCTCACAACTTATTCATCGTACGCTCACCTGTTGTCTACAATTGTTGTTAGTTCACACTGTCGTCGTAGCTACTGCGCTGACGTCGCTTATGCGCCAGGAATAAAATCAGTATCAGAACTATTTGGACGCACGGTATAAACAAGATATCCAGGTTGGGGTCGTAGTCTGGCTCAAATTTTCATTTGTACGATTTAGTCATCGTTGTCAAATGCCTAATTGACTCATTACATAATGATCTCTTCCGTTTCCTAATTTGATTCTCCAATATCGGTGCCGTAGCTTCTACTGGGTGTATGTTCGGTGACTGAGGGGCAACCCGTAATTGATGAGCTATTGCAAGCAACCAGCCATGGGTCTTAAGTGTTAATGTTTGGAGTCGTTATCTTGATGGAATAAAATCCATCTCTCGATTCCAAGCGCCTGTACATTTGTTACTAAACTGTTTCACAAAGTGTTTATATAAACGACTGCGTTAAAATATAACAGCTAGTTCTGCAACGCATGCGTGATTCAAGTAACCAAAAATGATGACACTCTCTCCACCTAGCTTCACTGTGGATGCAATATTTCTGGCGTCCAGCACTTCATGTGCCTTTCTCTACACCAACTGTAGCAGCGTGTCAATAGCGCTGCATGTTTAACGGTAGCGGTCAATGCGGGCCAGAGCAGTGCTTCACTAATGGGGTACTGGTTATTTTTCAGGTTTCACTGTCCCTGTTAATGCATATAGACTTTGGGAGGGCTCTATCGAATGGGCATACAAAATTCTCTTTTAAAAATCATATTGTTTCTAAAGGGACACAAATCGACGCTTTTCGACGACACTGCTCGTCGCATGAAACATTTGACGAGCAGTGTTTGGAGTGACTCCAGCAACACAATGTAAAATTAAATCCCAAGTATCTGATGAAACACTAGAGAAACTTCACCTGACAACTCTATAAATATACGAGTGCAAAATGGTACACATTCTCTACTTGTTAATGGAATGGAAGGAATATTTACTATATGGCCTACTAAAAATTACCTTCTGCTATGTACTTTATACAAATTAGAAAGTATAGTACTGGTATCGGAGGCAACTCAGTTTGCATTTTCATGCAACTGTCCGTCACTAGCCTAACTAACTACTTCTGACTGCTCACACGACTTAAGCAATTATTGTTCAGTATTGTCCTTATGTTCTGGCACCGTATTTCACCCTCTCCCTTCTCTCATCATCATCTTTTAATGGAAAAAATAACACTAAACTACACACGCATTCGTTACACTCCATAAATACACATACGACACTACTCTCTCATATTCGCTAGGATAGGGAGCAATATGCGTGGAGGAAGAAAACTGTTTCCAAAAGGTGACTGACCCCCCCCCCCCCCTTCCTACCCCCGTGGGATATCCCAGCTGGCAGTCAAGATTAAAAAATTACCTGCGAACAGTAAAAGCTCAAGCAATTCTGTGTATTCAGCTACAAACACATGTAACAATTTACATGATTTCCTCGAAGTAAACATGACATTTTCATTTGTATTGCCGATATGATAATATTCTGATGTCTTCCTATTAAAACAAATCAGTGGAGTGATGTAGCAATGCAGCTTTTTGTCCAAAGAAATACATTATTTTAAAAAGAGAGGATGGTTAAATAAATAATTGCTGTGCGACTTCAAGCCTGGTGCAAACCTCAACAGTTTGCATGTCAGTTTCGCTTCATATTTCATTACGCATCTTATTTGACCTCATCTGGAAATTTTAGATGTGTGATTAAGTTTCAGAAATCGGTAGCAATTAATAAGTTTGTGAAATGTTCAGAGACTTTCTTTCAGTTATATCTAAAATACTCTTTTCGAATCAGAGTTATGTCACAAATATTCTGCACATTTAAAGGGAGCGATTTGATGTGCTATTTCTGATATTCGACAGTTGTTCGGTACAATCGATCTTGATACAATTCAGAACAGAAATCATCTCACTGTCTCTTTTCTGAATGCATTTGTGTATGCGAGAGGACAATGGTTTCTCATGAAAAGTAAGAAAGGAACGAAGACTAGGTTTAATATTCCGTCGACGACAAGATTATTGGAGACGTAACACACGCTCTGGCAGAACAAGATTGGGGTACCCAATGTGTAAGTGTCCTTCTAAAAGAAAACACGCCGGTCGTTATGGCCGAGCGGTTCTAGGTGCTTCAGTCTAGAACCGCGCGACCGCTGCCGTCGCAGGTTCGAATCTTGCCTCGGGCATGGATGTGTGTGATGTCCTTAGGCTAGTTAGGTTTAAGTAGTTTTATGTTCTAGGAGACTGATGACCTCAGATGTTAAGTTCCATAGAGCTCAGAGCCATTTGAACCATTTGAACAGAAAGCACCCCGGCATTGCCTTTACCGATTTAAGGAAATCAAGGAAAACGTAAGATTGGATGTTGGTGCAGTGTTTGAACACCGTGCCTCTCGATTGTTAGTCCAGTATCAAAAGCACCGAAAATATGCCGCTATCGGAGCAAAAACAGGCGAATATTGCTTCTGTTTAAAAGATTCTGCCGCGTGGGGTAGCCTCGCGGTCTATGGCTTCTTACACGGTTCACCCGACTGCCCCCGCCGGAGGTTCGAGTCCTCCCTCGGGCATGGGTGTGTGTTGCACTTAGCGTAAGTTATTTTAAGTTAGATTAAATGGTGTGTAAGACTATGGACCAATGACCTCAGCAGTTTGGTCCCACAGAACCTTACCACAATTTTTTTAAAAATATTCTGACTGGAAAGTGGGGTACCTGATATATCAGTCTACCTTCCTCTGCACCTTTAAAAATTTTCTCATAAATTTTGGCAGGTGAATATATTCGCGCTCTTTTTGACAAGCATGTCCCCTCTCAGTCCCACAAGCTCCCTTAACTGTAACTCGTTCGCACCACTAGTCCGTCGCTCTCAGTAGCTCATGACCATCCACTTCTACTCGCCCATTCTCACTCAGTCGCTCAGTCCAACTCACTGTCATCGTCTCTTCGTGCTTCTCTAACTGTCATCGTCTCCATTCCCACAGCCACAGTCTCCTTCGTCCAGTCCTACTACTACTGTCTCCACTCACTGTCATTATCTCTCTCTCGCTCTCTCTTACTGCTAATATCGATTTCAGTCCTCCTCAGTGATGCTGTTTTTCTCACTGCCATTATCTCCTCTTACAAGTTGCCATTGTCATAGATTCTGTCCCTCATTATCACTTCTCTTTATTCTTGTCCCACTATCAATCTTTCCTGCACTCTTTTCCTAGCATCGTTCTGTCACTGTCAACTAAGTTCCACTGCCACTGTGTCTATCTCTTTCTGTCACTCTGCCAGTGTCTCTACCGCTCTGTCTATGCTACAATCACTGAACAGCTGCCAATATGAGTAGCATAGAAGCAGATATCCTCGGAGTAGTGAAGCAGCTTAAATCACTTAATAAAAGCAAGTCTTCCGATCCAGAATGTGTAGCAATTACGTTCCTTTCATAATATGCTCATGAAATAGCTCCATACTTAACAATCATGCACAACCGCCCGCTCGACGAAAGATTCGTATCCAAAGACTGAAAAGTTGAACAAGTCACACAAATACTCAAGAAAGGCTGTAGGAGTAATCTGCTAAATTACAGACCCATATCATTGACGTCAATATGCAGCATGATTTTTGGAACACATATTGTTTCCGAACATCACGAATTACCTCGAAGATGGTTCAAATGGCTCTGAGCACTATGGGACATAACATTTGAGGTCATCAGTCCCTAGAACTTAGAACTACTTAAACCTAACTAATCTAAGGACATCACACACATCCATGCCCGAGGAAGGATTCGAACCTGCGACCGTAGCAGTAGCGCGGTTCCGGACTGAAGCGCCTAGAAACGCTCGGCCACCGCGGCCGGCTACCTCGAAGAGAACGGTCTACTGACACACAGTGAACAAGAATATAGATAACATAATAAGTGCGAAACACAACTAGCTCTTTATACACATGTAGTGTTGAGTGCTATTGACAAGGGATTTCAAATTGATTCCGTAATTTCAGATTTTCAGAAAGCTTTCGACACTGCATCACATAAGCGGCTTGTAGTGAAATTGCGTCGTTATAGAATATCATCTCAGTTACGTGACTGGATTCGTGATTTCCTGCCGGAGAGGTTACAGTTCGTGATAACTGACGGAAAGTCCTCGAGTAAAATAGAAGGTAGTGCTACCGATTCTCAGCAGTTCCTTACCCATTTAAATAATTTAGGAGACAATCTGAGCAGCCGTTTTAGGGTGTTTCCAGATCATGCTGTCGTTTATCGTCTAGTAAAGTCATCAGACGATCAGAACAAATTACAAAACGATTTAGAAATATATCTGTATGGTACTAAAATTTGCAGTTGAGCCTAAATAATGAAAAGTGTGAGGTCATCCACATGAGTACTAAAACAAAATCGTTAAACTTGATTACACGATAAATTAATCGAATCTAAATCCCATAAATTCAACTAAATACCTAGGAATTACAAGTACGAACAACTTAAATTGGAAAGAACACATAGAAAATGTTGTGGAGAAGGCAAATTACGTTTTAAGGGCAGGACACTTAGAAAAAGTAACAGATGCACTAAGAGACTGCCTACACTACGCTTGTCCGTCCTCTTTTGGAGCACTGCTGCGCTGTGTGGGATCCTTACCACTTAAATGTGATTTGCGGAGTATCCATTTGGGAGTAGTAGTAGGTGTCCCATCTTGTAGCTTTATTATTTTCCATCTCTTTCGAACTGCCACTACATCATTCTCTCTCAGAACTGCGAATATGTTCGCATTCCAAAATTTTTAGGAAAATTTTTAAAGATGCTCAGGAAGGTAAAATGAGGCAGCTAGTACCCCACTTTCCAGTCAGAGTCTTTTAAACAGGAGCATATACGCCTTTTTGTGCTTCTATGGAAGTATTTTTCAACTGGTTCCCTTCTTTTCCCTGCTACAGCAGGGCATTTCACTGATGTGAAAATGACCACATGGATCAGTAAAATTTTGGGAGTTTACATATGTGAAATTGGAATAACGCAAAACCATCTGACTTTACACCTCAGACCCGGCTTCATGAGCACAAATATTTTGCATGTGTTTCAGTACAACAACAGCATAAAGTTCCCAGAGCCCTTCTGATGATAACAGACACTTTATCGCTTATTTCTCCACGCTAACGCACTTTATAAACTACGTTTTCGCCGCACACAGGATTTTACGACCGTATTACACGTGTGCAACTATGGTAACTTTGAACTTTTTATCTCAGGAACAGATAAAGATAGGAATAAAATTTTCTAGGGTTTTCGAAATAGAGATCTTATAAATATATCGTAACAACTCAGCCGTTTGTTGCGGTAGTCGCCTTGGAAACCGAGGCTTTGTTTTGGTTCCCAGAAACCATAGTTTTCGGGTGTTTCTTGATAATTGAAACTGTCGCTTCTAGATAAGTACTTAGACAATACACCCTTAAAATTTGAGCAATTTGCTGCTGTTAGTTGTTTACATATCCGTCGCTGACGCCTAAAAATGATGAAAAACGCTTTTTTCGTGCTTTCTCAGGAAACGCCCAACAACCAAATTGTGGCTCCGTAAGACCCTTAACTCCATTTGGCAAAGCTTGAGGACGTATATAATATTCTAAATTTGACCCCGTAGTCTAGAATAGGTACAGTAAGACAATCCTGTTTGGTGCACAAATGGTCCCTATCCCAAGCGCTACCCAAAGCACTTGACCATACCTTTCTATCGCCAATGTAAGCCGAGGTACGAGCCCCGAAAGACTCTCGTTCTTATGCGTGGCGTTTTGCAACATATTAGTAGCGCATGATGTCGCTTGCGTACCGATTCTAAAGGACTAATCCCGTTGATTGTGCACGGTTCTATCTGTAGGCTGTCTAACTAACGGTTTTCAGAAGCAACAAAAGTTTGAGTTTTGAATACTTCATCTAGTTATTGACCGAATATAAATATTTAAAATGTTGTCATAATCCGTCCATTAAGGGGCATAATGGTATGTTAAAAGTTTAACACAGTTAATACAAGTATTACCAGTTTCGAACTATGTATACGTCATCAGTCATTGTAACTCATGGCACGCAAATTACCCATACTATACTCATCCAGTGTTTGAGAATTAGTGAATGCAGCGCTTTCCTACAAACTTTGCACATAATTTCAAACTTTATGAAACTTTTTCTCGCTGACGCTTTCCCCCCCTCCCCCCCCCCCCTCCCCAAAATGATGAACAAAAGTTTACTATATTTTCGCCATTCATGCGGTTAAACTTCAGCATCAAGCATTTATTAATTCTTTACTATTAACTCTCTCCGTAACACATTTAGCAGACAGTGTTCACATATACCACTGAACGTAACTGCAAAATTATATCATTGTATTACACATAGTTCAGGAGATGACGTAATAAACGTTGAGATGCGTGAAAAACTAGCTTTTGCATACAACGGAGCACAATTTACTCAGAGTACACTCATCAAGTCATTGTTAATGAGAGCACTTAGCGACTTGCAACAGACTTTAAATAAAATTTCAAATCTTTTCTACATTTTTCTCGCTTATATGCTGAACATCAGGTATTTAACACAAGAACCCATTTTTAGAGTATTAAGACGTTTGAAGTTGTTACAAAAATTGAATTTCGATTCTGTAAAGGATCTGGGCTGGAAGTTTTCTGGTGCCCATCGTGACGCATGGCTCGGTGAAATATTCACAGAAACATCGCGATAATAAACGGAATATTTGACACTGGTTGCGTCCCACAATTTTTATGTACTTCAGAAGCGGAATCTGATTTGGCACTAGGCTGCTTTTAAAATATAGTTATTTATTACGCGATCTGTTTCGTCAGAGTCCATGAGCTGGATCACATTTTATCTGAAAGCGTACACATACATTAGGACGACAGTGGCGACATTCATGTCAGTATAACTGAGATACATCCAGTGTTGATGAAAACAGAAATCGTTTCTGGGACTGAATGATCTTCCACGATTGCTTGTTACAGAACCATCAGCTGAAGTAGTATTACTGCTGAAATGTTGCAAATAGAATTTGTTATAATGACGATAATTTGAACAGAATTTGTATGTAGCAGAACGAACAGCTTAATAGTTTCAGACACGATGCTGTGAATATAGAGCGATATTACTTATGTAAGCTTGTCCACCTATGTAGGAAAACTGCAGTGGATTCCAGCGTATTATTTGTTCGCGGGCGGAAACTGTACAAATGCCGTAATCCTCCAAGGGGTTATTATTTTGATATAGTGTTCGTGGATAATCCCTCGGTGATGATCCATTATTTATGCGAAAATGTACAAAGGGGTAATGTTTTTACGACGACAGAAGAATATTAATGTTCAAGCAGCGAGTAGTTGATTGTGCTATTCGGTCAGTTATTTTGAATCGTTTCGCGGTGACCGCTTAAATCCGCTTTAGCAGTGCTACAGTTAGCTTTTGCCTCAAAGTATGTCCATCCGCTTAGCTACATGACGAAATTAAGCTGTTTTTTATTCTTAAAATTAATTTACTGCATGTCTCTGACAGCTTATTTGCTTGAATGCATGTGTTGGATTAATGCTAATATATTAAGGTTAAGCTTGTTGACGGTGTGCCTCTCTCGACAGAAATGTAAGGGTGACTAGTCGAACATCAGAAACGTCGATATGTAGCACGATTTTGGAACATATATTGTGTTTGAACATTATGAATTACCTCGAAGAAAACTGTCTATAGACACACAGTCAAAACGGATGTAGAAAACATCGTTCTTGTGAAACACAACTAGATCTTTACTCGCATGAAGTCTTGATTGCTATTGGGTGGGATTTCAAATTGATTCCCTGTTTCTAGATTTCTGAAAGGCTAGTGACACTGTGCCACACAAGCGGCTTGAAATGAAATTTCGTGGTTATGATATATCGTCTCAGGTATGAGACTGGATTCGTGATTTCCTGTCAGAGAGGTCACACTTCGTAGTAACTGACGGAACGTGATCGAGTAAAAAAAAAAAGTCATTTCTGGCCGTCCCTCAGGTAGTGTTATAGGCCCTTTTCTGTTCCTTATCTATATAAACAATTTTGGAGACAATCTGAGCAGCCGTCTTAGGTTGCTTGCATATAACACTGTCGTTTATCGATCAGTAAATTCGTCATAATATCAAAACAAAGTTATATGTATGGTACGGAAATTGGCAATAGATCCTAAATAACGAAAAGTGTAAGGACATCCCCATGACTGCTAAAACGAATCCCTTAAACTTTGGTTACACAGTAAGTCAGTCAAATCTAAAGGCCGTATTCAATTACAATTACGAACAACTTAAATTCGAAAGAACACATAGAAAATGTTAACCAAAGACTGCGTTTTATTGGCAGGACACTTAGAAAATGTAACAGGCCTACTAAGAAGACTGCCTACACTACGCCTGTCTGTACTCTTTTAGAATACTGCTGCGCGGCATGGGATCCTTACCAGATAGGATTGACGGAGTGCAAGGAAGAGCAGCACGTTTTATATTATCGCGAAATAGGTGAGAGAGTATCACTGAAATGGTACAGGGTTTGGAATGAAAACCATTAAAACGAAGGCGCTTTTTGCTGTGGAGGAATCTTCTCACGAAATTCTCCTCCGAATGCGAAAGTATTTTGTTGACAGCGACCTACATAGGGAGGAACGATCACCATGATGAAATAAGGGAAATCAGCGCTCGTACGGAAAGATATAGGTGTTTGATCTTTCCGCGCGCTATACGAGATTGGAAAAATATAGAACGGCGAAGGTGGTTTGATGAATCCTCTGCCAAGGACTTAAATGTGATTTGCAGAGTATTAGTGTAGATATAGAAGTAGAATTCACACAGTATGGACTTTTCACAACAATTCCATCCGCAGTAATGGGAGCAAGGAGAAAATCCTTTAAACTTGAAGTTGAAAAATTGCCTTTTGTTAAGTAAAAAATGCACTTTCTTTCGGCGTCGCCACGTTTTCAGTCAGTATACTCTCGGCCCAAAAGCGTCCGCATACGGATTAGTGGAGATTATTACGGGGTGTGTCTTCCCTTTCTATTCACAACGGCACTTGAATTCTGCAAGGGACACTTTCAATGAGGTATCCGAATGTGTGTGGTGGAATGGCAGCCCATTCTTCCTCAAAAGCCGAAACCAGAGCAGGTAATGATGTTGGACGGTGGGTTCTGGGGGGTAGTCGACGCTCTAACTCATTCCAAATGTGTTACATTGAGTTCAGGGCGAGGTTTTGGGCGGGCCATAAATATTATTGCTAATAAGCCATTGCCTCACAGATACTGTTTTACAGCCTACTATGCCTATCTGACACAAAAAAATAATCCTCTCCGAACCGTTCCTCTGCTGCTCACAGTACACGGTGCTTTAAAATGTGTTCATATTTTTCCCCATTTACTGTTTTCTTAAGCACGCTAGGGAGCCCACATCCTAGCAGCGAAAAACACCCTCATAGTACCTTTTCTGAACTGCGAAAAAAGAAGCAAAATAGAAATAGTGAAATGTCCCAGAACAAGAAGGGCCATATAAAGAATCCGAGAAGAAAGAGCTAACGCCGGCACGGTAACCCAGCGTGTACGGTCAGAGGTTTAGCTGACCTCTGTAATAAAAAAAAACTGAGTGAACGGATCAACGATGAACTTGAACAAGTGTCATGGGATGTGGGCCCTAAAACAAGCGCAATGAACAATAACGAAAAATACGAGATCAACAAAAAAAAGTGGTTACGGTGTTGGACTGCTAGGTGGGAGAGCCGTGTTCAGATCTCGCTCGTCACAGTTTTTTTTTCTTAACCACTGTTCGCTTCATTCAAATTTGTGTCTGTGTCTTGTTGTAACGCCCGTTTGCAACAGCGAGGTGTAAGGTAGGGATTTATATGGCATTAGTAACAGTACGTGTATCATCAGATAGGATTCTCTTGTCGATGCACCTGATTTGTACGACTGGGGAGTGAGTGAGATATGCCTCTTTGTCCGATATGAATGTGGTCACTCCCAATGAAATGATGAAAACATAATAGTTTGTCACATAAGCTGCAACAAATGAACGCAACAGTTTCACAATCGCACAGTTTCCAAGATCCGACTCCAGGCGGGTGTAAAATGGATGTGTGCAACGGAAATACTGAACGCGAAAATGAAGATTTGGCCTTGTTTTCCTATCTCCTGAAGCAAGATCTCTTAATGGTGAGTATCTCCTCCTTCTTTCACTTTAACATATACATTACAATATAAACATAAATGAATGATTAAGGGCACTACTGATGACCAAAAATAAATGCTGTTTCCGCTTATACATTTACTGTAGATTAAAGCCCCTTTATATTACAAATGTTTGTATATCGATATCCAATGGACATACAGCGATACAAATGAATTTCATAACTAATACGATTGATCATTTGCTCAAATCTGCCCATTTTATGGCCACGCGATCTAATATGAATAAGGCGAGACCACTGACACCATCTACCTACCAAACACTAGAAGACACTACTTTCAAAGATGATATACAGTGATGTGCAACCTCAGAGGAAATAAAATTTACGTGCTCACAGCTGTTTAGCTTCATAGGCCTAATAAGCAGAAGCAATCAGCAATATCACCAAATGTACCGCGTCTGGTGCGTCGGAGTGATGGTTCTCGAACACGTCTTCGACGACAGAAGAACACCAGCCACAACACAAGTAAAAAAAAAAATCTCCCTGATTCAAACACTAGGACTGCACAAGACGGTTCTCTGACTTGTATAATCTAATACTGTCTTCTCCTCTCTGTGTTCTACAGACGAGAAACGCGAACTCACAGCCACAAGGATGGAGATCAGATAACGTCTCAACATGCATGAGTATAGGCAGAAGAAGTGCTCTCAATCACTGAACGCTTCGTACTCAACGATGACTCGCAAACCGGAGGCAAAGTCCAGAATCGTGTAAGTTGGCAACAGTACAGTTCCTAACCGTTCTAACTATAAAATCTTCTAAGAGTAAAGACAGCAAGTCCGTCTGTACCAACAAAAGCTGACACTGAGCGACCATCAAACTCGGGCGCTCAAAACAGAAGACTCTTCTCTCCACCGCTGGTTTCCCAACAAAGCTCGGGTCCCGTCCCTCGTAACTCAGAAGGCGAATCATATTCTCGAAACCATGGAACATCCTCCCTCTCTACAGATTCTTACGAACGCTGACCAACCATATTTTAGTCTTTTGTCGCCCAGCGCGGAAAGTTTACGAGGGAATACCTATACTTATACAATGGTACACTTATCAGAGTAAAAATCCTCGGAAATAACCCAGCCTGCGATTTCCGAGGTAACGACTCCTCGTTCCTCTCTGCGGCGTCCAAGATTTTCAGAGTTTCCAAAGTATTATACGGTTGTCCATCCGGCCCTACTACCCAACCGGCCGGCCGCCGTTGTATTGTGCTTCCGCGCTCCGGTGCCCAGACCGTCCGTCTTGGCACTTCCTGTGTGAAGCAGGACCAACACACCTGTGCATGACAATGTCAGTCTTCACTAAATATTCATATATATTCTATATACAACCTATCAAATGATACCTAATTCCGGTTGTAAATCACGCCAAAGTATGTAGATGAGTGCCTGCAAGGTGCGAAATTATAGCCACCTTACAAATTTCTCTGTTCTCTGTGAAAATACACGTTTTTGACGGTTTAAGTTGCGTTCCGTAATGGAAGACTTGATTCCTGAATTCCTTTATTCTAACATAGTTCACAGCCGTTTTATTTGTTGTTTTCATTTGCGATGGTAACGTTTTCTTACCACATGACTCATATTTTATAACCAATGTATAGTATGCACCTGCCGAGACTACAGAAAGAGAACAAACGTTTCAGTGACCGGACAGAGAGTTCATAAGGTTGTGAATATATATACATATAAGACTTGAACACAACTCACCCACATGACAGTCCAACACCGTAACTACTTAACTACGACGCCGTTCCTCTTCTCCACTGTTCTGTTTTTATTTTTTTTCACAGTTCAGTACACTTTCTTCCTACTTTCATGCTTGATCTGTGTTCAGTTTTTGACAGGCTATCCACTGATCCACCTTACCGTTAAATCTGAGGGGTTTACGATGGCGAGTGTCCCTTGTAAGGGCGTACTGCATCCGAAGATTTGCAGGGAAATACACCTATGCAACTTTATGCCTCCTATACCATAACACCTGGACCACCGAAACAATCGTGTTCGACTATGTTCCAGGGTGCGTTACGTGTTCTCACTTCTCGCCATTGGAGTTAGATACAGCAGCGTCGACATGAAAGTTCTGGGGCTCCAGGCGTAATGGTACAGGGAGGTAAAATGTTGTACGGGTGTACTGACATATCTTCGAACGCGGTATACTCATCGCTCAACCTTTCTGTGACAATGTCTTGATTCCCCATGTGCATCTCTTCAGGAGTGCATACTGTCCTGACCTCATTTCTATGGGTGCCAATGCGCGACCGCACGGAAAAGCCCCGGTGGAGAAACTCTTGGAACGAGAGGATATTAGGCGAATGGACTGGCTCACCTTTCCCCCTGCTTAAATCCCATCGGGAACTCGTGGTATGCACTGGAGAGACATATTGCAGCACCTCCACATGCACCAAAGACCATTTAGCAGATGTCGACCACCTGGTGGGGGAATAAAACGCCCTACCACAGGAATGCCTTAAAAACGGCTTGGAAGCGCGTTGCAGAACATCCGTTGCCGTCTGTTGAGATCACACGCCCTATTAAGAACCGTGACACGTCTTTCGTAATGTACAGGAGACCATTATGAATCTCGGTGGATTCAGTGTAGTTATTTTCTGTGAATAAAATTGTCATTTCTGTTCGTTTTACAGGGGCGCCGAGCTAACGAACACATTTCTGTCCCCCTCTCATAGTGGACGTTTCGCTGAATGTGTAACTTGTGCCTGTAGGATGGTGTCGACGTAGCAACCTGTGCTCATTTACGCGACCGACTTCAGTGTTTCTTTCTGCTGTATAGCTATGTCACCACCTCTGCCTGGTGTTGCCTGTGGCTGTGCTAGCGTTAACTTAAGAAAACTTTTGATTTCTTCCCTTTTCCTATTCCATGGCGGAACGATATCATTGCGTATTTATTTCAGTTACCTTCTATACTATACTTAAGCAATCCTTTGTAGGTATAGACCGACGGTCCGCAGCTCGTGGTCGTGCGGCAGCGTTCTCGCTTCCCGCGCCCGGGTTCCCAGGTTCAATTCCCGGCGGGCTCAGGGATTTTCTCTGCCTCCTGATGTCTGTGTGATGTCCTTAGGTTAGTTAGGTTTAAGTAGTTCTAGGGGGCCTGATGACCTTAGATGTTAAGTCCCATAGTGCTCCGATCCATTTGAACCACTTTTTATAGACCGAACTTCATCATGTTACTTGGCAATGACACATAATGGCGGAAGCTACATTCTTCCTTATATTTGGCATTTACTTTTTTTTTAGTTTCTTACTTTCCGTTTGAATTTTAGCCCACAAACGTGTTCCATTATCTTAAAGTGGTGCCCATCAATATTCGAGCAGATTGTTGGGCTTATGTGTGCGTACTCTGTTGGCTGTCCTCCACTGGGTTTCCGGTGCTGATTTGGACGCTGATTGGCAGCCTTCTTGCTATAGTTATTACGCCGCGATATCTGTATACTTGTGCATTTCTGTATTATTTGTGCTCTGTGTAATTAACGATCTATCAAGCAAATACGGGACAAGTCATCTGACACATTCTTATTCTTTATATCGTGAAGAAGGTTCGTCTCCATAATTTTCAATATTTGAACCAAGTCTTGGATAGAGTAGTTGGTTGCACCTCGGCAAGATGCAATTTTCTAATGAGTTTTGACGTGTTACATTGCTGTTGCCGTTCGCACACGAATTTCTATGTTAGATATCAAATCCTTTTTTATATATTTTTCGTGAATTGCCTATCGAGATGGTCCACTTGGTACTGCTCCGGGATCTCATTCTCAAGCAAGTGGATATAATCCTAATAGTGCCATCCAGGATAACGTTTTTGTGCTTTTTCAAAATCACTTCAGCCGAATGCAGCCTTTTGCATTTGAAAAGACCACACTATTTCACATACTAGTGGTATCTAAGTCGTGTTTGTTTCTAATACCTGCTCTTTATTTCTGTTTTGGTCTATATCGCACTTTCAAATCATTTAACTTCAATAAAAGAACGTATTTCGCCATAGAGCCATTCAAAATGGTTTAAATGGCTCTGAGCACTATGGGACTTAACATCGGAGGTCATCAGGCCCCTAGATCTTAGAACTACTTAAACCTAACTAACCTAAGGACATCACACAAATCCATGCCCGAGGCAGGATTCGAACCTGCGACCGTAGCGGTCATGCTCTTCCAGACTGAATCGCCCGGAACCGCTCGGCCACACCGGTGATAGAGCCATTATCAGACACTTTTCTCACATGCGAGTCACGCCTTAGCTTGTCATTCAAATCTGCCATTAAAACTAAGTTTAACAGCTGTTCTGTAGGTCAGCTGGTTGTAAACTATTTACGCAAATATTGCTCTTACGTCACTACATATTAAATTTTAAATCTTACGCTCAGTAATTTCAGTTCAACACTTGCCTTTCTCCACTACTCTAATATAAAGGATTCGAACGTGGTAATGGACTCAAATGCCTTCGTCATACATGTGACCTTAAGTAATAGCCCTGTTTTCTTTTTTTCTCCCCGTCCATATTTCGTTCTATAGTTTCATCTAATATTTTTGCTACTTTTCAAGGTATATGTAAATGACATGACGATAAAGTATGCATCTGACTCGGTTTTTCACAGTCGATGCAGCTCTTTACTGGAAGGAGATGGCCTTAGAAACTTGTTACAAATTGCAGAGAATTCTGCACATGACCAGTGCCTGGTGCAGTGGTTGCCAACTGACGTTAAACATACCTAAATGTTATGTAATACACGTAAATAGGCTAAGAATCCGATAACGTTTGACTACAAGACTGGCAACCAGTCACTGGAGTCAGTCCAATCCTTTGCTTCATTATGAATGCCTGCCGTGAGTGATGTAAGCTGAACTGACCTCATGAACATAGACTCGGAAGAGGCAAATGCTAGACTTCCCCCCACTTCAATAAAAAAGAAAAATGAAATAAAAAATGTTTATCAATTACTACAGCTTCGCTGTTCGTACAGTCAAAATTCAGCACTAGGTATAATCTGCAAAATTGTATCACTGCACGACACACATTTCAGGAGGTATGACATCATAAACATTTACATGTGTGAAAAACTAGGTTTTGCTTAAAATGACGGGAAGAAAAACTTTTGCACAGAAATGACGTTTTAATTTTTTACATCTTTACTATTAACTCTACCCAAGATTTGGTTCAAATTTTTCGCAACATACTTTACATACAGTATCTGCATATATCATTGAATGTATTTGCAAAATTTTATCATTGTACAACATGTAGTATGAGAGATATGGCGTCATAAACATTTATATGCGCAAAAACTAGCTATTGCTTAAAATGGCGCCCTGTTAATAATCAGACATGACGTTTTAATTTATTATTTTGTACTAATAACTCTATTTGCAACACACTTTACATTTTGAATCTACATATATCATTGAATCTACTACCAAACTGTATCGTTGTACGACTCACAGTTCAGGAAATATGGTGACGAAAACACAGAGATGCTAGAAAAACTAACTTTTGCATAAATTGTCGCGCGAATTTCGAGGCTATTTTCAGCTTCCAACGACCTTTAAGCATAATTTTAAACTTTTCCTAAACATTTCCTCGCTTATATGTTTAAAGAAAAGTATTTGACACATTAACTTGTTTGTAAAGTAATCAGACTTTTTAAGCTGCTTACGTGGAAATTCATTCTTTAAAAATCTGTGGTTTCCTGGTAGACACCTGGTGGCGAGAGCGTTACGCCCAAATATGTTAATCCATATCTCTTAATTCAGCGTGAGATCCTTAAATACAAAAAAATTTAAGTTAATATCATTCCTTAACATGTTAACGAGACTCAAACATAATTAAGAGGATAAGAATTTTTTTTAAAAAAAAAGCAAAAATATATAGCATCCGTTAACATATAAACTGTCAGCGATCTACTAACGACCATCACTCTACACAAATAGTATTTCTGTATTAGTTCTTTTATATCTGTAGCAAATGCCTCACGATCGTTCAGGGTAAATTTCTGACAGTTTTCATCTTATTGTACTCTTTGTCGTCTTCATGGCGTCTGCGCCTCTCTGAAAGGCTAAAGGCTGACATTAACTTCAATTTTGTAGATGTGAAATGGTGTCATGCGTATCTGCAAACTGTATGCTAGCATCTTTAGATGCAACGCTCTCAAAGCCAAGTCATTATTATGCTTCACGTAAACGTCACATAGCGCTGTTGGCAGGTTGGCAGTAGATGCTATGCAATTCTCATCGTTTGACGAGGTTGCTGGACGGGTACATGTTCTGATATTATATTTTAGGTATACAGCAGTAAGTTTCCATATCTTGTTTGAAATACCCTTTGTATTTCATAATTGACTGTTTTATGTATTTGATATTACAGATCTGAGGACGAGGGTTTTGAAACGTGTCATGAATAGACAGTGGAATGCACGGCAGAAATTCCAGTGTATCATTGAGTGTTGGTTGCTATTAGTAGTAAATTCTTTGAATCTCATATCCATGAAAAAACTCCCTACGATCATATCGTGGTTATTAATCGGCAATGCGGTATAATGTCGAACTCCTTTCGGATATCTATTAAGACATAATCTACGTGTGCGGTTGGGTCTACTATTTACCAGATAGTGTGCGCGAATAAGACGAGCTGTATTTCACAGGGGTAATTTTTCCGAGCCCGTTAATAACTTTGAGATAAACTTCTTTTCTCCAGGAATATCATAATTTTAGAGCTTGGAATATACTATTAGGCTCCCGTTCCAGATTTACAACCACGGATACTGTACTGTAGTTACGTGTATTCGTTCTTTTACCGTTCGTGTAAACAAATGCGAACTGCCCTACGTTTTTTACCAGTTACGTGAGACTAAAAAACTTTTGAAGTAGCTCACGTCTTAACAATAATTGCTCTTTTTTCATTTATGGTAGCCCCAACCTCTGTATTGTTGTAGACAAAGATTCTGCGTCAGTTTACTCAAGCAAGGTAATTTTTCCTGTACAATAACTGCTCATAACACTGCTGCCTCTGGGTCCCGGGTTCCATCCCCTGCCGGTTAAAGATTTTCTCCACCCGGGGACTGGGTGCTCGTGTTGTCCTCATCAGTTCATCATCATTCGTGAAAGTGGCGAGATTGGTCTATGTAAAGATTCGAAATTTGTACGGACGCTGATGACCGCGCAGTTGAGCGCCCCACGGACCAAACATTATCATCATCATCAATAACTGTTCACAGTAACCTAATTATGATATTACAGTGGATGTTACATTTAAAAAACTTTTCTGGTCTAAATAACTTCTTACTTAACTTGACATTCGAATTTCAGTATTGAATGAATTGGTGTTGGACACAGAATGCGTATTGCCAAGTCATGTAGCTTCACTACGTGAAACGTTTAATGAGTATATGCGGTAGTTCTCTATTTTATAGTATTTACAATATCGAATGCCGCGAAAGAGGACACTTTGATCGCGTTTTTCATTTTCGTTGGGTACGAAGACTGTCAACCTGTTTTCTACTGAAGAATTAAGAGGACACAGCCGTACCGGTCCCCACAGACACGCGTATCACTCGGTAGCCTAATTCACAGGTGACTGCTGCCGCTCTTACAATGGACGCTACATTTTCCGAAAGGATTTTAGTTAAATCTGTGCCTCCGTTACGTTGTAAGCCGCTGTCGTGACTGATGATATACCCTGATTACTTAAATTAAATTACTTGTTGAATGACTGCGTCCGAAATCCTGAGGCACGTAAAAGTATATTGTGATAATGTAATCAATTTTATGATCAATACATAGACAGTGTACAACAAGTGCAGACTTACTGGTCTGTAAACAAATGCTAATAATCAAAGTGTTAATTAGAAATTTCAATGTCCAGATTATTTTTTTTTTCATCTGCTAGCGAGTAGAGAAAACTGGCATGGCGAGATATTGCGCACTTTTAGGAATATCATTTGGTTGGAAAAACCAAAAACCACCAGGTGATACTACATTGAGCGACTTGGGCGTCGGTGATGATAACACAGCACCCAGTCCACTAGCGGAGAAAATCTCCAACCCTGCCAGTAGTAAAACCCGGGCCCACTGTATGGTAGGCAAGCACGTTAATACTTTTTTTTTAAAATCTCATTTTGTTCATCATCGTTTGTCGCATTTGTTCGTTAAGGACGCCCCATGACACCCGTCCAAGTTCGTCGTTAATCCAGTCACTCCGTTTTTTTTTTGTTTCTTTTTTTATCACAGAGGGCAGTTAACCCTCTGACCGAACACGCTGAGCTACCTTATCGGCTCACTCAGCTAAGCAGGCAGACATTCGGTTGAAAACCCGTGAAGACTAGTAACAATATTAAGCCGAAGTCTATTCATGATCAGTCCGGACTTAAGAAAACTTCAGTGAGACCTTCATCCCACCGACAATCTGATATAAATACACAACTACACCAGCTTCTCCCGGTAATTTCGATTTTTTTTTCTTTTCCATTGATGTTCGGCAGTTCTCACGAATAAAAAGAGACCAGTTACATACGCAGGAAATACTTTTACGTTTGTAAATAATAAAGCGCTACGTAAGAGCCATCTATGTTGTGACTCGTTCAACATAGTGCGCTTCTGTGTTAGCTGTATATTTGCGATCAAAGATGATGAGTTAACGGGACGTAAACAAGGAACATACGCATTTTGGAATTTTACAATGTCTCATAGGTAAAACCATAAGAAATTCTGCACAGGTGGGATACACAATTCAGCTGTAATACACATTCAGAATCTCAAATGAACGGATGGCAATTTGATGTATGATGCCTAAAGCTATGTTCTTACTCACACAAGTAAATTCTACCCTTGTCGTTAAATGATGGCCAGCTCTGTTCTCTGGCAGCATAACCTAGTTTTTGCAACAGACTGATCATAGTCTGTGAACTGCGGACATTAGCTGAAAATTCTTCTAAAGAATGCAAGCTATCAGCACCGATCACCGAAGATTTCGATGTGCATTAGCTTCTGCTGCCATCGGCTGCCGGATCACATCCTTAAAATGGGAGAACGAGGATGGAATACGTGTTACTGGAACATACCCGAACCGCCTTATGTTTGCAAGTTGTATTCTCCTATTTGACTATGGCGCAGAGGAAACTACCCGGGTGGCCGCGCTTCTTAGCACGCCGCACACTGGGCCAGAGTACTGAAAAACTGGGCCAAAATTGAAAAATCTTATCGAATATACCCAAAGATAGGTATACATAATTTGATTTCTGGCTCTTCTGAAAAGATTTTCATCATTTATAATTATAATGATAACCTTTAATTAAAAAGTGCCTCTTTACTGTCTTTTTTTACAGAAAATATATATTAGTAACAAAAATTGAATGTTACGTAAGGCTTCTTAATCTTCTTGCTCGTCTGGTTCTTGTTCATAAATTTCATTTCCTTCTTCATTTTCTTCCTGACCGACATATGTATCCTCTTCATCACCCTCAGCAACTGACTGTAATCCTGTGCAGCAGGTGCCAAGAGGACAACAGCTTCCGACGACAGTTTTCACTTTCCTCACAGATGTTTTCGCAAGAAATAATATACAGTAGTAAAATATAATCAATCAAAATAAAATTTATCACGAAAAATGCTTATGGATATCGGATAATGTTATTTTATAAAGAGTACTTTTTATATTTTAATTCATTTAACATATTTTTTATTTAGTAATTATATTTTTATTTTTATGTTGTAGGAATAGCAATTATTGGACTATGTGTGCATATGTTTTATTCGTACTTTAGTAAAGTTTTCAATTCTGTTTTCTCAGTGTAAATAACATTTTGCGACTATCGCGTAAAAAGTGGCGGCTAGTAGCTGGATTTTGAGGTTCATTCTCAAATGTTATATCACATACCTAAGAATGGAACGAAAAATGAGGCGTAATGTCGTGGTATCTAAAACTTTTCTTTTTTGCCAGCATTTTACAATTTTTTGTTTCCATTCCGGCAATAAGTTAATTAATGATTACATAATGAAATAAGAGTTCGTGATTAAGTACATACCTTCTGTAGTAGCTTCCATTTAAAAAAATGTCAGTCTGATTTCATTGAAGATAAATACTTTATTCGAACGAAATTCAACCTTCTGAAGGAATAGCTGGCCGCTTCTAAGACTTAACATCGAACTTTATCTTAAATTAATGGTCACTTTTTAGGGATTCTGGCCCAATCTGGGCCGATTTCGGGATTCGAGTAGACAAGCCGGCTTCGGATCGAATCCGCCAACGAATTGATGACGGTGGAGGTTCGAGTCCTCCCTCGGGCATGTGTGTGTGTGTTTCTCCTTAGGGTAATTTAGGTTAAGTAGTGTGTAAGCTTAGGAACTGATGACCTAAGCAGTTTAGTCCCATAATATTTCACACAAATTTGAACATTTTAACAATTAATAACGAGGGCTGGTGTGCTGGCCATCCTGGATGAGATTATTAGGTGGATTCCCTTATCCATATATGTGAACGCTGGGATGGTACACACGTCCCTCCTCAGTTACACGGTTTACAAACATTTAGAATGTGTTTCCACACTTTCACTTAGAGGACACTACGCGAAGATGGTTACAAACTCCGCTCCATGTGGCGGGGGGGCAATGAGTGGAAGGAAGAATATTCCACTACCCTCTAAAATTAAGAGCGCCAAATACGATAATAACTATGCTGCCCATGGTCGATGTGGAACAAAGGTATGGGATAAAGACAAAAGCAAAAGAAGACCCCTGGTGCAGACAAACTCCACCAACGAATGAATATAAATTATTATAAGGCTACAATAACGGGTAGTCAATGCACGAAAAACTGGAACAAATAAACAATGAAGTTATAGAATTCGTTCTTTATTTAAGACAGCTGAAGACAGGGACTGGATAGACAGACTAAGAAATAAAAAGCTACTTCACGTGACTTGGAGTGCTTTTGGTGCACTAAAGAGCCTTTTAAATCCAAGCTTCCCACGTGATTTTAAAGGAAAGTTTAGAATTGGTGTGTGTTACTAACTTTGACCTTTGGTATTAAGACAAGCACTTTCCACATGGAAACCAAGACATGGACTTTTCACTTGGAAACCATTCAGAAATAGCTGATCGAGCAATGGAGATATGAGTGTTATCAAATATTAACAGACAGTGAGAAAAATTGAATCAACAAGAATAATAATTACTACCAAATGAAAATGACGTGAAGTGGCCTCTATTATTGGACAGTCAAAGGTTTCAGATGACCGTTATAATACTGGATTCCAAAAACTAAGAAAATACAAAGAGGACGACTGAAGTGAAGGCATCCATTGAAAGACTTTCTGGCGTAGCATGGATGCAAATAATCGAAGATTGTAACTATTTGTTGTTCAATATTAAATATTAAGAAAAATAATGCAATTTGGCATTTGCAAAGCTGTTCCGTTTTTCCATGTTACTGCTGAAATGATCCAAACACTGACCGGAGAATACGACATCCTACAGTAATTGAACCTTTACGCTGACAGCTCTAACCAGATTGCACTATTAGTTTAAATATCTGGATCCAACATTATTTAGTAAACAATATACCAGCATTTCTCCCGTTTTTAAGAAGTTGGAATCTGAAAACATAGGGAGTAATTTACTGTATTTATGACCAGACGTTTAGCATGCATTGGGAATCCATCAGTTAAATCGGTCTGGGCAAATTCTCCTAGTTGCTTAATTTTTCTGACAGATTCCAGTGACCACTTCCAGTGGTCTAACACTTCCAGCTGTCGGCCACTTCCAGTGGGCTGACCAACTCCAGCGGCTGACCAATTCCATCAACTGACCAATTCCAGCAGCTAATCGCAGCCAACGTTCAAATCTATTGACCGAATCAGAGTGATTAATCGCAGTGACTGATCATAGTTGTCAATCTCAGCGATAACTGATTTCAGTAACCAAACCGAATGATGCGTCTCAATGACTAACTGCCGACAGTGTAAGGAAACCGTTTCGTCTTTGTACATCCATTACATTACTACTTCTGTTTATGTTAAAGGTTACTTGCCAGTTTTCGAACCAAGTACTGAACACTTCTTAACAAGGGAAAGGTATTTCAACAATTATGTCGTATGTGAACAACTTCAGTGATCTAAAATATTGACCACTAAGTTCTGATCGATGAAGAAGCTGTCCATACGAGATAGAATACCGGGAGAAACAGTACATACCTGAGGAACCAAATTGCAGACGTGGGCTTGTTTATGTCAGGTTGTTATTAATAATTTTCCAAACCTTGTACAATGAAACGTGTTCATCTAACCTAAAAGGAGATGACGCGGAAGAAGATAGGATGACCTCAGTCATCTTGAGAATACTCGCATTGAGGTGGGAGAACGAGTTGTCAGAATTACAGGTCCGGATGCTGTGAGTGGAATGAGCAGCTGCGTTTCGTGTGTTTGCTATGGCGACCGCAGTGGCTCTAGTTAGACGGCGCCGGCTCGCCTACAGTGAAAACGCCTCGGGCTCGAGTATGGACCCAATTTCCCGCCGTGAAAGGCGAGCCGCGCTTTCAGCGTCACAGCGCAGCGTTGAGCCACATCACCCACGGCGAATACACACACACACACACACGATGTAGGCCCTGCGGTATAGCACGTCGCTTCTTACTGCTCTTCTGGTGATTAACGTCCCGTCCACAGCTAGCTTCATTAGAGTCTAGCGGACGACCCTGTCAGCTTGGTCCATTGCCGAATGGACCTGGGGATTAACAGTAAGGCCTAGATGCATTGAAGCTATGAAAGCATTCCTCTCTAGTAGAGCGAGGGTACAGCACTAGTTTCTCAAAAGTTCAAAGCTGTTACATCATACGCCAAATAATCACTACATTTCGTTACATCTACATATGCACTCCGCAAGCCACAGTTCAATGTGCAGCAAGACGTCCATAGTGCAACAAACATTCACCCCCGGCCCAACGCTATTCCACTCGCAGTTGGAGCCTGTAAGACAGACTGCCGGTGCCTTTCTACATGAACCCGAATGTTTTTAATTTTAGCGCTGTGCTCATTATGCGAGATGCAGAGGGTTTGAATGATTTAAAACTTGCATCCCACGCCCTCCTGAAATGGAAGGTACTATAGATGCGCCGTTTTCACAGAAATAAAGTGTAACCAAGGACCCACAATCGCAGGCCACGCAAGGATTTTAATAATCTCTAAAATATGCATTTAGTTTAAAAAATCACCTTTCAAATGGCCCCTTAACAAAAGAAAAATAGAATAAATTATAATGACAATAGTATTTCTTTCAGTAGCCTATTACAGTGAAACTACGTTTGTGACCTAAAATACCTGGAAAATTAACACTGAACTAACTTGAAAATATCGATAAACTGACGTAAAATGATATAAATATTATGTAAAGTGAATTGTAAAATAACTAGATTAGTGAAAAACTTTATAGGATATTGGAACGGATATTACAAAATGGATAATTCATTTAAAATCGTCATGGTTTTTAGCAAGAAATCTCATTATTTTAAGATGTACCGAAACTGTACAATCATCTTAGAACTATTGCAGAGCACGTATGATAGCACGCAGAGATTCCTTAAATCGAGGGAGCGTCTGTTGTCAGAAAAAATGTACCTGTAGTTTGCAAATCTTTCAACACAGCATGTCATGCAAACGTGAACAGATGTGCAAATGCGCATTTTACTGTTTATTGTGATTTTCAAGAAGTAACAATCATATGCGAGCGCTAGACACACGTACATAGCCATGTGCGCAAGGTGCTTTTTAACTCTAAATGTTTTACCATTTTTTGATAAACTTTGGTATAAAATTCTGTATTTTATTGACTATAATGACAACATAGCATAACTTGAATACTCATTGTGCTAAACTTTTAACGTAATAATATCCCTCTTAATGAGTAGATTATATTCAATCAATAATTAAATGAAATAATGAAAATCACATTTTTGTTGCCCCTGGAGGCTGGTAGGCAGGCAACCTGCAACAAGTATTTTGTGACCATTTTAGCCTCTTAATAATGATAGTTATCCAGTGCATCTAACTTTTTGACCTTATTTTACAATCTCAAAGCCTGGATCTATACATTTTTGTACACGACACTGTTGACTTGGTAACTGACATCGTGGCATGATCCGTAAATGGTGGTTGGCTGAATTTAAATTTAATGATTGCCGTCATTGATTGTTGTCACTATTACTTTCGGAGTATCAAATGACGTATAGTTACTGCGCTAAAACAAGTAGGAAATAAATTCTGGATGAGCTGGAAATCTGCTCTAATGAGGGTCAGATAAATAGGGTTCCACTATATAAGCAGTTCATGACCAATCACAGTCCAAAAGTTTTAAATACCAGCAGTTGTATGCACTATGTTTCACGAATAACTTAAGGCAAAAAGGAATAAACCAATGCTTTCGGTTCTGAAGAAAACAGAGGACTGGCCTTCAAAGGTGTTTAAAATGCCGACCACCTTATTCAGTACAGGCTTGCAGTCTGCCATGTAAAGGTCGATGCACACATTCTACGAGGGTCATTCAATAATTAAATAAACAAATTGGTTTGGAGGAAGAAGCGTTTCTTTTTACAAAACAATGCTTTTTCTACTTTTTAACATAATCCACTTGAGCATTTATGCACTTCTTCCAACGGCCTACATGTTCTTTTTTTTTGTTTTTTTTTTTTTATCCGGCTGCAAAGAACTCTTCATCTTGATGTTTGAACCAATTTCCCAAAAAGTTTTTCACTTCACCATTGTTCTGGAACTTCTTCTGCAGTACACCAAACAAATGGAAATCACTAGGGGCTAAATCAGGACTGTAAGGGGGATGATGCAGTACGTCCCAGCCCATTTTTGTCATTGGTTTCACTGATTAGTTGAGCAATATGAGGACGTGCGTTGTCTTGCTGTAGTATCACACCTCTCCTCTGAGATCCACGACGTCTCTCTCATGGCTGGCTTCACCTTGTTTAAAAGCAAATCCGAGTAGTATTGGCAGTTCATTGTACGCTGCTCTTCGAGGTAATCAGAAAAAGTGGACCTTCAGCATCCCAAAACACCGTCAACATGACTTTTCCTTCTGATGCTTGTGTTCTGAATGTTTTCTTGACAGGTGAATTGGTGTGCTTCCACTCCGTGCTTTGTCTTTTTAATTCTGGCTCATAATAGTGAACCCAAGTTTCATCACAATTAAAAAACTGTTGAGGAAGTACTCACCTTCTCTTTCATAACGTTCTTTAGATCTGTGCATACTCTCAACCTTGTTTGCTCGTGTAGCCGCGTCAATTCCTTTGGGACCCATCTTGCACGTGTTTTGCGGTACTTCAGCTTGTTACAGATAATGTTGGGAACTGTACCAGTACTAATTTGTACCTTGTCAACCATGGTTTCCACAGACATACAGCGGTCGGCACGAATAATGTCATCTATCTGACTTTCAAGTGAGGGAGTTGAAACTGCAGCTGGTCGGCCAGAACGGTGTTCATGAGTCACTGAGTCGCGACCCACTTGTAAAAATTTGTACAATTCATACAATCTTTACCATAAACATTAGACATTCTGCAGCATATATTCACTGGTTTCTCGCCTTCGGCAAATAAAAAACGAATAACAGAACATTGTTCAACTAATGTGGACGTTTCAAGCGCACTCGCCATCTTGAAATGTATTTTTGAGGTTATAAACAAAACAATGTTGACACATCAGTTGATTAGGGCACATCCCAGTGATCCCAACTTAAACCCATAAAAGTACCAAACTTTCCCTACTAACAGTTTTTCCCAGACCAATTTGTCTCTTTAATTATTGAATGATCCTCGTAAAATTTCATCGGAGAGTTAGGCATAGGCAGCAGTAAGAAGTCGTTTCATATCATCTGGTGCAATCGTTATGTCGTAGCAAATAGTGTTTTAACTTTCCCTGGAGGAAAGAAACTTAAGATAGTCTAAACAGGTGGAAGTGCACACCAAGGCACTTATTACCTTCGTCCAATCCAACGATTTGGAGCCAACTGGTGAAAACAAGCTGTAGTACGTTGTGTTCTATTCGACAGACAGCTGCAACTACTCGTGCGCTCTTTGCACTATAATCTAGAAGAAAATACCCTCAATGACATTCTAATTTGCTCTATAATCTGTTCAGGAGTACTTTAGAATTGACAGTTCGGAAGGAACACATGAGGACGCGTAGCAGTTTTGCAACGTCCCACACGGAGCACAAGCATAATCTTACAATTCATTCAACTCGCTGGAAGTCGCAAACTATTCGATGCGATGCTGGAACTGGCATCATTGCCTTCTGCATGATCTACTCTACGTTTTACGTTTATTTGCGGCAGCGACTTTTAAGAAAATGTACAAAAACTTGACAAAAATGAATTTTGTGACGGCGTTACCGAATTTTCGACATGCGGGAAACTATTTCGTTATTGAATTTATGCGAACTAAATCTTAAGATTACATCTTATTTTCATATGCTCAAAGCTGCAACTCTCTCGGAGATCTCTACCAAGAGATAACTGGAGTTTAATGTGACGCATTCACGCGTCAAAACAACTTTAGTTGCCCGCTTGGTTTCATTTGGAGAAACATATCGCAAGGTTTAGAATTCGACTGTTTTGTGATCGAATGACAAACTAATTATGCCTGTTAACCAAGGTGACGGAAAGTAACGGTTTGGACGAATGTAGATAGTGACAACAAAAAGTACTGCCTCAGTATTGCAAAAATTATAATCCAAACACGAAGAGGGATTTCTTTTGTGTGATTGAGTTCCTGAGGTGAACTTCATTCAGCCTGATAAGAACCTCCTTATTAATAGTCCAAACTTATGAAAATATAACTTTGCTATGCACATATTTATACCGTAGATACAAAACTAAAGGACTGAATCAGCATGTGCGTCTTTTTTTGTGATGACCGAGGGAATACTCTTCACACTAATCTCGTTGCATCACATCCTTGAAGAAACTTTTCCATTTATTTACTGACGCATCATTTCCTACAACGAATTGTTTTAAAAAAAGCATCGTTCTACTATGCCTTTCCATGACACGCTGCCAGCTCGTAGATTTCTTATGTGGGGAAGTGTAGTTTATGGATATATATTGGGCTCACTGGCTGCATCGTTACAAATATGTACTTACTTCGACATTCCGACGCTGAAGTTGAATATTTTCACTTCACTTTTCGCAATATAGGCGTCTTTTCAATAACAATAGAATGGTTAGTACCATTGTCGAGAACAACTGCTGACAGCGGAGGCACATAATGTTCAAACTATTTCTCTTGGCTGACCTTGACACCCATGACTGAAGAAGACAATGTTCGTCCACACATGGCACCTATATCTATGAACAGCTATCCATTTGGCCACCTAGGTCCTCAGATCTGTCCCCAGTAGAGAATGTGTGGGACCAGCTCGGACGTAGACTCCATTCCAAAGCCAGTACCTAGGTTATTCTGACCCGTCTACTTTCTTTAGAACCATTGAAAGCACTAAAACCCAATTCATGTGCTAGTTATTCCAATTTACGTAATAACTGCGTGTGTATTGGAGATCAGAAATCTTCAGCTATTTAAAGCATGCTCATGAGAGAGAGAGAGAGAGAGAGAGAGAGAGAGAGAGAGAGAGAGAGAATCGGTAAAATGTATTCTACACGTCGCTTATTTCTCGTTGTTTATTGCTGGTTATTCTCTTCCTTGGCACAATAGTCGTACTTTGGTGACTCCCTCATGCTAAAGCTGCAAACAGGTGTACTGGTTTGATTTATCTATAAATAAGATCAGTAATGCCATCAAGCAGGAACGTAAATCCACTTCAAAATTAATTTATTTCAAATTTTGCAGTTTGCAGAATTTAAGACACTCCTTTTCAAATGTTCAAATGTGTGTGAAATCTTATCGGACTTAACTGCTAAGGTCATCAGTCCCTAAGCATACTCACTACTTAATCTAAATTATCCTAAGGACAAACACACACACCCATGCCCAAGGGAGGACTCGAACCTCCGCCGGGACCAGCCGCACAGTTCATGGCTGCAGCGCCCTCTTACCCCTCGGTTAATCCCGCGCGGCGACCCTCTTTTTGACTCAACATAAATGTATATAACCAGCTTGTTACATATCACAATCAGAACTGCTTTACAAGTGCCTCGGACCAAAACATAACACACACTCAGCATGTGGACAAAAACAGCGGTATAACAATTTCAGTACAAAGATATATTTACATAATCGATATAATCGATGTCCTTGACCAAAGAATTACAATTGGTTAATATTTCATGAAAGCAAAAATAAATACAGTCCCCCCTCGATTTTATCTTGTTGACCGGTTATGGAATACAATAAGTACAATTATAATATTAAGTCCAAAAGTCTCGACTTCACAAATTAGCGATACTGTGAAGTACATTAGAAATAGAAAAATTATTATGTTTCTCGTAAAATAGTTTATCTTGTATCAGCTTTAAGCTGCAACAGTATACATTTACATCAAAATGACAAAAAAATACAATTTTTAATTTCAGTCTCTTTGGATCATGTTCTGAATTATAATGTATCAGGTTCTCCTATACTCGCAGAAAACACAGGTATATCAACCACTTACATAACAGTATTAAGTATCAGTTACAACTGTGCGGTAGTTTGCCTCGGGAGAGGATACAACTTTGCCCAACAGAATCAGCCCATACATCCTGGCAGAGGTGTGCAACTTCACACTAAAGTGGCCCCCTTCTCTTAAGTTCTTTGTAAATTTTTACTTTTTTTAATTACTGAAATAACATCACATACCCCCTGAAGTTCCATTTCGTTTCCCCTCCCATTCTAAGTGCTTCACATTTTTTGTCAGCCAGCGTAAGTACATATACTACCGGAAGAAATTAGTACATTTGAAAAGACGAAGTCGATTTTGATCCGATGGCGCCACACGCCACATGGCGGATGGTAGATACACTGATAATGATTTCAACGTCCTCCGCCAACAGATGGCGTAGTGGCATGGCTACCAGACCGCCATCTATATCTACCCTTCAACAGGGAATGCTCACAGCCAGAAGGCTCAATGGGTGCAAACGCAGGAAGCAAACAGGCAACTGTGCCACGAAGACGCACTCGTGCATCCTACAGCCAACCGAGCGAGTTTGAAAGGGGTCAAACTGTGACCTTCCGAGCAGCAGAATAGTCCTTTCGGAGAATCGCCGCATAAGTTTGACGCGCTGCTTCAGTTGTGCATCGATGCCTGTAGCAGTGGTCACGAGAACATTCTCACATCCATAGATGAGGTTCTGGACGCGAACGCAGCGCAGACATCCGTTAGAATCGTCGTATTGTAAGGCCAGCAGTGGCAGATCGTTCAGCTACCGTAGACGTATCGACACGGGCTGTTGCGAGCCGGTTAAGTAGTGGCACTACGGGCACATAGTCCTATAGCCCGGCTTCCAGTCACGCCACTGCGTCGACGTGTACGGCTCCACCGGTGCCGTCAGAGGACAACCTGGAAGATGGGATGGCACGCTGTGGTCTTCAGCGATGAAAGCAGATTCTGTCTGAAGGCAAGTGACAGCCGTTTGCGCATACGACGTAGACCTGGCGAGTGTTGTCTCAAAGAGTGCATTCTTACAATATACATTGGCCCCACCCCATGCCTCATGGGCTAGGCAGCGATAAGCTCCAACTCTCGTTCGTCTCTGGTGTTTGTGGAAGGGACGCTTACTGGCGTTTGGGCGTGCAGAATGTTGTTTGATCCGTTATTTTGCCGTTATTGCAACTGAAAGGTGATGTGTTATTTCAACAGGCTAATGCTCGCCCACATGCTTACCGTGAAATTGAATGAGCGCTTCAAGATGTGCAGCAACTTTGCTGGCCAGCACACTCTCCGGACTTGTCTCCAGTCTAGCGACTCATCAACCGACGGCTCTTCCAGAACTACGTGAACATGTCAAGCAGACGTGGCATAACGTATTCCACGGAAGTATTCGCCTATCTGTACGACCGACTGAATACCAGAGTCTGCATTGCCGCCCATGGAGGCTACACCACATACTAATACGGGTGTTTCATCATGGATCGATACCCGGTACCTCAGAACCGATCCGCTATTGATTTGCTGGTTCAAATGGCTCTGAGCACTATGGGACTTAACAGCTATGGTCATCAGTCCCCTAGAACTTAGAACTACTTAAACCTAACTAACCTAAGGACATCACACAACACCCAGCCATCACGAGGCAGAGAAAATCCCTGACCCCGCCAGGAATCGAACCCAGGAATCCGGGCGTGGGAAGCGAGAACGCTACCGCACGACCACGAGATGCGGGCTATTGATTTGCAAATGTAATTACATTCATGCTCATAAATTAAGAATAATGCTGATATATGGCGAAACAACGCTCAGCTGGGCGGTTTGCGTGTTTAAATCACCTCGGGGTATGACCATGCGATGCATTTGACTTGTGGTCGTCGCATGGTGGCGCTGGAAGCAGTCCACATACGCAGAGGTGTCTTGGTGTACGTCAGAGTACAGTGTAGCTAGTAAGTGTGCAGGCGTTTTCAGACGTGCTAATGGTGACTGTGTGTTGAAAATGGCTCAAAGAACACATACTGATGACGTTATTAGGGGTAGAATACTAGGACGACTGGAGGCTGGTCAAATACGGAAGATCGCAGTACGGTTCCTCCGTGTGCAACAAAGTGTGATCTCAAAATTATGACAACGATTCCAGCAAATAGGAAACGTGTCCATGCGCTACAGTAAGGGACGTCCACAGCGTACAACCCCACAAGAAGGCCGATATCTCACCATCAGTGCCCGCAGATGGCCACGGAGTAGTGCAGGTAGCCTAGCTCGAGACCTTCCCGCAGCCACTGGAACAGGTGTCTCCAGACAAACGGTCTACAGACGACTGAACAGACATGGTGTATTCGCCCAGAGACCTGCAAGGTGCATTCCACTGACCCCTGGTCACAGGAGAGCCCGTAAAGTCAGGTGTCAAAAACACAGTGCATGGTCATTGGAACAGTGGTCCCATGTTACGTTCACGCATGAGTCCAGATATAGTCTGAACAGTGATTCTCGCCGGGTTTTCATCTGCCGTGAACCAGATACCAACCCCTTAATGTCCTTGGAAAGGACCTGTATGGAGGTCGTGGTTTTATGGTGTGTGGTGGGATTATGACTGGTGCACTCCTGGATGTCTTTGACAGAGGAACTGTAACAGGTCAGGTTTACGGGACGTCATTTTGCCTTTTCAGGGGTGTAGTGGGTAGCACCTTCCCCCTGATGGATGATAACACACGGCCCCACCGAGCTGCCATCGTGGTGGAGTACCTTGAAATAGAAGAAATCAGACGAATGGAGTGGCCTGCCTGTTCTCCAGACCTAAACCCCATCGAGCAAGTCTGGGATGCTCTCGGTCGACATAAACCTGCACGTCTTCACACCCCTACGACACTTCAAGGGCTCCGACAGGCACTGGTGCAACGAGGGGAGGCTATACCCCAGCAGCTGCTCGACCACCAGATCCAGGATATGCCAACCCGTTGTGCGGCTTCTATACTTGAGCATGGTGATCATATCCCATATTGATGTCGGGGTACATGCGCAGGAAACAGTGGCGTTTTGTAGCACATGTGTTTCGGGACGGTTTTCTCAACTTATCACCAATGCCGTGGACTTACAGATCTGTGTCGTGTGTGTTTCCTATGTGCCTATGCTGTTAGCGCCAGGTGTGTGTAGTGCCACGTTGTGGAGCACTACATTCTGCAATTATCCTTAATTTATGAGCATGAGTGTATTTCATATTCTCCGTATGCACTATTGCAACAATAAATCTTGACTGAAATGGAAACTCTAAGAGAATGTACTAAGCTTTTTTCCGGCAGTATATTTTAAGGAGAAATGTTTTAGTTTGGTGCTGGAGGAGCTGTGACATTGCATCTAATATGTCACACGGGGCGGGTATTGTTAACATAAAGAAATTCGCAAAGTTGATGTTTAGTCCGGTATCGTAAAAGAAGAGTTACTGCACTTGCTTCCAGTGAAATACTGCAAGAGGAAGGCAACAGCACGGGGCAAGTGGCACGAGGGTATCGGTAAACAGACGGGTCTTATACACATTCCAGTCCAGCGAAGCTGCCACAGCTGTGGACTTACGACTCGTGTATACCGCACAGTTGCTACCGTGTGCGATGAGGAATGCGCGCCGAGCGCTGCAGAGGCCACGTGTTTGCGGAGGACAGTTAGTTAGGACCAGCCTACCTGCGGAACGGGCCGCACAAACGCTTTGCAGCGGAAGCCGGCAGTGGGCAGCTGTTTTCGCGACATTCGTCACGGTGTCAGCGGGGTGCGTGCGCCGCTGTAATGGCTGGGCACAGCAGTAAATCATAGGCCGGCCGGCGCGCCGGCCTCTGGTCATTAGGCGGCGTATTAATTACGGCCGCTGCCTGCTTGCGCGCTCACACAGCCCTTTACGACAAGCTGGGTGCACGGCCCGTCCACAACACACAGGGCGCCTCGCTGCTGGCTCAGCGTGTGTGGCCGCCACGGTCTCAGCGCTCCACCCACGCCGTACGTCATTAGGCCGCGGAGAACTGTCCGCCTTCTGTTCCTGCTGTAGCGCACTAGCTGTCGTAGAAACCTGAGGAAGGACTGTCTCTGAGCACTATACGACTTAAATTCTGAGGTCATCAATCGCCTAGAACTTAGAACTAATTAAACCTAACTAACCTAAGGACATCACACACATCCATGCCTGAGGCAGGATTCGAAACTGCGACCGCAGCGGTTGCTCGGTTCCAGACTGTAGCGCCTAGAACCGCACGGCCACACCGGCCGGCGAGGAAGGGCTGTCAGCATTCGAAATGTGGGACTAAATGCGGATGTTACAAATTTAGTTACATACCAATAAATTACCGAAAGTTTCATTGCTTCCAGATAAATAAAGCAGGAGAGGCAACAAAATATGTAAGGAACGGGAGGACTACAAGCATTTGAGGCATTCCCACGGAGTTATTAAAATTGTAGAGCCCTGTACAACAGGTAAGCAAGGAGAGGGGGGGGGGGGAGATGTTGTTATCGGTGGCCAGTATTTCCTTTCTACAACACAAATGATCACGTGGAATAATACGATTATTTATTTACATCAACTGGATACATAACTTGAATAGAGTCCATGTTTTGTGGTATAAGCTCATCAGTAATAGTCCCCTTGCAGACATTATCGGTAATCTTGCCGTTACAAACTTGCTGGTAACCACAAGTTCCGTTATAGTCACTAATCTGGTCGCTTTGTACTCTCGTAACCTGCGATGAAGTAAACATGCACTGCGAATGGACTGACAGACGCCATACTGCAAGAGTGAGTCAGTGAGACCCTCTGGTCAGTGGCGACGGGCTAAATACTTGCTGTCGAGAGGGCGTTGGCGGCGTGTTGCTTCTGGTGTGTCTCTGGCCACACTCGTGATAGACTCGCTTCATCCAGCGCCTACTATCGATCTTCGTGCTACATCTTTGCCGACCGATGTGTTGGCTACAGCTTACACCAGCACAAAAATTATTCCTCTTTCGGATATTGTCGCTCTTCTCACTTAATGTGCTTCCAAAGAAAAATGAAAGGTCTTCCCGCCTAATTCAAGAAACAGTTTCATTATTTTTCTTTCGCATATACACCATTCGTCTAAATGCTTCCGAGACTGATTTTATTCCTGGCGTGTTAGCCACGTCAGTGCAGTGACTACGATGGCAGCTTGAACTAGTTACTGTAAATGACAGACGTGCATTCTACGAGCCACTTGTAGCAGGCACTGTTAAGTATTGTCGGTGCTCGACGTGTGTGAACCTTGCTGTGACACAAATCGCAATTCAGTAATATCTCTAAATCAGGTTTCCAACATATTCTCAAGAATCTTTCGAAGATTAGAAAAGCGTATACAAAGTTTGTCCTGTACATTTTTACTCCAGAATAAAAGCAACGACGTATGGAAACTTGCCGCGACTTGATTGAAACGTGAAGTGTGCACAATGCATTTCTGGAAGGGATCATCATCAGTAGAGATTTTGCTTCAACAATCTCTGTCATTACTTCGTAGCGGTAGTTTCATATGTACCATAGCATTCTGTATGTCATGGTTTCTGTTCATGTCTCGATACCATGGTATTAGACATGTTAGGTGGCAAGACGTTGCACCACACATTTAACATTCCTGTAGATTTATATTCGTATTAGATCACTGTTTACGATGCACAATCAGTGCCGGCCGCAGTGGCCGTGCGGTTCTAGGCGCTTCATTCCTGAACCACGCGACTGCTACGGTCGCAGGTTCGAATCCTGCCTCGGACATGGATGTGTGTGATGTCCTTAGGTTAGCGAAGTTAAAGTACTTCTAAGTCTAGGGGACTGAAGACCTCAGATGTTAAGTGCCGTAGTGCTCAGAGACATGTGAACCACAATCAAATTATTCATCATTTCATTGGCTGATAGTGGCTAGCCCCATGAACTAATAGTTTTTGTAGTAGAATAGTAGCTCCTTTAAAAGGAGAATGATCATAACAAAGAGAACGAATCCAATAGTATCCGACCAGTAAAGCCGCCACCCAGATTCCTTAAATAATCAAACACCATGAGTAAAACACTTTCTAACGACTGATTACTTTACAAATGAGTTGATTAAATAGTTGACGTTAAGAATATAATCTGGGTAATCTGCTCAGTGTTTTAAGCAAAAGCTAGCTTTTCACGCGCTTCACTGCACATAAAGTCATATTTCCTGGACAACTTGTAGTACAATGACATAATTTTGCTGGTACATTCAGTGGTATATGTGGATACTGTCTGCAAAATGTTTTGGCAATACAGCTAGCAGTAACAAATAAAAAATTACGTGATGCTTGATGCGTATCAAAGTGCCAGCTAAGAGTGCGACGCAACGCTTAGTCCGGAAATGGAGTCAGACAGGGTCTGTTTTGAATAAGACAAAAAAACATTCTGAAACGTACTCGCACAACAGACAATGTGGCTGCAGTTCACCAGAACATGCTTCAGAATCCTACCAAATCAAGCCGACTCCTATCGCAAAAAATCTGCGTGCAACGTCGATCACGCGGACGAATACTTCACCTGGACATGAACATGAAACCTTACCGAGTGTGGGTTGTTCATGCATTAAAACCAGTAGATGCTGCTCGGCGCCTCCAGTTTTGTTAGAGGCTGTATGTTGTTGTTGTCTTCAGTCCTGAGACTGGTTTGATGCAGCTCTCCATGCTACTCTATCCTGTGCAAGCTGCTTCATCTCCCAGTACCTACTGCAACCTACATCCTTCTGAATCTGCTTAGTGTACTCATCTCTCGGTCTCCCTCTACGATTTTTACCCTCCACGCTGCCCTCCAATGCTAAATTTGTGATCCCTTGATGCCTCAAAACATGTCCTACCAACCGATCCCTTCTTCTAGTCAAGTTGTGCCACAAACTTCTCTTCTCCCCAATCCTATTCAATACCTCCTCATTAGTTACGTGATCTATCCACCTTATCTTCAGTATTCTTCTGTAGCACCACATTTCGAAAGCTTCTATTCTCTTCTTGTCCAAAACTAGTTATCGTCCATGTTTCACTTCCATACATGGCTACACTCCAAACAAATACTTTCAGAAACGACTTCCTGATACATAAATCTATATTCGATGTTAACAAATTTCTCTTCTTCAGAAACGCTTTCCTTGCCATTGCCAGTCTACATTTTATATCCTCTCTACTTCGACCATCATCAGTTATTTTACTTCCTAAATAGCAAAACTCCTTTACTACTTTAAGTGTCTCATTTCCTAATCTAATTCCCTCAGCGTCACCCGATTTAATTTGACTGCATTCCATTATCCTCGTTTTGCTTTTGTTAATGTTCATCTTATATCCTCCTTTCAAGACACTATCCATTCCGTTCAACTGCTCTTCCAAGTCCTTTGCCGTCTCTGACAGAATTACAATGTCATCGGCGAACCTCAAAGTTTTTACTTCGTCTCCATGAATTTTAATACCTACTCCAAATTTTTCTTTTGTTTCCTTTACTGCTTGCTCAATATACAGATGGAATAACATCGGGGAGAGGCTACAACCCTGTCTCACTCCTTTCCCAACCACTGCTTCCCTTTCATGCCCCTCGACTCTTATGACTGCCATCTGGTTTAGTACAAATTATAAATAGCCTTTCGCTCCCTGTATTTTACCCCTGCCACCTTTAGAATTTGAAAAAGAGTATTCCAGTCAACATTGTCAAAAGCTTTCTCTAAGTCTACAAATGCTAGAAACGTAGGTTTGCCTTTTCTTAATCTTTCTTCTAAGATAAGTCGTAAGGTCAGTATTGCCTCACGTGTTCCAACATTTCGACGGAATCCAAACTGATCCCCCCCGAGGTCTGCATCTACCAGTTTTTCCATTCGTCTGTAAAGAATTCGTGTTAGTATTTTGCAGCCGTGGCTTATTAAACTGATAGTTCGGTAATTTTCACATCTGTCAGCACCTGCTTTCTTTGGGATTGGAATTATTATATTCTTCTTGAAGTCTGAGGGTATTTCGCCTGTCTCATACATCTTGCTCACCAGCTGGTAGAGTTTTGACAGGACTGGTTGTCCCAAGGCCGTCAGTAGTTCTAATGGAATGTTGTCTACTCCGGGGGCCTTGTTTCGACTCAGGTCTTTCAGTGCTCTGTCAAACTCTTCACGCAGTATCGTATCTCCCATTTCATCTTCATCTACCTCCTCTTCCATTTCCATAATATTGTCCTCAAGTACCTCGCCCTTGTATAAACCTTCTATATACTCCTTCCACCTTTCTGCCTTCCCTTCTTTGCTTAGAACTGGGCTGCCATCTGAGCTCTTGATATTCATACACGTGGTTCTCTTCTCTCCAAAGGTCTCTTTAATTTTCCTGTAGGCAGTATCTATCTTACCCCTAGTGAGATAAGCTTCTACATCCTTACATTTGTCCTCTAGCCATCCCTGCTTAGCCGTTTTGCAATTTCTGTCGATCTCGTTTTTGAGACGTTTGTATTCCTTTTTGCCTGCTTCATTTACTGCGTTTTTATATTTTCTCCTTTCATCAATTAAATTCAATATTTCTTCTGTTACCAAAAGATTTCTAGCAGCCCTCGTCTTTGTACCTACTTTATCCTCTGCTGCCTTCACTACTACATCCCTCAGAGCTACCCATTCTTCTTCTAATGTATTTCTTTCCCCTATTCCTGTCAATTGTTCCCTTATGCTCTCCCTGAAACTCTGTACAACCTCTGGTTCTTTCAGTTTATCCAGGTCCCATCTCCTTAATTTCCCACATTTTTGCAGTTTCTTCAGTTTTAATCTACAGGTCATAACCAATAGATTGTGGTCAGAGTCCACATCTGCCCCTGGAAATGTCTTACAACTTAAAACCTGGTTCCTAAATCTCTGTCTTACCATTATATAATCTATCTGATACCTTTTAGTATCTCCAGGGTTCTTCCACGTATACAACCTTCTTTCATGATTCTTAAACCAAGTGTTAGCTATGATTAAGTTGTGCTCTGTGCAAAATTCTACTAGGCGGCTTCCTCTTTCATTTCTTAGCCCCAATCCATATTCACCTACTATGTTTCCTTCTCTCCCTTTTCCTACACTCGAATTCCAGTCACCCATTACTATTAAATTTTCGTCTCCCTTCACTATCTGAATAATTTCTTTTATTTCATCGTACATTTCTTCAATTTCTTCGTCATCTGCAGAGCTAGTTGGCATATAAACTTGTACTACTGTAGTAGGTGTGGGCTTCGTATCTATCTTGGCCACAATAATGCGTTCACTATGCTGTTTGTAGTAGCTTACCCGCATTCCTATTTTCCTATTCATTATTAAACCTACTCCTGCATTACCCCTATTTGATTTTGTGTTTATAACCCTGTGTTCACCTGACCAGAAGTCTTGTTCCTCCTGCCACCGAACTTCACTAATTCCCACGATATCTAACTTTAACCTATCCATTTCCCTTTTTAAATTTTCTAACCTACCTGCCCGATTAAGGGATCTGACATTCCACGCTCCGATCCGTAGAACGCCAGTTTTCTTTCTCCTGGTAACGACATCCTCCTGAGTAGTCCCCGCCCGGAGATCCGAATGGGGGACTTTTTTACCTCCGGAATATTTTACCCAAGAGGATGCCATCATCATTTAATCATACATTAAAGCTGCATGTCCTCGGGAAAAATTACGGCTGTAGTTTCCCCTTGCTTTCAGCCGTTCGCAGTACCAGCACAGCAAGGCCGTTTTGGTTAATGTTGCAAGGCCAGATCAGTCAATCATCCAGACTGTTGCCCCTGCAAGTACTGAAAAGGCTGCTGCCCCTCTTCAGGAACCACACGTTTGTCTGGCCTCTCAACAGATACCCCTCCGTTGTGGTTGCACCTACGGTACGGCCATCTGTATCGCTGAGGCACGCAAGCCTCCCCACCAACGGCAAGGTCCATGGTTCATGGGGGGGGGGGGGGGGGATAAAAATGAATGGCTTGGACATGAATCTGTTCTTTATGAAGCCTGGTTTCACCTGAGTGGTTATGTCAACCCACAGAGAGGGACAAAGTTTACCGCTTACTACAAGCACCACGTAATTTTTTGTTTGTTACTGCTAGCTGTATTGCCAAAACATTTTGCAGACAGTATCCACAAATACCACTGAATGTACCAGCAAAATTATGTCATAGTACTACAAGTTCCAATATGAAATGCTACTATCAGGTAAATCAGTTTTACGGAAGGATGCTGGGAATGTTCATTTCAACTGAACAGGAATTCGCATACAACATTCTGGTGTGATTAATTCTACACAGTGATGACATGTCCACACACTCGTAGATGGGCGCATCGTATGAATGTGGGCTCGTGACAGAGGACAACTTTGATGTAGTGCGACTATTCTTTATTATTTATTCCAGAGTGTCTGTGTGTACACCAACGTTCCCTTAACAGAGTATGATGTCCTCCATCAACGATACGAAAATCTCCTCAACATTGCTCAAAAATGTTCAAATGTGTGTGAATTCCTAAGGGACCAAACTGCTGAGGTCGTCGGTCCCTAGACTTACACACTACTTAACTTAAACTAACGTATGCTGAGGACAACACAGGTACCCTTACTCGAGGGAGGACTCGAACCTCCTGCGGGAGGGGCCGCGCAATCCGTGAATGGCGCCCTAAACCGCGTGGTCACTCCGCGCGGCAAACATTGCTGGCGTGATGGCATTAAATGCAGGCGGAACTGCAGCCTTAAGCTCGTCAACTGCCTCGTAATGTGTGGCAGTAACATTCAGTTTAATGGACCCCCATAATGTATTTCGCAAGGTGACAGATTTAGGGCTTCTGGGAGGCCACTCCAAAGGTTCTTGGAAATGGACTGAACCACGTCCAAACCATTTTTCAGGAAATGCCTCATTGAGAATTTCTCTAACGGCTATAGCGTAATATGCTGTTCCTTCCTTCTTCTGCAACCATACATGGCCGAGCAGTCCTCTATCTAGCAGATGTGGAATAAACTAATCATGTAACATGGTGAGATATGCAATGTAATTCACAGCCCCTTCAGAGAAATACGAACCTACCGAGTGCTTTGCAGACATTGCAGCGCAGATCATAACATGTGGTGAGATGTGTTCAAGCTCTTCATGAAAACGTGGGTTTTCTTTACTCCAGAAATAAATATTTCTCGCTTTTTTTGTCACGATCCGTTGCACATTTCCAGAGTTTCCTTAAAATGTTTAACACCGGAGAGGGAATGAAACTGCCAGATGTTATGCATTGGGTGTGGTACTGGAATATGTTCGCAGTAAACCGAGGGGGTGAACAATCTGTCTGCCGTAATCGCATTCCCACGCTGGCATCCGCTGTACTGAGGAAGATGACGTCTTAGTGAAGCAAGCTACATCTATAGGAATAGTCGTAAATTTGAAATTGCAATATATAGACGATTTGTGTTAGGTCAAGCGACGCGGACAACATCTATAGGAAGAGATGTGGAATGTGTCACAACAAACCAAAGGTGAATACTGTGAGGAATTACGACCCCAAATTCCTGCAAGGCCGTGGTGTATAGGGATTCATTTCAACCGATCAACCATCTCCACACTCATTTGACTCCTCTTTAACCATGCCCCATTTTCTCTTCGTCTACACAGAATAAACATTTACGGCTCTCCTGTATAAGAGAATGATTCTGAATCAGAAGCTGATATAAACATCTCGTTTCCGCGACCCAGAGTAGACTACGAAAGATCAGAATTTTTGAAGACATTGATTAATATGGGATATCACCTCCCTCAGATAGCTTCTTCTGCTTTACTTACCAAACATATTCGCCTCTACATAGTTTCCTTAAGAGTGTAGAGGAAAATCTGTAATTTTTAACATAAGGAGCTGCCAAATAAAAATCGAACACCCGCCACAATGAGCTAATGGAATGGTTCCATTCGTAAGCAACCACCACAGTTGTTTAGACATTTATTCCACTGGGAGACGAGACGATCAATTCCTGTTTCGTGGAACACAGTCGGACGCTAAAGGATCCACAACCACACCCACTCTTGCATTTCTTTGTCAGACTGAAACCAACGTCCACGCACGCTTTCTTCAGATCGCTTTTTGAGTTTATGGTGTATCGCAGTTTCTGCGAAGTGTCTTCACCGCTCTGCGCATTGATTCTAGTTTCACTTCGAGCAGAGGACCCCTGCTGTCTAAGAGGGAGATCATCACGACCTTACCGAACAATGTGAACAACTTTGGATTTCTTTCCGAGAGAGATGTGGGATGTTTCCACTGTTGGCTTTCCTGTTTGCCCTCAGGCTGTCGGAATGTTGTCTGTCGGAATCATCCCGTCGCACGAGAACGCCCACCTCACACTGCCAATCGGACGAAGGTTACGCTTCGGCTATTTAATTGGAAAACACTGCAGCATCCCCCGTACAACCCGGATCTTTCACAGTGCAATAACTGCATCTTTGGTGACCTGAAGAAAGAGAGGCGTGGATGTCGGTTAAAGTCGGACGAGGAACTGCAAGCTTGGGTGCGGTTGTGGATCCACCAGCGGCCGATCGCTTTATATGAAACGGGAATTGGTCGTCTCGTCTCCCAGTGGGACAGATGTCTTAGTGCATGTGGTGATTATTGTTGAATGCTATCATTCCATGATCCGGTTGTTAAGGGTGTTCGGTTTTCATTTGACTGCCCCTCACACTATTCATACACTTCGGGCCATTAAAATTGCTACACAAAGAAGAGATGCAGATGATAAACGGGTATTCATTGGACAAATATATTATACTAGAACTGACGTGTGATTGCATTTTCACATATTTTGGGTGCATAGATCCTTAAAAATCAGTACCCAGAACAACCACCTCTGGCCGTAATAGCGGCCTTGATACGCCTGGACATTGAGCCAAACAGAGCTTGGATGGCGTGAACAGGTGCAGCTCCCCATGCAGCTTCAACACGATACTACAGTTCATCAAGAGTAGTGACTGGTGCATTGCGACGAGCCAGTTGCTCGGCCAACATTGATCAGACGGTTTCAGTTGGTGAGAGATCTCGAGAATATGCTGGCCAAGGCAGCAGTCGAACATTTTCTGTATCCACAAAGGCCCGTACAGGACCTGCAACATGCGGTCGTGCATGATCCTGCTGAAATGTAGGGTTTCGCAGAGATCGAATGAAGGATAGAGCCACGGGTCGTAACACATCTAAAATGTAACGTCCACTGTTCAAAGTGCCGTCAGTGATAACAAGAGGTGACCGAGACGTGTAACCAATGGCACCCCATACCGTCACGCCGGGTGATACGCCAGTATGGCGATGACGAATACACGCTTCCAATGTGTGTTCACCGCGATGTCGCCAAACACGGATGCGACCATCATGATGCTGTAAACAGAACCTGGATTCATCCGAAAAAATGACGTTTTGCCATTCGTGCACCCATATTCGTCGTTGAGTACACCATCGCAGGCAGTCCTGTTTGTGATGCAGCGTCAAGGGTAACCGCAGCCATGGTCTCCGAGCTGATAGTCCATGCTGCTGCAAACGTTATCGAATTGTTCGTGCAGATGGTTTTTGTCTTGCAAACGTCCCCATCTGTTGACTCAGGGATCGATACGTGGCTGCACGATCCATTACAGTCATGCGGATAAGATGCCTGTCATCTCAACTGCTGCTGATACGAGGCTGTGGGGATCCAGCACGGCGTTCCATATTACCCTCCTGAACCCACGAATTCCATATTCTTCTAACAGTCATTGGATCTCGGCCGACGCGAGCAGCAGTGTCGCGATACGATAAACCGCAATCGCGATAGGCTACAATCCGACCTTTATCAAACTCGGAAACGTGATTGTACGCATTTCTCCTCCTCACACGAGGCATCGCGACAACGTTTGACCAGGCAACGCCGGTTAACTGCTGTTTGTGTATGAGAAATCGGTTGGAAACTTTCCTCATGCCAGCAAGTTGTAGGTGTCGCCACCGGCGCCAGCCTTGTGTGAATGCTCTGAAAAGCTAATCATTTGCATATCACAGCATCTTCTTCCTGTCGGTTAAATTTCGCGTCTGTAGCACGTCATCTTCGTGGTGTAGCAATTTTAATGGCCAGTAGTGTTTTTCCATTTTCCTGTACCACTTACGACTAAATTTAAGAAATGCACCAAGGTGACAAAGTCATGGGATTGAGATATGCAAGTATAGAAATGTCGGTAGTATCGCGTACCCGAGGTATAAACGGACGGAGCTGTCGTTTGTACTCAGGTCATTCAAGTGGATAATTTTCTGATGAGATTATGGCCGCATGTCAATAATTAGCAGCCCGTGGGGCGAAACAGACAAGAATTTGTATTCAGTCGGCAACGTTAAATAACATGTAACCTATGATTCCTATTCAATAATGAACGGAAAACGTGTACACGTAATAAGAAAAACGGAATTACACTTAACGCAGTCAACAGCACCTGAGCGGGCACACGCCACTGTCCGTGTGATAATACAACTCACTTCAGTCACGATTTAATCATGATTGCAGAATGTCCGCAACCGGCTTAACAGGGAATCGTAGCGTTTTCTCTACTTTATACAAGGTAAATTCGGTCGATACCGACCCAAGAGCGGTTACACACACGGTGGACTTTCCGCCGCGATCAATTGTCCGTCGCCACCGTTCCAACAGTAGTGCACTGAAGTAAATTAGAGTTTGCACGTCAGGCGGAGAAATAAACGAACGGTAAACCTGCCGACGGCGGTGGCTGTGCGACCGCCGGCTGCCACTGGTGCAACGGTAGTTTAACCGTCACCGCCCAGGTTGTGAGTGGCGTACGTTCCCAAATGTGCCGTTTTCCTAACGTCGAGAGTTTTTCTTTTTTTCAGTGGGAGCTGAATCTTCGTGAATGTACACAGTAATTAAATGGTTTTTCCTTTGCAAATGTGAATAATACGTATATAAATAACGAAATTTTAATTTCATTAATTCAAGAAAGGACCGTTTAGTGAGACAAAACCGTCGACATATTCATGACGGAGACGCTACCAGAAACGTTTGGCATGAAGCTGCCTGGAAATTAGGAGCGACATTGATGTGTTGTACGAAAGAGAGAGAAATCATTTTGTTAAGTGCATAATTTTTTTCGCGTGTATATCGCCTACTAGAAGAAATTCGAGTCAGAGAGCCTAAAAGTAGTGGGGCTCATTGTCTGTAGTGGCACAAAACTTGAAGGCGTTTCCTGGTTTTATTATTTATGTGTTTTTTTATCATCGTAACGGTTTTGGTTGGGTATTATTAACAAATAATTTATTTCTAGAAATATAAATATTCTTGGAAAAATCAGTGAAAACGCCACTTTTCGCGAAAAGGTTTATTGTGCTTGCAAGTTACTTCTTTTGTTACAAAAAAAAGGGTTCTGAGCACTATGGGACTTAACATCTGAGGTCATCAGTCCCCTAGAACTTAGAACTACTTAAACCTAACTAACCTAAGGACATCACACATCCATGCCCGAGGCAGGATTCGAACCTGCGACCGTAGCGGTCACGCGCTTCCAGACTGAAGCGCCTAGAACCGCTTGGCCACCACGGCTCTATTGTTATAATCATAGAAGATAAAAGTTCCGTATTTCTATTGGAATACTTATGTTCAGTGCGAAAGCAGCCCATTTGATTGTTTATTGTTGTGGACGCCATGCTGTTCGAAATGCCTTTATTTCTTGGGCATTTGCCCGTGAGTGCTCCCTGCACTTGAAACGAAATATTTACGTAGAATGTTTTTCACATTGTTTCCTTTGAGACAATTGTAGTATTCTGTCCTTGAATATCTTCCCGCCGGCTAATTTATCTGTCCTCAACCATATATCCATCTCCATCCCTAATACAGTTATTAAGAATAACGCATGCTTTAAAATTGTCACTAGCAAATTGTGCTTGGGCATTTGATGATTGTTGTGAGATTCTTCGGTTCTTGCGAACGCACATTGTATTTGCCTTCTTGTTCGGCGTAATCGATAATGAAAGATTTGCTTGTCAACTGTTAAATGTGTTCCAGCATAAGCCATTTATATAGCCCAAATGCTGCACTATCAACAAAAAAATGTGGCACTTTCTGACATCCTGCACCTGGTAGGCACTTCTTGTCAGGTAGATTTTTTGAACTGCTATCTGATGATTTGCAAAGTTGAGTGTATTTAAAAATCTACGAGTAAACATCTTGTTCATAGCTCCCAAAGTGCACATAAACGAAAGGTACTTACTATCTTCTGCAATGCCCGTTAACACAACTGAAAAATAGTCTTTGTATTTAAAATACATATATCCACTTTCTATTGGACTCTCGATGGGGATATGCTTCCATCTACTGCATCTACACAATGGGAAAAGTCTTATGCATATTCAAATCCATTTGGTACTGTCTGACACATTTCCTTCGTAAGGGGATACAAACACTGGCTGTGCATAATCTTCCACAGAGCTTGACAAAGTTATCAACCACTCTTGCTGTTGAGTTTCTTCCACTTGTTAGATATCTGAAAAACGAAAAAAAGAATTACTTAATTTCTGAAGATGGAACAAATTGTTATTTTTTTGTACATACTTAACTTGGGCGGTACATAATTATTTTCCTTTTTAGATAGAAGTGATAATAATAATGCCGTGTGAAGAGGGCCTCCCGTCGGGTAGACCGCTCGCCTGGTGCAAGTCTTTCGATTTGACGCCACTTCGGCGACTTGCGCGTCGATAGGGATGAGATGATGATGTTTAGAACACAACACCCAGTCCCTGAGAGGACAAAATCTCCGACCCAGCCGGGAATCGAAACCGGGCCTTAGGATTGACAAGCTGTCGCGCTGACCACTCAGCTGCCAGTGATAAAACAATAGAAGCACCCAGTGACGCCTCGGCCAAGCCTGAAAAGAGGGCAAAAGATAGCAAAACCAGTACCTCACAAGCATGCATTCGTCGACATAGTAAATTCTGGAAATTTGTGATAAGTTCCTATGAGACCAAACTCCTGAGGGCATCAGTTCCTAGGCTTACACACTACTTAATCTAACATACGCTAATGACAGCACACACACCCATGCCCAAAGGAGGACTCGAACCCCCGATGGGGGAAGCCGCGCGGACCGTTGCAACAATAAACCTAGAATTTAGTCTCTGTTCATTTAAGGCAACGCTGTGCGCTTAACAGCAATAAACAATTTAAATAACACAGAAAAACTAAGTGAACTAGTTTGTTGGTGAAAATGCACTGTCAATTAGTGTTTGCCCATTTTATAGCCGTGTGTGCAAAAACTAGATTCCTGTGAACGCCGACTGTCAATTGACCACGGCGAAAAAAATCCACCGTGTCTGCAACCGAACTTCGGCAGTTGTTCAAAACAGCTCGGTAACGGAATTTAACCGTCACAGTTCTGTAAATATGTATTCATGCATTTTCTGTACACAATTAGATATACAACGTAAACATGTGTTTTTGATGGTTAAATAGAGTACAAACTCTGGAGACCAAATAAAACAAAACACTAAAGGCAAACACGCACTACTATGATCGCAGTAGTTCGGTATAGCCCATACGAAAGTGTAACAGAAACGTTCTTAGAACAATGATGACAGGGTTATCGCGAAGTTTTACAGTATAAATTTATAAAACCTATATTCCAGGAAGACTGAGTCACAATTCTGCCGTCACCATCTTATATCTCCCTAAGGAATAATTAAAATAACGTAAGACAGTTTAGGGAACGCCCAGAGACATAGAGATATTCATTTACTCGTTTCTCAAGATGGAAATGGAATAAGACATAGCCAGCCGAAGTGGCCTAGCGGCTCTATGCGCTACAGTCCGGAACCGCGCGACCGCTACGGTCGCAGGTTCGAATCCTGCCTCGGGCATGGATGTGTGTGATGTCCTTAGGCTAGTTAGGTTGGGAGTAGTTCTAGGGGACTGATGACCTCAGCAGTTAAGTCCCATAGTGCTCAGAGTCATTTGAATCATTTTTGAATAAGACATGAAATAACTAATAACAGTATGCACAGTGGCTGGTGGAGCTTGTGTGTGGATATATCTATATCCGGATCCTGCTCCAGCTGCTGCCGGGTATGGGGTTGTTAGTATGCAGTTTTTCAATGTTAGTTTCAGAGGGTGGCCGGATGCCTTTCCTGTCGCCACCCCGTACCCCCTGGACGGAAGTTAGCTAAATGACATCTACGACATTCTTACAGTGTAGCATGGAAGAAGAACGAACGTAAAGATCGAGAGCCCATGTAGGAGGGGCTGCACCTGTTCTTCATGCGAGAATCACCATCAACCGAAAGGACATTTAACAGGCAGAAAATAGTAGTCGTTAAAATGCGAAACATTGGAGAAAATGTTTGAAGTGAACTTTCTGATTCTTGCGTAAAATGGTCGTATTTTCTATTGTTTATCTAGGAAGTCGCAGTACAGTACTTCCGAAACCACCACACAGCGAGCCACATTAAACGAAAACAGACCGCAGCAGGCACTCATGAGTTTCCAGAATGTTTCCGTCTGTCAGTCATGTCAGCAACAGAGACATGAATGTTGTATTCGGTTTACCGCCGGTCAAAAACTTGCAGTCAAGTGGCTAAGTCGTTTGTTCCTTCCGGGTGCTAATCAACGCACATAGACTGTAAAATTTAACCCATTTGTAAGAAAATATATCGGTTGAAAATTCGTAACTACTTCAGCAAAGGTCAAAAGTTGTGATTGAGATAAAATTTCGGCAACAAGGAATAAGTTGTGCATGTTTTTAAAAAGCCGTTCAGAACTCAGAGTTCTGTTACTAAGTCACAGAATTAAGGCACAGTTCCCGTTCGTTTCTCTGATTCCTTCCAGCTTTTAACATAACACCAGCCTCTGGAAAAACTTCCTGTTTATGAAACGTGTCTACCTACAATGTCATTTTGATCCCTCGTTACACTGTCTTGATACTTTTGACTGTAAGTTGTTCTGGGCAGTCTCTACAGAGAAAAGTCGTTTGTTATAAAATACCTATCGACGGGCACAAACGTTGTGCGCTGCTGAAAGATACTAACCTCTATATGTATGTTTTTTCCTCTTTCGGGCTATCTTTCCATGAAACGAAAGCCAACACAGTAAGCCCTCAAAAATCGAAGCTTCCCGCTGCTGGATCGCTGCTTAGCGCCTTTATTCGCTACAGATGACTGGCCGCGAATCAATGGCCACTAAGCTGCAGAGATATTGACTATTCGGCTGCCTCCATCCCTTTCATATTCCGAACAATAGGAGAACATTGTAATACGTCACAGCACTCGCGTCATACTTCAGCTGTGAAGAGAATATCGCTATCGAGACAACTGCTAAACTGAATGCCACGCAGAGGACATTTTTAGAGCCCATAAAATAAAGTCGGCCCCACTGTGCTTTACTAACAGCTAGTGTGCCCTTTTAATCTCTAAACTGAGAATTAGTTCAATCATCTAGTTACAGGCGACTTCGTTTTGAATTATCTGTTTCCACAAGTACAAAGTTACTTTTTTCCATATGTAAAACTCATATTAAATCCTACAGGGAATTCTCCGAGAAAACGCGGATCGAGCCCTGGATATTCTGATTAGGAGTAAACACTGGAAATTATCGGAATAACGACGACAACGTCACTACTTTTTTCGGAGCTGTTGGTCTGCCCGAAAACGTTCGATGTGGGTGACCATTACCCTTACCTTTGGGAGCTTATGCGAAGAAAACTGCATCGTTTAGAGACTAATTGCTAATATTAATGAATATATATTTTCGTTTCATTAATAACTAACATATTTGAACGACATTTCATTACATAACAGGATTTTGGCATTTTCCAGTGTTCATTTTTGTTATGAACAGTATGAAATCTGTCTGGTAACTAGTGAGCACAATTGGCATAATTTAGTTTACATCTACATCATTTAATTCATATAGATATTCAGATGTAATGCGTTTTTTGAGTTTTGAGTACAGGGAGTCACAGAGAAGCGCCAAAAAATTGAGATCTCTTAGCAAAAATTTGTTAGGCGGTATTTTTCTTCACGAAATCTCTTCCAAAATTGAGTAATTGAACAACTAACTCGTTCCAGTGCTTTTAGTCCTTCGCCCTCTTGCAGTTCCTGTGACTACAAATCTACAGTAGTTGAATTCTTTACAATTGGCGGTCAAACGAGGCAGCCATCGTTCAAAAAATTAACAGCAAACGGACTTTCCAGAAACGGATATGAATATTGAAGCGTCTTCATTCATTAAACTAGCGATTGTTTCTTTATTGAGATCGTTGATTCCTCCCAGGTGCTAATCCATGCAAATAGACGGTAAAATTTAACACGACATCCACCTCTGGAAAAACATTCTCTTTATAAAACATGCCTACATATAATGTGGTCCTCATTCCTCGTTCTGTTATCTTGATACTTTTCATTGTATGTTGTCCTGCGCAGTCTATAGTTAAGATAGTCACATATTATAAAACGCCGATTAACATACCTTAACTTCAAAACGAATTTCAGTAATTTTCTTCAAACCTTTGAAATAAGCAAATGTTTTATTCCCATGTTCGTTCCAAAACAGTCTTAGCTAAATACCTTCTGCTCTAAATCATACTAGTACGTAAGGTTTCCACTCCCTTGTAATGATATGTTTAGCATTTGCAAATTCTGAACAATACTTGCATCTTCACAAAAAGAAACAAAGAATACAGTATCTTACAATTACGTTATGAATCTAAGGATATGAAACAGAATGATTACATAGCGACAGTTGTATGAAAAACAGGTGGCAAACTGTGGTTCATTGGTAGGACACTGGGAAAATGCAGTCACTCTACATGCGAGATTGCTCACAAAACATTCGTACTATCCAGCCTAGAATGTTACTGAAGTACTAAATAGAGGTAGTAGGGCTTTACGAACGTATACAAATAAAAGCAGCACAGGTTCTCTTCACCCACGGGAAAGCATGACGGAGATTGTGAAAAACCTGAACTGACGGACTCTAGAAGCCAGTCACCAGCAATCTCGCGAAAGCCTACTTACAAAGTTTCAAGATCGGCCGTTAAAAGATGACACTGCAACGCCTAACGTATCGCTCCCATAGGAACCGTGAAGAAAAGATTGGATTAATAACAGCATACACAGAAATGTTCTTACCTGCACTACACAGGAATGGAACGGAAAGTGGACTCTAAAACAAAAAACGCACCATGAAGGAATTAGCCAAATGGGTCGGAAAACGGTAAGTTTGATGTACATGTTCAGGCAAACAAATGAATACAATTTCCGAAAAATTGGATGATTTATTCAAGAGAAAGAACTTCACAAATTGAGCAAGTCAATAACGCTTTGGTCCACCTTTGTCCACTACACAAGCAGATATTTGGCTTGGCACTGATAGAGTTGCTGGGTATCATCCAGAGAGATATCGTGTGAAACTCTGTCAAATCATCGCGTTAGGTTGCCAAAATCCCCAGCTGGTTGGAAGGCCCTACCGATAATGCTCTTAATGTTCTCAACTGGAGAAAGACCCGACGACTTCGCTGGCGAAGATAGGGTTTAGCAAACATTAAGACAAACAGTAGAAACTCTCAGCCAGTGCGGGCGAACATCGAAATGTAAGCCCAGGATGCCTTGCCGTGAAGGGCAACAAAACGGAGCGTAGAATATCGTCAAAGTACCACTGAGCTGTGAGGATGCCGCAGATCGCATCCAGTGGGGTGCTGACATCCCCCAGACCCACCAGCCAATGTGACGGGCGACAGTCACGTTGGTATCCCACAGTTGTCTACGGCGTCTCCAGACACGTCTTCACTGGTTCAAAATGGCTCAAAGGGTTCAAATGGCTCTGAGCACTATGGGAGTTAACTTCTGAGGTCATCAGTCCCCTAGAACTTAGAACTACTTAAACCTAACTAACATAATTACATCACACACATCCATGCGCGCGGTTCCAGACTGTATCACCGAGAACCGCTCGGCCAACCCGGCCGGCCCTTCACTGGTCATTCGGGCTTACTTCGAAGTGCGGCCCATAACTGAAGACAATTCTACCTCAGTCAATGAGATTCCAGGCCTTGAAATAAGCGCACGTACGAACTGGAGTGGCCCCATGATGCGTAAATGACATGGCACAGCGAACAATGTGGAGGGGGACTGCGTCTTCCAGCTGTGTAAATGTTGTGCCCCAAATTCAAGTATAATGTCCTTTGAGCAATACACCGTATTTGGGCCAGTGGGTGATCACGGATAATACCGCCTCATACATGGCTTCGAAATAGGTTTCGCCAGTTAGTGACAACCATGGGGATTACGATCTGCCCCCTCTGTAAACAAAACGGCTACACAGACGTCAGTATGGTGGTGGCCATATGAACGAAATAACCGCAATATTCTAACTGCAAGTGAAAAACAGCCCTGCACAGTTCCCATAGTATTTGCAGGTTGTAGGGATAGAAGGCACAACCATGTAAAACATGCTACACAAACAGTTGGACAGGATGAATCACCTAAACTTGCACCACAAATGTGGCGGAAACGGAAAGTACTACCGGCGTGCAGTTTTCACAGGATGCATCGGCAGTCATGGGTTCGTATTTTTAGCCAATAAACAGGTTTTAATAATACTCACAACATGGCCGGCCACGGTGTGCCAGACTTCACGCGTGCAGCGTTCGCAGGTTGCACGGGGACAGAGGCCTGGCCTGTTACTCAGCTTTGCTCGGTCCTTCTCGGAACGACCCGGAATAGCACGACATCTCATTTAGCACTGTGGTGCAGCATTCTGCAGTCGGCGCAACTCTCTTAGTTCGGCAGGATCGTTGTGTCAGCGCTGTTTACCCGTCGAAATTTGTAAGTGGTATGAAGGACGTTCATAGGTCCAGTAGCTGTATGCACAGAAAGAGGGTCTCTAGCGATCTATCGTCACAATCCTTTAAGATGAATGGGAATGACAGAAGAGACGGTTGAGAATTCTCAATTTGCATAAGCGACGAGTACTGTCAATTTCCTATGAACGACGTTATAGTGCCATGCAGAAAGAATTTAAGCTTTTAGATAATAACTAAAGAAAAAATTACAATGATCGACAGATGGAATTCACTGTCCTTTACATCAACAAGCACTTCCTGCTAAATTTACAGGCACGGAGCACTACAAGAAATTGGTGATACGAATAGTAAAATTTCTGTACTCGCACCCATTATTCCACTTGTATTTGCAATAGTTTTCGATGGAAATGAACGAAGAGTATGGAGACTTAATATATCACTGCGCAGTGCGTTGGTTAAGACAAGGGGCATGCCTGCAACGATTCGTCGATTTAAATTTCGCTACTGTTGAATTTATGAAGGGAAAAGAAGAGAAGGAACAAAAATTAGAACATTTGGAATGCATTGCAAACTTCATCATTTAAGTGGACGTGACTGCACGCCGCCACAGTACGACACTGCAAGGTAACTTCTTTTGTTATTTGACGGGGATGCATTTAAAAAGAAAATCTCGTTGTAGAACTAACACATTTTAGCGAAGTACAGTTCCGTAAGTTCAATAACATTAAAGAAAGCGCGAGGTTTGAAGAATGCATTGTGGCCCTGCAAGGATTAAAACGATAGTTTTATAAAGGTTTTGAGGACACTGTCAATTTTACATGTGTTTTCGAACGGTTTTCTGGCCCATGTGTCGTTTCAGTTTAAAGCGCCCTTGTGCATGTGCAGATGCAGCTGACTGACATGCAAGGTAATTCCAATTCTAATTAAAAATCCTTTTACGTTGAAACTGTCCAGGACGTCTACATTGCTTTTCTCAGACAAATTTTCCAAGTCTCCGTAATGAGGTTGCAGAAATGCTACAATATTTCGATCGACATATTTGTGTGAAAGACTTTTGTTCGATTATGAAACTAAATAAGTCACGATTACATAGCAACATGAGTGTGAAACGGTTTGATATTATCTGCATCTGTCCGTATGCCGACAGTCTATAGCAGATAAAATTTATATTATGTCTTCAGCTATACAAAAATAAGTAATAAATACTGAAATCTTGATTTGTTTGTGATCTTTGCTGCTGAGAAATATGAAATATAAAACAGTACGACTGTACTGCCATTTAAATCCGGCACGTTGGCTGTTTTCCCCTCTGCCCCCTTCTCGCGTTCAGACAGCGTGGAGTCGCTGTGGAGGAAATGTGAAAGCGAGGCCGAGCGTTTTGACACTCGGGCCTGACCGTACGCTGCGAACCGAAAATTTGGCCACCCCTGACTTAGATAGTGTAGTTTTTGTGCAAACATACACTTCTTTGAATTTAACAATGCCTAAAGACGGTAACAAACTAAAAGTAGGGAAAATTAGAATGTCAGTGCTGTTTGTTACAGGATTGTAGTGCGAGTCGTTTACAAGGTGTCGTATTTCGAAACGTTCTCACACCGACACTTGTTTGTGCCATTCAGCCTGCTTAGTTGCTACGTGCGATGTTGTTATGTTTGCTTTCACTGTTCTTGCGTGTTCACGTGTTCCTTGAGTGCGCTGGTACTCGGTAGTGTGTGACAGTCCAAGCGGTATGTCGCGAGTAGACTATACGATTTCCCACTGTAGAAAAAGCCACATGCTCATCATTTATGGAGGGAGTAAAAGGAATGTAGTTCGTTCTTGTACGGTATAGCCGGCAAGATATCCCAATAGACATCAACCAACTCCGCAGTTATTTATCAGCCGCTTCAACCAGTATGTGAAACACGAAGACGACATAACAGAAGGAAACAAATGATACAGAAGAGAGGGAATTCAGTGTTATTGCTACTGTTGCAGTTGATCCGAATGTTAGCTCCCGCACAATTTCAAGAGGAAGTGGCGTGAATCAGGCAAGTTTCCTACACGTTCTCCATGGAAACAGGGTCCATCTCTATCACATCTCTCTCAATCAAGAGCTGCATCGAAACGATTATGAGAATTGTGTTAACTACTGCACACGGGTGCGACTTCTGCACATGGGCGTCAAGACAGGATTGTGTCTATTGTGTATTCAATTGAGGACCTAGAAACGACGGAGAGGCTTCGTCCCCGCCGTAGCCCTCAGTGGTTCACAACCCCACAACAGGCTACAGCAGTCCACTCACACCACCGCCGCCCCACACTGAACCCAGGGTTATTGCGCGGTTCCGCCCCCAGTGGACCCCTCTGGAAACGTCTCACACCAGACGAGTGAAACCCCAAATGTTTGCGTGGTAGAGTAATGATGATGTACACGTACGTGGAGACAGTGTTTGTGCAGCAATCAAGGACATAGTGTAACTGAGGAGGAATAAGGGGAACCAGCCCGCACTCGTCGAGGCAGATGGAAAACCGCCTTAAAAACCATCCACAAGCTGGCCGGCACAGCGGACCCAGACACTAATCCACCGGGCGGATTCGTGCCGGGAACCGGCACTCCTTCCCGCTCGGGAAGCAGTGCGTTAGATCGCGCGGCTAGCCGGGCGGGCTCAAGACATGATACTCCAGATGTATCACGTACCTTGTTTAGTGATGAAGCCACGTTTACGAGTAATGACCTGGTAAACCGCCTAAACATCCAGTACACTGGTGTTTTGACAATCCCCTTTGGCTTTGTTAGGTGGAAAGTCAGTGTCCACAGTGGGTATACGTGTGGTGCGGGACAGTGACGGAACATTGAACGTGCACAGGTATCACAGCCACCTAACTTACCATCTTCCACGGATGCTTGGAGACGTTCCTCTGAAGACTAGGAGGAAGCTGTGGCACCAAAATGATGGCTGTCCAGCCCATAGTGCACGAATTACTACAGACCGTCTTCACGAACTGTTCCCAAATCGTTAGATTGGACGCAGAGGACCTGTACCTTGGCTGGCCCATTCCCCAGCTTTTTCCTGTGGGAAAAGTGGAAAGACGCTGTCTACAAGGACGCACCAACTACATCCAGCGATATGCAACGACGTATTAATACAAACTGCTCGGGCATCTCCACTGAAATACTGGCACGTGTGCAGCAGTAATTCCATACCAGACTGCAAGTGCGTATTGCCACTGCCGGGGATCGTTCTGAACACGACCTGTTATGAGCAGTTGTCTCGTTACTGGCCACAATACACATAACTAGTGTTTGCCCTTGTGTTGTTCTTTGGTGTGTGCTACCACGGGTATTATACACGCGTTGGCGTGCGAACTTTCAAAACATCTCGTAAACGACTCGCGCTAGAATCCTGCAACAAACACCACTGCCATTCTAATTTACCCTGCTTTTAATTTGGTAATGTCAATAGGCATTGTTCCATTTAAAAACGTGTATTTTGGCACAGAAAATACTCTTTCTAAGTATTATAACAACACGCTGACTGACGAACAATGCGAGCCCTTGACTACAAATCCATTCTGCGAAAACCACATATCAATAGCATTTTCCATTTCCGCAATATTTACGGTGCAATGTTTAGGTGGTTCACCCCGTGTAAATGTCTAGGTAGCGTATTTTACTTGGGTTTGTGTTATTTCCTATAGCCTGTAAATGCTAGGAGAACTGGCCAAAGCTGTTTCCCACTTGTAATTATCAACTGTAACCATAGGTATCTTGTGTGTGTTGCTTGTTTCTTCTCTCCTTCCAACAGTCCTCCCACAAACACATCAGATAATTTACTAACTGATGTTTTCTGCACAGTTCTAAGTGCACCACTAAATGGACTACTCCTGTCAGTATAGACTAACCAGATCAACAAATCCATACTTCAACAACTGATTTTCTGTCCATGAGAGAATAAGTATTAATGGCTTGCTCTTTGCGCACTTACTTGCAGGTACTAAACAACTCAAAAGGGTAGTTCTCCTAATAACTATAATTATTAGACTGCAAATGAAGTAAAAACCGATCTTTACCTACACCTTACAATTCACGTCCCTGTGTACTGCAGGTGCAGACTGGAGCCAATCACTATCCACATGTACAGTTGTTCATAAAAGAAATATATGTATATTAATATTAAAATGAGTGACAGTATCTGGTTAGTATAGCTTTCAAAGAATAACGTTCTGCTGACAAGACACAGCGGGAGTTTACGGGGGCAGTGGTATCAAAAGACTTCAATAAATCAAAGAAAAAGATGGAAAGCTCACTCATACCCACATTCATTCATAAAACAATATTACATCGCCGTACTAATTATATGTGAAATTCATAACAGGGAGAGATGTGAAAACTGTTAAAAATTATCAGTGAGAGTGGGACTGGCGCATAAAAACGTAAGAAAGTGAATTTTTAATTTGAGATGTAAACAAATTGAGTGAGAAGTTACGTCCCTTCGTCGAGTGTCCAGCTGGTGGTCTAGTAGTTAAGCGTTGCTGCCTCAGTACCAAGGCATCACGGGCGCGGAGATTCTCTTCGCAAAGCGTGTTGTTGTTAGTTCGCGAACAACAAGATGTTAATACAGTCGGTTACTTTCAAACAGCAGCTCAAGACTCATTGAGCAATATTCTTGTTCTTTTTTCGAATGGTCCCATAGGTTAGCTGTTCCCTTGCTTGTTTCACGCAGCTGGCATATTACCGTTGTTACCGAATCCATTAAGGAAGGTACAAAGCTTTAATATGTAGTCTCAACATTATGTAGAGAGACAGAGAGAGATAGCACACAAAACGTACATCATAACGCGACAAAACACAGAATTATTCTCTTTCTACAGCTATACAAAAACTCCGTTCCTGACAAACTATCGTTGCCATCTTAAATAGAGATACTCTTATTACGGGCTGTCTCATAACCAAATCATTGCTTACGAAAGGAAGAATTTGCAAGGTGTACTGAAAAAATGTTACAGTCGTCAGTAATTAACGTAAGTACTAATAATTTTTGCTTTTAACAACTACTATTTTCAAATTATATTCAATATACAGGATGTTTTAGAGGTGTAAGTGCAGATGTTTTTATTGGTGACTAGGGGCAGTGTATTGTACAAGATTACATCAATGTTTACTTCATTTTCAGGCTAAGAACTACGGCTATTAGCAGTAGCATATTTTTATGTTGGTCAGTACCTCCAACTACATGTGGCAAGAGCAAGTCATTAATGATTATATCCGCCTACGTGGGAGGTCATGTGACGAAGTGTGGACATGTGGAAGCAACACAGTTAGTCTATAATGACAGATGTAATTCACTTAGCGTTGCGCCGCGTGGGATTAGCCGAGTGGTCGTCCGCAGCTCGTGGTCGTGCGGTAGCGTTCTCGCTTCCCGCGCCCAGGTTCCCGGGTTCGATTCCCGGCGGGGTCAGGGATTTTCTCTGCCTCGTGATGACTGGGTGTTGTGTGCTGTCTTTAAAAAAAAATCCCGCAAGTCGCCTGGATTAGATGGTATTCCTAAGGAGTTCTATGTTCAATTTTGGCCGCTCATTGGTGACACCTTAACGTCAATGGTAAATGAAGTGATGCGGGGAGTCTCACTTCCTGCTCCTTTTCAGGAAGGCAGAATGGTCCTCCTCCCGAAATCCACAGGTCGACCTGCAATTGATTCCCTCCGTCCTATTACTCTCCTTAACTTTGATTATAAACTTGTCGCTCGAGCAATTAATATCCGTCTCTCTAAACTGCTCGATACCATTATTGCCGCCCACCAAAGCTGTGTGCCTGGACGCACGATACTGACTTCCGTTCTCGAATGTCGCGATGTCATCTCGGTGGCGGCTGCCGCTAATATCCCAGGGGCTTTGCTTTTTCTTGATTTCCAAAAAGCGTTCGATCGCGTCAGCCATGATTTTTTATCGAGAGTGCTCACCGCTGTCGGCTTTAATAATGATGCTCGACAAGTCTTAACTAATCTTTTTACCGGTATCAGTGTCTCGGTGATTGTGAACGGTCACCCTACCCCCCGGATATCGATCAGACGGGGGTTACCCCAGGGAAGCCCCTTATCCATGTCACTTTTTGTTCTATCCTTAGAGCCCTTACTTCGCCATCTCACCATGCAATTACGTGGCTGGAATATATTGGGGGAAATTTTTGCAGTCCGTGCATACGCCGATGACGTCATGGTTTTAGTACGGCATGCCGAGGACATACCGCGGCTTAAGGATACCTTGGACTCATTTTGTGGTCTTGCTGGTGCTCGCATTAATGATCGCAAATGCACGTTCCTGCCGTTGAGAGGCTTTGATCATGTCGTCATTCCTTGGGCGACGATTGTCGATCGCCATAAGACCTTGGGGATCATAGTGGATCGTAATCCGATCAAAATGGCGGCACTAAATTGGCGTGAGGTTACGAGTCGTGTTCACGGGGCGATCCTTGAAAATGACCGCCGTTCCCTTAGCCTCCTTCACAAGGCACGGGTTTTAGAGACCTATGTCTTCAGCAAAATATACTACGTTGCGCAGGTCTTCCCGCTTCCCGCGATGATGGCCCGCAGGCTGAAACAGCTGTCTAGTAGATTTCTGTGGCGCCGCCATGTCTTCCGTGTCCGGTATGAAGTTGTGGCCAGGCCTCGGAAGCTTGGAAGATTGGGTCTTTCAGATATCAAAGTGAAGACGTCCATCTTATTTGCCGGCCGCAATGTTTTAACCTGTACGCGGGCTCCGCATTCAGTCACCTCTCGTTTACTTTCCCGCCTCCGGCCGGCCAGTTGACCCCTCCTGTTGATGTTGGACGGATTAATCCTAAATTGCGACACATTCGTGAATACTTTGTACTTGTCGGTATTCTGGGTGCTGATATACTTTCTATGACGCATATTACTACCAACATGCTACAACTCCGTTGGGGTAAAGCATGTTTCCCTTCTTCTGTTGAACTTGCTTCCCCGTCAACGTCATGGAAAACGGTCTGGTCTCATCTTAGTCTTCCCATTTTGCCGATGGAGATTGTTTCAACGTGGTATAAGGTCATTTACCGTCTGATACCTACTGGTGATCGTCTTTTTCGTATTGGCCTTCGTCCGACTGATCAGTGTGAGGAATGTCATCAAACTGACACCTTACTTCACAGACTAGTTGCTTGCGGACGGGATCATTGGCTCTGGGTCCGCCGTCAATTAGCTTTTCTTACTAGAGGGCCTGAAACCGCATTCCCAGACGACATCTTCTTACATCCGGACATCTCTTATTTTCCTCAGACGAAAACGAACACGATTGTCTGGCTCTTGGGTTACTATGTCCACGACGTCATTGAAGGCGGTAATGACCCAGATCCCCGCGTTTTTCACCATTATTTGTCAACTGCGCATTGGAAATGGCAGCGGTTACCACAATACCGAACGCTTTTTGCGAATATGCTTTTTCTTGTGTTTAACCGTCAAGGTGTTGGTTAAGTTCCCCTGTGATTCCTGTTTCTTCCCTGAGCTTGAGTCCCCTCCCTGGTTGTATTTTTTAGTAATTTTTTTTTCTCTTTTGCATGTATATATATACACCCAAAATTCATACGGGTGGGATAACGGGTTGGTCTTCCCCTTCAGAAGTAATGTTTTATTTGTGTTTCAACTAATTTGTTGATTTTCTTTTTGCAGCTAATATTAAATGATGATTTGACTATGGTTGTCTGAATTCTCGTGAAATATACCAAGTCAATCTGATAATAAAAAAAAAAAGTGGTCTAATGCTCTACAGTCATGGACTGTGCGGCTGGTCCCGGCGGAGGTTCGAGTCCTCCCTCGGGCATGTGTGTGTGTATTTGTCCTTAGGATAATTTAGGTTAGCTAGTGTGTAAGCTTAGGGACTGATTACCTTAGCAGTTAAGTCCCATAAGATTTCACACATTTTTTTTCGCTTAGCGTTGCAGTTACGACGGTGCAGAAAATGTCAGGTATAAACAACGTGGTGTGTTTGCGTGAAGACTGTTAGTTAAAAAACAACTAATATACTGAATTTGGTGCATATTAATGTACCAATGACCACAATATCTGCAGTCATACCCCTAACACTCTGTGCAACCCCTGATTTTGTATTCTCATCCGATCGGACAGACAGCTCTGTGCATCTACTCCAAGCACTCTCGCATTGCAAGAACGATATTACAATAAGGATGTTACATAAGAAGGATAATTTATGATATTTTCAATATGTGGAACTCTATCACTACTGCTGGTAGTATGAAGCTGTTTCATACACGTGATAGTATACGTAATTTCTGTGGGTTGTGTTTGCACATGTGGTCACAGAATCCAGTCCCATATTCTAAAGCCTATTTACTCCAGCTTTTATAAAAATCCTGCAAAAGGGAAGTAGCGTAATTTCAACTTCTTTTTGTTTTCAGAGTAGAACACATGCTAGGGAAGATCAGAAACTCAGCGATAAAAATTCTAACACCCCCTTAAAAGAGAGCACTGGTCACTTTGGAACCGTGTACGTGATACAGTAACGGTAACGGGCGGTGATGCGACCTCCACCGCTGACATATGTTACGGCAGCAAAGTGATGTGTCTGTCCCAGTTAGCAGTGTGGAAACAGCGGAGTAAGGGCGTCGAAGTGGAGACGTGATAAAATGTCAGAAAGAAGCTTCCGTGTTTGGACGATCCGTCACCATAACGTGAATGAAGCTGCCCAATTCGTTGATGTATCAGCGTCGACGGTCCAGAGTGTGTGAAAGGAATGGTTTACGACACGCAGCCGTATAACACGACATGAGAACAGTTGTCGTAAGAAAAATCCTATCCGATAGGATCCAGTGACTTGAATCACTTTTTGTCAAAAGCAATCGACTTCGAAGGCGACAGGAATAGCATCTGTCAGCGGATGCAGATCTTTCTCAACCAGTTCCGCAGCGATCTTTGCGAAGGAAACTGCATGTAATGAAAATTTTGATTCAGTTATCTCGCAGAAGGCACAGCGATACAGAAAGCTGCACGTCTTCAAGGAGTCAACCAACACAGAAACTCGACAGTAGTTGACCGGAGACGTGTAGTGTCGTCAGACAAGTCGCGATTTTTCGTTGTAAAATTACGCAATGCTTCGAGTACACTGAGAGCCTAATGTGGCGCTTAATCCACAGATAGTTCTGTGGTGATTTGTGGGTGCTTTTGCACCATTACTTGACCCCACTGCTTCAGATTACTGTGAATAAGGACCATGATGTTCATTTTTAACGTTCTCGATGGCCAAGAGTTGCCTTTCTTCTATATCTTGACGACAAGTACGCTGTGGAGACTCAAGACTTCCAAGATGTGGTTCTAGGCGCTACAGTCTGGAACCGCGCGACCGCTACGGTCGCAGGTTCAAATCCTGCCTCGGGCATGGATGTGTGTGATGTCCTTAGGTTAGTTATGTTTAAGTAGTTCTAAGTTCTATGGGATGAAGACCTCAAAAGTTAAGTCCCATAGTGCTCAGAGCCATTTCAACCTTCCAAGATGGAAACAGTCGTGGTCACAACACTGCACTGATCTACATCAACATTTACAAGACTATTCTGAAATTCACACTTAAATTCAGAAAAAAATAATTTATTGAGCAATATCTGTTGAGTTTTACTTATTTTCTACCGGTTTCGGCACTGAATACCGCTTTCGCAGGAAATACTGCAAGGTACAAAACAGGACAATAAAGTAAGCCATGTCCTACAATCTACACCTACATCTATATGACTACTCTGCAAGTCACAATTAATTGCATGGCAGAAGGTTCATCGAACCACCTTCAAGCAATTTTCTCTACCATTCCACTCTCAAATAGCCTGCGGGAACATGAACACTTAAATCTTTCTGCTGGAGCTCTGACTTCTCTTATTTTGTTATGATAATCTTTCCTCCCTATGACAGTGAACACTAGCAAAATATTTTCACACTCTGAGGAGAAAGTTGATGATTGAAATTTGATGAGAAGTTCCTGCCGCAACGAAAAACACCTTTGTTTTAGTGATTGCAACTCCAATTCACGTATCATATCCGTGGCACTCTCTCCCCTATTTAGCGATAGTACAGAACGAGCTGCTCTTCTTTGAACTTTTTCGATGTCTTCCATCGATTCTATCTGATGCGGATCCCACACCGCACAGTAATATTCCAGAACAGGACGATCAAGCTAGATGGCGCACTGGTTAGCACACTGGACTCGCATTCGGGAGGGCGACGGTTCAAACCCGCGTCCGGCCATCCTGATTTAGGTTTTCTGTGATTTTCATAGATCATTTCGGGCATATGCTGGGATGGTTCCGTTGAAAGGGCACAGCCAATTTCCTTCCCTAATCCGATGGGATCGATGACCTCGCTGTTTGGTCCCCCCCCCCCCCCCCCCCGCCCAAAAAAAAAATCTAGCCACCAACCAGTAGGGGACGTAAAAGCGTAGAGTAGCCAGTCTCTTTATGAGATCTGTTGCATTTTCTCAGTGTTCTGCCAATAAATCTTAGTATTTGGTTTCCTTTACAAACAAAATTATCTGTATAATCGTTCCAACTTAAGTTATTTGTAACTGTAATCCCTAAGTATTAAATGGAATTTTCAGCCTTTAGATTGTGTGATTTATAGTGTAATTTAGCGAATTCCTTTTGGTGCTCATCCTACTCGGATTGTCACCTAAATCGTTTATGTAGATCAGGAACAGCACAGCGCTTGTAATACATCCTCGGGGAATGCCAGATATTACTTCTGGTTTTCTCGATGGCTTTCCGTGAATTACTACGGACTGTGACCTTTCTGGACGGATATGTGTTCCAGTGACGGTTATGGATGACCTACATAAATTTTATGAATACAATATTTGCAGATACGTTCACTGCTGTGTAACACAGTAAACATATAACACGCATGGAGTATTTGATTAGGGTAGATTACTCCGATTTGGAAGTGAAAAATACTTATATTCAGGGCTTATTTAATTTTGTATGTAAACGTGCCATACATTTTTGGGTAATGTACTCTTGCACTCTTGCACCATTACTAATAGACGCCGTCTTAAACTGAATGTTTATCCATTTGCTCTGTAATCAAAGAAACAATACAATAGACGTAGCGGCAAAACATAACTATAGCCTGATGTTCTTGGATGAACGTGTAAGCTCTTCTTGTATTAATAGTGTAACTTTATCTTTGGACTGCATTATGACCATTATCGACGAAATAATGTTTTCCTGTATAGGTCATGCTCTGACTCAGCTTTAGCTGGTTAATTGATGTAAAGACCAAGTGGGTAAATGGTACCACATTTGGACTGTGTAAATCTACTACTGTGGAAATTGAATGAAACGATTATTGCGATAATTCGTCGTATGTTATACTTGATTTGGCAGAGATGTATTTTTGATCAGTTAATGTACATTATGATAGTATCTGATGCTTCAACAGTTTTGCACCTACTTTCATATTGTAAGATTGTGGATAACCACATACTTGTATTATCCGTCTTTGTACCTTGCACTATCTCTTGTGAAAATGGTAGCCAGTACCGAAACCGGCAAAGAATAAATAAAATTGTACAGCTGTTGGCACAAAAAATTAATTTTCAAAATATTTAGCGGCTGTAGATAACCGTTTGAAGACAATTTAATTCAAACATAAGTTACTGATAGAGCCTTCATCGAACAACTTTCACACTATTTCTCTACCGTTCTACTCTCGAAACGGACTCTTAACTCCATCCGTACGATCTCTGATGTTTCTTATTTTATTTCGATGATTATTTCTCTCCATGACGTCAACAAAATATTTTAGCATCCAGAGATTGAAATTTCATGCCGGGCGGGATTAGCCGAGCGGTCTGTGGCGCTGCAGTCATGGACTGGGCCACTGGTTCCAGCGGAGGTTCGAGTCCTCCCTTGGGCATGGGTGTGTGTGTTTGTCCTTAGAATAATTTAGATTACGTAGTGTGTAAGCTTAGGGACTGACGACCTTAGCAGTTAAGTCCCATAAGATTTCACACACATTTGAACATTTTTGAAATTTCGTGAAAAGACATCGTGGGACGGAAAAACGCCTATCTTTTAATAATTGCCATCTTTACTGGATTTTTGCATCTTGTAATTTTTCTGCCAACCAAGAGCAGACCTATACATTGCTGGTTTGACGAACACTTAGGTACACTGACGTACTCCGGCTGGCTCGGTAAGTAACTTGCTACCCTACTAACCCTGCAGAAAATGTCTAGGGCCGTTTGGAACAGTGTGTCAAATGGTGCAGTCAACAACTCCGTAATTTAATATCTCTTTAAGCTCTGATCATCAATGAGTAGCTTCGAATGGATATAGTACACCTGAAGAGACTGAACGGAGGCCCTCATCGTACATCTACACTGCGCAGTTCATCTTACAGTGTGTGGTGAAGGGCACTTTATACATGTCTGTCGTTTCTCCTCCTTCCTGTTACTTTTGCAACTGTTCGTAAACCTCTGTGTGAGCTGTCCAACCCTCTTATTTTTGTCTTCTTGGTCTGTTCGCTGTTTATGTACAGAACGAAATAAATTTTGGTTAAGTCCCCTACGAAAGTAATATCTCGCAATTTTAACATTTGATCTTTCTTTTTTTATCTTTGTGGTATTTTCGCTACTTATATACAGGATGCAACAAAATGTTGGTAACTGTTCCACGGACGTAAACTGTGGGAATTTTACCTTTAAACCGCACCGTGACTCTCAACACTTCTCTTGTGGCTTCGGCATCTCCGTGATGCATTCGCGCGTTCCCCTGGCGAAACGCGATGCTTTTCTTTCCACCTCTTCTACTTCCTCTAACAATTACACCTAATAAAAATCCCAGACTGAAGAGATATACTCAAGTACCGTTAGTTCGAACGAGCTGTTTCCTTTGTTGGGTGGGCAACACTTCCTCAGAATTTCCGAAATGAATCGCAGTCTCGCATCTTCTTTCCTAATGTTGCACGCACACACTGCCAGATAGCTGATGTATATCACTACTTCCAGTAAAAAATGTAAAAGTCGTATGGCATTGTTGGTTCCCAGAGAGGTTTGGAATTTAATCCGGAACATTGGCACGAAGACTGCTGATCAGTAACGTTATATCACTACCTCTCTTAGCATTACCGGCCAAATACTAGCAGTGAAAATTCCATCCACCACCAGGATTCAAATCGGCTTACCCCCGACTCGAGCACCAATGTAAAGGCGTCAGGGACTTCTGAAACTTTTTTTAATAAAGAATGTATAACAAAGAAAGCAAATATGACCAGCAATCATCTTTCAAATCTTGGCACACAAATATTAGTCAAAAACTTTTTAGGTGAATATTCCCAAATTACTATGCAGCACACAATTTTTGTTTGTTCCTGGAAATTCAGCATGAGAAGTTCTTTTCAAACTTTTGTCTGACTGGCTTCTCTTATTGTTCCAGCTTGAAACATTTCCACCACAGAGGTGTACACTTTATACAGTAGAAACTGCAGATTGGATCAGACGCACAGACATTGTTGGAGAACTTATTCAGGACTTCTGCGAAATTATGAATAATTTCCAAATAACAGAGATTAATGTCTTTTACATCTACACATATGCAGAGATAAAGGCCTACACATCGCTTGCACCCTATTTTGAAGCTTCGAAACTCAACAAAGTTTGTGTGTTTAGCATCCCTTACTGTGACCACAGATAAATACTTTACCACAAAATTTCATTTAACTTCTGCTTCCCATCACAATCAAAATTCATACACTATTTGGCCAATCCAGTGTTGCCATCTAGATTGTGAACGTGCCGTTCTTGTTCCACATTCTCCACAGAAGAACGTCAGTAGTGTTCATAGTGATTGTTCGGTAATCGTGTACTCAAACAGCAACGGGTCTTTCCGCCTGTTAATGGACACTACATAACATTTGTTCGTGTTGAGGTCCGAGTGCTAATTTCTGCATCAAACGTCGATCCTTAGCACATCTTCCTGCATTTCTCACCAATTTTCTAGCGGTTTCATATCTCTGTGTATGACAACATCATTGAGCTTGCTATGTTATCCACTAGGGTTTTTCTTTTTTGTCCTGTTTCGCATTGGGATACCCCCTATACACTTCTACAACAAAATATTTACCATCTTTAAGAACGGTAAACTGATTTATGTTTTCCTCCAATTTTTCCAAATGAAGAATTAGAGTTTCTCTTTCCCTGGAGGAATGGAACTGACAGAGGATCTTCTAAGTGACAATAATTTTTTGTGTAAACATCAATGGTGTGCTCGGATGGCTTACTTGGATAAGATTACTGCTCGGAATTAGCACAGTTTCTGGAATCAAATTACACTATGCCACGCAATTTCATCTGTCACTGCATAACCATCGCATTGCATGTTTATCAACTCAAAACTTATTTCGCAGTTATCATTTCCTGACGTTGCATTGAACTGAACTCATCCCGATTGATTCCATTCTCATGGTGACTGCGAATTTAGTTGAGTTGATTTGTTCGGAAAAGTAGGAGAAAACGTAAGGGAAAATGAGCGTTTGTGTCAATTATGAATATTGGGATGGCCAGAATGATTAAGGCGACTACTCATGCTAAGCAGGAGGGCCGTGAAACTCCCTGGCAGATTAAAACTGTGTGCCGGACCGAGACTCGAACTCGGGACCTTTGCCTTTCGCGGGAAAGTGCTCTACCTACTGAGCTACCCAAGCACGACTCACGACCCGTCCTCACAGGTTTACTTCTGCCATTACCTCGTCTCCTACCTTCCAAACTTTACAGAAGCTCTCCTGCGAAAGGCAAAGGCAAAGGTCCCGAGTTCGAGTCTCGGTCCGGCACACAGTTTTAATCTGCCAGGAAGTTTCATATCAGCGCACACTCCGCTGCAGAGTGAAAATCTCATTCAGGAGGGCCGTATTTGAATCTTGGTCCGGCACAAATTTTTATCTGTCCAGAACATATTAATTATTTGTTCTATGTTAGGCTGCAATGGTTAGCTGTTTCTGATAAGTGATAAAGGGTCGCTATGCCTTTAGGTTTTGGAACTCTCACGAGAGTTCACAACCGCAGGCCACTAACATGGCGAAAGTAACTGTACTGGAGCTCTTTTAGGACATAGTAAGTAGTCCCCCCACTCACCATCCCCTAAGGTAGTTAAGCCTAATTCTTTTACGTTCCTTCTCCGAACGGAGGATATATGTACAGTACACTATTTTAGATTCGCCCTGGGTACATAGATTGCTCCGTCTGATCTCTATCCTCTGCATAGCGCTGTGCACGTCGCCAGTATCACACTTCACCGTTTTAATGCCATGTTTACTGATGATGGGTCACATTATGTATTATTATCGTAGAGAGAGTTAAAACATTTGCTAATATTTAGAGATTACAAGAGAAAGTTTTTGTCACAGGCATTTGCCATGTGTTTTTCTGCCCTATAGTACCGTACAGCAAAACGGAAAAACCTATCAAAGCAAATAAATCACCAGGTCAGGATGGAATCCCAATTCTATTTTACAAAGACTACTCTACGGCATTGGCCTCTTACCTAGCTTGCATTTATCGTGAATCTACCGCCCAGCACAAAGTCGCAAGCTACTGCAAAAATGCGCAGGTGACTCCAGTATATACTAAGAGTAAAAGAACGGACCCACAAAATTACAGACCAATATCCCTAACTTCGGTTTGCTGCAAAAATCTTGAACATATTCTGAGTTCGAATATAATAAACTTTCTTGAGACTGAGAAGCTTATGTCCACGAATCAGTATGGTTTTAGAACCCATCGCTCGTGCAAAACTCTGCTTCCTTTTTCTCTCATGATACAAGGGCAACAGGCAGATTCCAGATTTCTAGATTTCCGGAAAGCATTTGACACGGTGTCCAATTTCAGGCTGCTAAAGAAGGTACGATCATAGGGAATAAGTACACAGATATGTGAGTGGCTCGAAGACTTCTTAAATAATAGAACCCAGGAAATTGTTCTTGACGGTGTGTGTTCATAACAGACAAGGGTATCGTCAGGAGTGCCCCAGGGAAGTGTGATAGGACCGCTGTTGTTCTCTTTATACATAAATTATTTGGCGCACAAGATGGGCATCAATCTACGGTTGTTTGCTGATAATGCTCTGGTGGAGAATAAGGTGTCGAAGATGAGTGACTGTTGGAAGATACAAGACGGACTTAGATAAAATATCTAGTTTGTGTGATGGACGGAAGCTAATTCTAAATGTGGAAAAATGTAAGTTAATGGGGGTGAGTAGGAACAATAAAACTGTAATGTTCAGTTACTGTGTTACTTGAGTCCTGCTTGACGCAGTCGAGTCCTTAAAGGACCTGGGTGTAACGTTGCAAAGCGATATGAAATGGAACGAGCACGTGAGAACTGTGGTAGGGAAGGCGAATGGTCGACTTCGATTTACTGGAAGAGTTTTAGGAAAGACTGGTTCATCTGTAAAGGAAACCGCATACAAGACGCTGGTGCGACCTATTATTGAGTACTGCTCGAGTGTTTGAGATCCGGACCAGATCGGATTGAAGAAAGACATCGAAGCAAGTCGGAGGCGGTCTGCTAGATTTGTTACCGTAGGTTCGAGTAACACGTTAAGTGTTATGGAGGATGCTTCGGGAACTCAAATGGGTGTCCCTGGAGGGAAGGCGACGTTCTTCTCGAGAAACACTATTGAGAAAATTTAGAGAAACGGCATCTGAAGCTAACTGCTGAAGAACCACCAAGATAAGATTCGAGGAATTAGGGCTGACACGGAGGCATATAGGCAGTCGTGGACAGTGTACCCTCCGCCGCGCACCATACGGTGGCTTGCTGAGTATCTATGCAGATGCAGGTGGAGAATCACGTCCGCCGCCGAAGGCCCAAAATAGTAATGAGCTTTAGCTTTACCAAGAAATCAAACTTCTAGGCTACTTGCATACCCTTCATCCAAATGCTAGAAAGGTTTTTAATGCAAGACTGCATGATAACTTGCTAAATATGCTAGAAACAATGTATCGAAATGAAACAATATGGCAGTGGTATTTCCCATGGTCAAGTGTTTAAATTTCATGCAGCTATCAGCTTTGGAACTCAGATGTGTTAAACATCTGCTTCTCGTGCTCGTGCATGTTACCAACACCCAAGGTTATTTGGTAAGCGTGATAGCGTTACGGAGATGTTTAGCAAATTCAATTGGCAGACTCTGCAAGACAGACGCAGTGCATCGCGGTTTAGCTTGCTGTCCAGGTTTCGAGAGGGGTGCGTTTCTGGATGAGGTATCGAATATATTGCTTCCCCCTACTTATACCTCCCGAGGAGGTCACGAATGTAAAATTAGAGAGATTCCAGCGCGCACGGAGGCTTTCCGACAGTCGTTCTTCCTGCGAACCATACGCGACTGGAACAGGAAAGGGAGGTAATGGCAGTGGCACGTAAAGTGCTCTCCGCCACACACCGTTGGGTGGTTTGCGGAGTACAAATGTAGGTGTAGATGTAGATATATTTACAATCAGTAAAGACATAGCCAATATAGCTGATAAGGCGTTTTTAGTTAAGACAGCAACAATTACAAGTGAGAAGTGCAGAAGCTGCCAGATAGGTATTCGAAAATCAACCCACATCTGAGATGTACAGCGTCCGTGCAACAGGAATAAATTTATAAAAACAATATCTCTCTACACCCGTTGTTATTGTGGTTTTCAGTCCGAAGACTATTTTGATGCAGCTCTCCGCGCTACTCCATCCTGTGCAAGCCCATTTGCCTACGCATGACTACTGCATCCTACTTCCATTTGAGCCTGCTAGCTGTATTCGAGCTATGGTCTCCATCTACATGCTTTAATCTCCACACGTTCCTTCATTAGCAAACTGACCATTCGTTGAATGTGTTATATAAATCGATCCCTTCTTTTAGTCAAGATTTCTTCTTTTCCTAACTCGATTCAGTACCTCCTCATTAGTTATTCGGTTTACTCATCTAATATCAGTATTCTTTTTGTCTGAACAGTTTATCGTCCACGTTCCTCTTTCTTACAAAGCTGTTGTTTAGTCAAATGCTTTCAGTAAACAATTCCTTACACTAAAATTTATATTCGATGTTAACAACTTCCTCCTATTCAGAAATCTTTTTCTTGCTATTGCCAGTCTACATTTTACATTATCTCTATTTAGGCCATCATCACTTATTTCACTCACTCGACTACTTTTAGTGTCTCAATTCCTAGTATAATTTTCTCAGCATCACCTGGTTTACTTTGACTAAATTCCCTTACCCTTGTTTTAGTTTTCTTGACGTTTATTTTATAACCTCTTTTCAAGACATATACACCGTTCACCTTCTTTTCCAAGTCCTTTGCTGTCTCTGACAGATCCATTAAGTCGTCGGAGAACCTCAAAGTTTGTATTTCATCTTCCTGAACTGTAATCCCCTTACAAAATTTCTCTTTGGTTTCCATTACTCTTTGCTCAACGTACATGTTCAATAACACCGCGAATAGGCTATAATCCTGTCTCAGTCACTTCTCAAATGCTGCTTCCTTTTCATGCCCTTTCATTCTGGTTTCTGTAGAAGTTGTGAAAAACTTTTCGCTCCCTGCTGCTTCCCGAATTTCAAAGGAAACATTGCGAAAAGCTTTTTCCATGTCTAAAAATCTGTGAACGTATGTTTGCCTTTTATCTACAAAGATGTTAGGTCACATTTTGATCTTACACGCATAGTGGTCACTTATTCTTTTATTCGTAACTTTCATTTTGCACTTTTACCATACGATGCGAGGTGAAGCGAGTTCTGGGAAACTAGAGACGAAATAGAGAGCAACAATCAAAATATTTTCCACTATAGCGCAGCTCTAGATTCAGAGATGATAAACGCCACACACTGCTTCCGACCCAGAAGCAATACATTGCTACCAACAGACTCTTTGAAAGAATCGCACGCAGTAATAAAAGAACTCCGACTATATGTATATATTAAGTAATAATTCGTTGTAGGTGGGAAGATAATGAACGTTCGTGAGGGTGCAACTTTGAGTTCTCGGATCACCATTGTCATTTCGTTTCAGTGAGTGCTAAATAGGATGATATCATCTGCAAAGCGAAAATGGTTGGGACGTTTTCCATCTTCATTGGCGCCTTTCTGTCCCGAGGACAAACACTTGGACACACCTTTCAGAGCCAACATGAATGACTTAGGCGAGATCTGTTTCCTTGTCTGACACCTTTTCTAGGGCAACCTTTCCAGTCATCCAGACTTCTTTCAGCTTCACATGTGGAGTGACATTCTCATAAAAGCAGAGGTTTGAGTTGGTGCATCTGCAGTCAATATGGCCTGTGTTGATCGCCCTCAGTACTACCCAGGTTTAGATCGCATCTAACACCGTCTGGTAGTCTATGAAGGCCGTATGAAGTAGGATACCATACCCCACACATTCCTCTGTCGGTGTGCGTTCTGAAAACTTTCCTGAGTCCGTCATTTCAACTGCCTCGTAAAAGTCACATTTCTTTCTCAGGCCGTTTGTAACGATACTGTAAAAGGTAGATAGACTAATAGGACCGTAATTCTCGATGTTCGTTTAGTAACCTGTTTTGAAGAGGATAATGACTTTTGCATTTTTTCACAACTCTGGACTCCTCCCTTCCTCATGATGTTCATTTAATAAAATTAGAAATGCTTTTCAAGTGTCTGTCCTGTAATGTTAAGCATCGCGCTCGTATTCTGATATTCTCCTGGCGCCTTACAATTTTTGATCGTTTCAAAGTTGTTTCTATTTCAGTTTTACCGATGGGTTCCAGTTCTTCCGATCCCACCTTCATAACAGATCTTCCGGAACCATCAAGCAGACATTGACTTGTCGCTGATCGACCGTAGAGCTTCCGATAAAAGTCCTCTACGGTTTTTATAATTTTGTCTCTCTCAATAACAACTTCTCCTCGGCTATTCCGAACGTTATGGATTATCAACTTGTCTCGTGTTCATATTGTTTTTTGATAATCCCCTCGATCAGTCTTGTGTTTAGGGTTCTCTGATCTTTTCTGATCTCCTTCTAAATGTTTTGTTGAGGTCTCGGTTCTTGTGTGAGCCTCTCTCAGTGTTTTGCCTTCTTGCATAAGCTTTTCTGTTTCGAGAATGGATTTGGGATTTTTCCATTTTAGGAGCACAAACTACTACAGCTGTTCAAAAAATTGGTAATTTCTGGCGACGTTTCAATTAGTTCAGTTCCATTCCTCTTAACTTTTCTGTTGGTAGCTTCTTGTCTGTGAGTTGGTTAAATTCACTTCTTTTCTCTTTCAACTCATTTATTGTTGGTCGGATATTCCTTTGCATCATACGTTTTGTATCGAGTTGAGTGTTAATATGGATCCTGGCTCTAGTCAACCTACGGTCGGAACCTATGTTGAAGCGATTTATGACTGACAGATGTGAACAAATGCGGATGTTCGATGTGAGGCTGTAATCTACTTCATTCTTAACCGCGGCGTCAGTAGTTCTTCAAGTCCATTTCCTTTTCGATTGTACTTGTAAAATGGGTTCTTACAGTATAAACATTCTTTCTTAAGAATATTCGCCATTTGTCGCCTTTGGTTCGCATTGAAATCCAAAATTTGCAATGAAGAAAGGGTCTTCTAAGGGCTTCCGTTTCTTGGCATTATAATCGATAAGCGTTAAAGAAACTGTGGTGTTTTCTGATTTGTTTTCAGTTGTCAGATACTCTTAGAACTGTTCTAGCTCTTCATCAGTTGAGGTGGAAGTATGTGCGTAGGTCCAAATGATTTGAATCCTGGTCTTAGCATTCAACTCAAGGAACACATAGATCACTCTGTCTGAGATGAAAATTGTCTTGGTGATAAGGTTGGAAATTATCAGAGCTACCCCGCCAATATGCGAATAGGAGATTCCCGGACTAGAGAATAGGAGTTTCTTCACCTTTTAATCTCGTCTCACTGATTCCGAGCACGTCCCGCTTTATGTTCTGCAGTCCATCTTCTAATTAGGTGAGATCTCCTTCATGTCTCATTGTGCAGATTCTATACGCTGCAGCACAGAAATTTTGTTCTTGCTCCCTTTTTGTTTGTTTCATTGTTTAATTTAATTAGTCGGATTTTTGTGGCAGAAATTAGGGCTAAATTTCAGCTTATATGTATGGAACTCCAGACGATTTGGAGCTCAGAGACACGGAGACAGTATTAAAAATTGTAACTGCTCAGTAGTAAGCCTGCAGGTACGAAGGAAGGGAGAAAGTGCAGCTCACCGCAAAAAAAAGTGGGGGCGCCTTTTAAGACACCCATAGGATTGCGATTCGAGCTCAGCATTTGAGTTCCACCAGTTTCTTACTCAAAATTTTCATGCTGTCTTCGAAAAAATTTTAGCCTTGAAATATTAACGAAATTGTAGTTCCCGACGTGAGCGTCGACCTGAATACACCCTGACAGCGTGGCTGAAATTCAGTGCTGTGAAGAAAATTCACGAAGGTTTTTCAGCTTATAATTCTGCAACCTTCCCGTATATACAAATTTTAGGGTACAAAATTGACTGAGAATTGAAACTGATAAATTTTGGACGTAAGCAGCGCTATTTCATGGCCCTGTAAATCAACCTGAAGAAACAGAAAAATTTTTGCCTCATAATGGTGTCTCTGGATAACGCTATATATCTGCTCGTAAATGGCACAGCTTGGTGCAATTCTGGCCAATCTGCTGCTACTGAACAAGATTTGTCTGAGATTTGCATTATTAGAAAAAAACTGACTTTGCTTGTTGACAAAGCTGCATAGCTGGTCCTCTGATTATTAAACAACACATGACTGTGATCTGGGAAAATTTGTAAAACATTTAAATTCAAGTAAATGACTGGCAAAAAATTATGTTCTAAAAAACCTTATTATTGAAAACATTTCTGCAAACCATTACAAAAAAATTGAACTTTACTAGTCTGACTTAATTAGTGTTGAAAAATCACAAAAGATTGAAACAAATTCATATTGACATCTCAACAACAAATTTAAGTTCAAATGGCTCTGAGCACTATGGGACTTAACATCTATGGTCATCAGTCCTCTGGAACTCAGAACTACTTAAACCTAACTAACCTAAGGGCATCACACAACACCCAGCCATCACGAGGCAGAGAAAATCCCTGACCCCGCCGGGAATCGAACCCGGGAACCCGTGCGTGGGAAGCGAGAGCGCTACCGCACGACCACGAGATGCGGTCAACAAATTTAAGTACGCGCATGGCGATGAAGAATAATAAAGTTTACCTTATACTACATGGCAATGAACTGCGCTGCACCAGCGTCGACTGCTATTGCTGTTACACGGCTAGCAACTGTACTGTAGCGGTGAGCTACAACGACTTCTCCGTAACAGGGAACTACAGTGACTGCTCCATAACAACTAACTATTGCGATTGCTCTGTTGGAGCGAGAGATTATTACTGGTGCCGACACTGCTCTGACTCGCGATTCTATTGCAGCAGAGATGTTTTATTTCGCAGGCAGCAAATTATATTTGCTCCAGTAGGGTAATGAACAATAAGGCTCTTACATAATGAACCCCTTACAATTCTCTAAGATCTTATCTAATTTTAAAACTGCATCGACCATTAATTTATTTATAAGGAAAAAGTTTCTTTGTGGTATTTATTTAAGTGCTCCAGCAGAACAGAAATCATCTTATAGTTAGCTTTTACCTGTCTGAAACGGCCTCCTTGTCTCAACAAAATCCAAGATCACAGACGTTATTAATATAATTTCTACAGCGGTGTATGTACTATAAGAAGCTGCATGTTCACTCAATTAATGTTGTAAATGGCCTCCAGTTATGAGAGCAGCCCTTTCATCAGTACCTGGGAACGCCGTTTAATATTTCAGTGCCGTGAGTGCTTATAATGTAGTCTTCTCTGAGGCATGCAAAGGACTCTGAAACTAATTATTCAAGCCAAAATTGTCTTTTCCTTTGTCACCACTCCCGTTGCGCCGTCTAAGGACATTTCTATAAGAAGAATCAAAAGATAAAGAGCTCCTGCAAGCGTGTGGCTACTGCGACAACGGCGGCACGGAACGGAAACGAGGTTTTCGAAGACTCTTACTGCCAAAGAACCCGCTCATTAGAGACGTAATTAAATCTGTTGCTGCCTTGTACGTTGACACAGCGGTTTTCTTGAGACTGCTACTGAGATAAAGACGGCTGCACTGTCAGTTTATATTCTAAATGTGTATCTCCATTCAAAAAGCGTATCTTACGTCAAATTCCACTTCTTCCGAAACTGTGTTAGCCTTCTACCGATCCTGTGAAGTTTTTTTACGCTTAAATATTTACAGAAATAACATCTTTGTACTTAAATTATATGTACTGAATACTTACATTACCTGATCAAAGACACCCAGCCACTCCTGCGTGACGTGGAACTGACCACTACTAGGCGGTCCTACACGTACAAACACAGGCACGGGGTTTTGTGTTGTCAGGCCGGGCCTGTCGCGGGACTAATACTCCCCGCCACAGAGTGACAATACGGCCCACTCACGTCACCAGAGACCAGGTCACACACCTAAAAGCCAAGAGGACAAGCTCGAACAACACATTGGTGTCTACCGGGCGCCCAGGCCGAGCAAGGTTGCGAATTCTCTTGTCAGTAGAGAAGCAGTACCAACAGAAAGGGTCTTTCAGTAGGGCTCAGTGACTTGGAACGTGGGTGAGTGACTGGATGACATCTGAGTAACAAAGCCATCAAGGAAAATTGAATCCTTTTAAAGCTGCCCAGGTCGACTGTTGGTGACATGACTGTGGAGCGTTAACGAGAAGGAACAACCATAGCTAAATCAGGACCGTGCAGAATTTATGCACTGACTGATGGGGTCCGTGCAGCATTGCGGAGAAAGGTTGTAAGAAAATCGTATGTAGTCAGCGGAAGGAATAACTTGTGAGTTTCAAAGTGATACCACCACTGTAGCTCGCACAAACACATTGCGTAGAAATTTAGAAAGAATAAGTTGCAGTCATCGAGCAGCTCCTCGTGTTAAGTGACGCTGGATATGGCGTAAAGAGCGACTCCAGTGGACAGTGGGTGACTGGAAGCGGGTTACTTGGACTCATGAAACATGTACACATGGTGAGAATCCACTGGGACGGTTTGGATTTGGCGAATATTTGGAGAACGTTACCTGCCGTCTTGTGTAATGCCAATAATGAAGTACAGAGTAAGTGGTGTTCCGGTATGGGGGTGTTTTTCATAGTTTGGATGTGGTCCTCTTCTTGTGCTTAAGTAAACGCTAAATACAGAAGGATATTTTTCACTACGTACAGTAGAGAAACACTTCGGGGACGCTGATTATTTGAGCAGCATGACAATGCACCCTGTCATAAAGCAGCATCTGAGCGGCAGTATTTGTGACATTCCTGAAATGGACTGACCTGTCCAGTGTCCCGACAGGAATCCAATGCAACACATTTGGATCAGTTACTACGTCGACTTCGCTGCAGACCCCACCGTCCCAAATCACAACATTTCTGGTTTCGGCTCTCGAGGAACAATAAGGTGCCATTATTCCGCAGACCAGCAATACCTCATTGAAAGCGTTCAAACCATCATAAAGCCTTAGGGTGGACGCACGTCTTATTAAAACAAACAGTATTCTACGGCATTAGCTCCTTACTTAACTTGCATTTCTCGCAAATCTCTCGCCCGGCGTAAACTCCAGAGCGACTGGAAAACAGTGTATGTGACTCCTGTATACAAGAAGGGCTAAAAAACGAACCTGCAAAATTACAGGCGAGTCTCCTTAACACCGATCTGCTGCAGAGTTCTAGAACGTATTCTGAGCTTGAATGTAATAAATTTCCTAGAAACCGAAGGTTTTAGAAAGCATCGCTTGTGCTAAACTCAGCTTACCCTTGTCTCACATGACATACTGCGAAGTATGGCTGAAGGGCAAAAGGAAGATTCCGCCGGCCGGTGTGGCCAAGCGGTTCTAGGCGCTTTAGTCTGGAATTGACCGACCGCTACGGTCCCAAGTTCGGATCCTACCTCGGGCATGGATGTGTGTGATGTCCTTAGGTTAGCTAGGTGGAGGTATTTCTAAGTTCTAGGGGACTGATGACCTCAGCAGTTAAGTCCCATAGTGCTCAGAGCCGTTTGAACCATTTTTTTGTTCGTCGCCCGCACCCCTCTCCACGCTGCAATTGGACAATCTCGAACATATATTTTTCGAGCTATAGCCGCTCTGTCCAACTGTACTCCTCCTAAGTTTTGTTCTCTAGTCGCAGATCGTAACTGCCCTGGTACATTACGTACACAGAAATCCAACCTACACCTGGAACATGAATCAGTAACTATGTTTCACATATACACTGTGGCTAGACAGAAGTATTACAGCACATCAACATAATACAGTTTAGGAAAACTGTTGGCACTTGAAGCAACTTCTAGTCTCCTCGGTGTGGATAAATGCAACTCCTGTTTATACATTACGTTTTATTTACTCTTCTTACTCCATACCTGAAAGAAAAATAATAAAGTAACTTCGCTGCAACATACGCTAGTGTTCAGAAAAAGTAGAAAACCTTGAACGACTAGGACCTTCTTATTCACAGGTCGTGTACATTGGCATTTCTGCCATGAGAGAATGTAATGCATTCATCCGGGAAATTGCTCGTTTAGTTCGGCAGTGCAACGGGTGTGTGTAGAATGTTTTACGGAAGGCCGTAGAACACGACGAGATGGTCAGGTCGCACCACCCAGACCACCCCCCGATATCGACACCATATCCGAATGGCATTTGCAGGACAGATCTGCGCCCTCCTCGGCTCTGGACAACAGTGTAAAACATCGTACATCATCAAGAGTTACATTCCTTCGCCGTTTATTGCTTCACAGGTTGCGTGAGCGTCGTCCACTTCTCCGCCCACCTTTGTCGAATATGCGGAAACATGCTAGCCGGCAATGGTGTACAGAACGACGTCATTGTGGACAGGAATATCATCATATAGTGTTTTCAGACGAATCCCGGTTCTGTTTGTTCGAAAATGATGGCCGCATTTTGGTTCGCCGCGGATTGGGAGAGCGGAATCATAGTGGCTGCATTCGTCTATACCGCGCCAACTCGAGGCCTTATGTTGTGGGGTGCTATTGGGCACAACCACAAACCACTGTTATTGTATGTCCAGGGCACGGTGATCGGTGTGACATGCGTGAATGACTTCCTGCAACACTTACCCGTACCCTTTCTTCAGAACATCCCAGATGCAACTTTTCAGCACCACACCGCACGATCACATGTTGCTGCAGGCGCCACCGGCTGTGAACCTTTTGCCCTGGCCCTTCAGATCACCAGACTTGTCGCCAATCGAAAGTGTGTGGAATGTGGTGAAACTACAGGTGCAGCACTGTGGTCCAATGCTGACCACCGCAGATGAACTTGAACTTTGGAACTAGGTGAATGCAGTATGGACGACTGTACCACAGAACACAATTCGCGCCGTATACGCTTCGATGCCTTTATTCATGGAACAAGTTATCAGGGCTTACGGCAGGCCCTGTGCCTACCAGGCAACAGGACACATACTGAACCGAGGTGACTGAAATTCTAATTATTTCTGCGGAACATAGTAATGTACATGTCCCATGGATACGTATGTCCTATCTCCCGTCGTTGAAGGTGTTGTTTTTTCTGGACATGAGTGTACCATATATTCGATCTCTCATCCTTGTGCATTGCTCACTTGTCCCGGTTGCTTATTAAGAAGCAGACATTAAAACAATGGAAACAAATGGGGACTGCAGCGTTTGTGAGAGATGCTGCTTCGTCTGCATGAAAACATTGCACTGGCGTTCAAAAATACCCAACGGAAGTCTGTAAGAATAGTGACTTACACAGCGCTACCATTAGAATCCGCAGAATTCGTCTTCACATAGGATTATAACCAAAACAATCAAATAAATTAGGGTTCATTGTATACTACCTCGACATGAAAGAGCGAGGCTCTTTCCATTTCTAAGCACTATACGTCGTGTCGTAATACTGCACTACTAATTTCCGATCTTGTACATTGTGACAAGAATCGTCAAAATCAGGGTAGGCCATGGCATGCCAAACCTCAAGCGAGCACTGTGTGTTGCAGTCGTGCAGTACGAGGCTCGGCCCGTCTCGGCACGATGCGACACTGTTTCTTCCGGCATTTAGGGCGGCATTTTCCAGTCGGCACAACTTTTCTTCAACAGCGCAGAATCGTGTTATCAACGTTGTTTTTCCTTCGCTATTTATTTGTGGTATAAAGGAAGTTCATAGGTCCAAAGGCTGCTTGCACAGAAAGAGGCAGTCTTTCGATCTTTCGTCACGACATTTAAAAATGAATGGGAATCACGGAATGAAAGGATGAGAATTATCAGTACCTATTATGCAGTCGCATAATCGACGAGTACTGCAGATTTACACTCCAACAGCATTATAAAACAGTGCGGACATAATTTAAAGATTTAGTTGATGATGAAAGTGCAAAAAATTACTAGGACTGACAGACCATTCGTATGGGATTCATTGTTTTGTAAATCGAGAAATAGCAGGCATAGAGCACGTGATGAAATTGGTGGTATCAACGGTAAATTTTATCAACTTGCACACATTATTATGTCGTCAGTTACAAGAGCTTTCGCTCGAACAGTTCGAAGAGTAAGGAGATGTTATGTATTACTGCATAGAGCGTTAGTTAAGTCAAGGGGTGTGCCTGTAACGATTTTTCTATTTAAGAACCGCTATTGTTGAGTTTCTGGACTAAAAAGAAAAGCAGGAACCGAAATCAAAATGTCTAGAATAGATTCCCGACCTCTCACTTTAAGTGTACTTCACTGCTCACAGCTCACAGTAAGACGCAAGATGGTATACAACTTACTTCTGGTTTGGTGGGGATGCATTTAAAAAGAAAATCGCATTGTGGAAGGGACAATCTCTGAAAAAGAAACGGTACATTTCCCTGAATTCACTGCCATTAAAGAGAACGCGAATCGTCAAGAATTCATTGTGGCGTTGAAAGACTTACAGAAATAGTGATCTACACGTTTTGAGGGCACTGCCCATCTTACATCTGTTTCTGAGCTATTTTCGTGATAGTTTTCCATTTCAGTCGAAAGCCGCTCTGTATATATGTGCAGATGAAATCGATCGATTTGCAGTGCAATTCCCCTTAGAAAAACAAGTTCTTTTACCATGAAGCTGACCACGAGTTCTACGTTGTTTTCCTTGGGAAAATTTCCAAGTCTCAGTAAGGAGGTTGCAAACGTGATACCACGTTTCGATCAACATATTTGCATGAAAGGCTTTATGCGATTATGAAACGGGGTCACGATTACATGGCAACCCGAGTGACGAAAATCTGAGAAATTGTCAGCGTCTTTCCCTATGCTCACAGTTTGTACCAGATATAAATTTTATTTTGTGTTCAGCGCATCACATATTGTTAAATAATTTGTTTGCCGTCTATGTTGTTTAGAAACATGAAACCAAACCACATGCAAGACGTTCAGTGTTCGTTGCATGGCAGCACTGCTGCACATTCGCAGTTTCCCCATATTCCTGCTCAGACAAGGTGGTATGGTAGTGGAGGAAGTATGCAATTGGGTGACAGAGCTCTGCACAAAAGAATGAGCACTGTACGTGTTTTTGACAGTCCTGGTAAAAATCGACCAACTTAGAGTCAGTGGACACGCAGTTTACGGCTGACGTGTTCTTCCCCTTCGCTGGACGGTAAAAACAGCGGACCTACTGGTAGCCTCACAGTTAACGACATACAGAAACGACTGCAAACATGTGTGGACTCAAATATACACATGAAAAGTCTGCAGGCAATGAAGCAGCTTCCTAATACTTGCGCCGTTTACGAGCCGACTTTGGAAAACATGAAAGTTGCACGAAAAGTACGTCAGAGTAAAACTAATGAAGAGCGTTTTTCTTCTAAAAAATTCTAGTAGGGAATAAAACCGTCTTTGTATTTCTTTATTTATGTCACTGAACGGAATGAATATCACATGATTATTCATATACTACCGCATATAAAAAAGAAATATACGTTTATATTGCTGGAGCAATGACAGTACAATGTACACAATAGCTTTACCTAACAACTGAAGCACAAAAATACTCTGATGAGTCATAACGTTATGACCAGTTACTTAATAGCCTGTTAGTCTACCTTTGGAACGCAATACACCAGCGACTCCATGTCCATGGTTGGTTTCCAGGGATATGTGACATGCACAGGTTACACACATCCCGTAAATTATCTGCCGGTGGTTTGTGGATGTACAGCTGGCGCCCGATGGCGACCGAGATGTGTTCGATTTGGTTTCAGTCAGGCGAATTTGCGGGCTAAGACATTAATGTGAGTTCACTACCACGTTAATAGATGCCACAGGCGTCATAGAAGACATCAACCATGAAGGTAAGCAGTTGGTCTGTAATAATGTTTGAGTAGTGCACAGCAGTCTGGTTTCTCAAATTACTACCACAGGCCCCATAAAAGTCCAGGTCCCATAGCACAATACTGCCCCCATCGGCCTGCATCAGCGACATGCTGTATTTTTTTACCCGCCATTCACATGGATAATGGGATGTCCGGACGCGACGTTCGACACCGTATAACAAGAAACTTAGTTCAACCAACGACGTTTCCATTTATCCACAGACCAGTTTAGATGATCCCATGCCGACTGCCATCATAATTGACAATCCTGGGTCAGTGTGGGAGCACGTAGAGCCCCATGAGCAACGATATGCACTGAACAGTTGTAACACCCCACCCGTAACTTATCTGGTTTTGGCGTGTGTTCACCCCAGCTAATTGACTAACAGATCAACAGAGAGTGCAAAAGTGCCGCAATATCGGATAATGCAAAGAAAGTAATATGGCCCTGTGACTCCTGATTGAACTGCGGTGGCAGTGTTGACATTAATTGATTCAGAATTGATCAATTTTAATTAAAAATGGGTGCACATTGATGTTATATTCAGATATTGGACACCAGATGCAAATGTTTAACATAAAATTAATTAAGAAGGTGACTTGGGATTTCAACTACTTGATTGAAAACAGATGCAGTCGATTAGCACAAATTTATTTTAACTCCCGACCTTCAATCATGACATTACATGACTTTCCTATCAGGCAGTGGTAATAAATTGCGTTTACGTGGAGTAAAAAGCGATAAATCATAATTAATTCCTATCGACTGATCCAGGCGTAATGCAAAGTGCGAGAAGAATTTCCCAATACACGGCGCATGAAACCCTCGTGGAAGCTTTGCCGACGTGATCGAACAAATTAATCAGTGGCCTAATTCAAGCTGGAGCGGGTGCAATATCGCCGAATTCAGTGTGGCGGGTCGTCGTCGTTGTGAGGACGTCGCCGGGCTCGTGGTGCTGCAAGGCTGCGCTAGTCTATTCACTCATAGCTATCTTGCTCAGTACATAGCTCAACGAAAACTTCCTATCTCCAAGCTCAATCGTTCCTTTTGCTAAGTCCTAAACTGCAGAGATGCTCACTCTTTCTCAGGCAAGCTGGTAAAGAACGCCACGTCCGCACTCTAGGCAAGCTGAGAACGAAAGTCCACTACAGATACTTCTCCCAGTTCGCTCTTCGCCTCGATTTCCCCTCCAGAAAAATCACTTACGCCAATTGCAGTGCAAGTCGCGTTAATTATGCGTCGCTTCCGAGCGCCGACCAATGCCTGCTCTGGGAAGTGAACAAATTCCCACAAAATTTCCCTTCCTCTCAACTTCTGCTATTTAGCCCCTCCCAGGCCACCCATCAAGTTAGCGTCTGCACAAAACACCAATTTTTCCAGAATTCTGACTCCCAGGAGAATACTTCAAATTCCTTGGTCCTACGTTCCCATTGGAGGCCGGCGTATTTCATTCTGTTGCGCTTCACCTGATTTACTTCAGACTCTGCGGACTGTGAATTCAGCATGAAGTTGCTATAGTCACGAACACGCATATTTTGGCCTCTGTTGACCGCTCCACCGTAGCTTTGCGCGGTTTACTTGCATGTTTCACTGAAAACGGGACGACGGACATTTATCAACAGGCGTACAAGTTCTCCGTCTGCTTCCCGGTACACCAGCATGGGGTCAACCACCCACTCACTGTCACTCATCTTAAGGCAGCTGGAGGCCACGCCCCGTTACCGCTTTCTCAGAGCTTGAGCCGCCCTAAGCTGCCTATTGTCGCTTCCCTTCGCTGTTCCCCAGCCAGCCACAGTCAACTCTGAATACTTCCCTAGGATAAACTAGCCTCCAGTAAATCGACACGTTTCCACAAAGTTTTCATGTCGTGTGAATTACTTTAAAACCATCACCCGACATTAATTATTCCAATATGTCCATACTATACCCCCTACAAGATGCATTGTGCCTTGTTAGTCTTTTTTGTTCAGCCCTACTGTTCGTTTAGGTGATCTTTAATGACTTCATGTAAGGGGCAAGGTTCTTGCCATCTTACACAGTGTACTCCGAAACAACTCTGTCTGTATATCAGCACCAGGATTGCATTCTGCCACATATCGCGGCCCATTACACTTTACAAAGCGAGCAAGCCTCAGAGCTCCATGTTCTGTGATGGGTTGCGGACGTCCAACACTCTCACCCACTCGTAGTTTCACTACATTTCAAGCAATGCCGGTAGATGCTCACGACAGTAGCACACGAACTGTCGACAAGCTTCGTCCATTTCGGAGTTGCTCGTTCCCAGATGCCTGGACGTAAAGAGCTGTCCTTTGTCAAGGCCGCCGATGTCAGTGGACTTGCTCATTTGCTGCTAATTCGTTGCTATAATGTTCACATTCGTGTCTGCTCCGCTTACATACTTTTCTCACCACTTGGTCAAAATGCCACCACATGGCATTCACTCTTATGTATGGCAGTGGTTATAATATTTCCAATCGTCAGTGTTTTTCGATCCTCTTTTGCGTAACAGCTGTACTATTACCAGCCTCCGCTGCAGAGTCAGTAATTAGAGCCCGTGCAGTGACGCTCGACTCAGAAACAAGCCTGTTCAAATGCTGGTAGTGGAAGAAATTTTCACTGACAGTATTTGCCCGACCTGGGGAAGAGAGGCATTTGCATAAAGATCCTGATTACCAATCACTGCTTCAAACTCCTGGATTAAATCCCAAACCTGACCCCAGTGTCTCATGAAGTGAGAGCATGTGACACTGTGCACGATCATCTGTCGATTGGCTACGGACGTTAAGCTCAGGGGCCCACTTGGTGCTATTCTAGAGGAGTAGGGTGTGTTTCAGCCACTCCCTTCTCTCATCAACCATCAGACAACACAAAACATAACATTGCACCATAGACGCATCCATTACAGTCACCTACACTTCGGAAATACACGTGCGACACAACTCGCAGATATTCATGAGCAGAGGAGCCTATGTGCACGAAGGAGCACACACTTTGTGACTAGATGGCTGAAACCACCTCGTACTACTTCCCAGACAACAATCTATTATGATATTTAATTTAATTCAATTGTTACTGTATTTGTGAATGAATGAGAGATTCTGAAAATGTGTTAGTTATCCATCAAGGGTTTTGTGTGTGTGTGTGTGTGTGTGTGTGTGTGTGTGTGTGTGTGTGCAGGGAGGGAGAGAGAGAGAGAGAGAGAGAGAGAGAGAGACTGCTGCTGAAGTGGGTATAAACGAAGGGAAGGGAGTGTGTGTATCCGGTCTCCTGTCCTTACCGTTACAAAAGAAACTCCCTACACGAATTTCCTTTACAGTCTACATTTTAATATACAGCGTACTTGAATTGCCGTCCCATGTACTGTACACTCGTTTTCTCAACTTACAGAGCTCGATTTCGAAAGACACTTGCGAGTGTTGTCACCTCACCGCCTCACCAAGTCGAAGAGGACTGACTGGAAGACAGCATATCTCTCCACGAAGACATCTCGGAAATCTGTCAGCCACGTATAACGCTGGTCTTGTAGATCAGACGTAACAAAAAGTGAATTCACTGTCAATCTCTCAGCAACTCGAGAAATCGCTGCGGGAAAACAGCTTCACAAAAAGTTTCGTGCAACTTAACACTATTCAGAAAATCTAATTGTGATTACAGGAATTAAACAATAGTTGCAGACGCATTCGGTGACCGCCGGATATGCAATAACTACTTGAACTTTTAGCAGCTTAACAACAAAAGAAGTGTACCGAAGAAAGTGGGGAGAAAGTTGGCTTCGCACTAACAAGATAATTGTTAAGTGTACAAGTTGCCCCCTGCGGAGGAGTGGAAAGCAGAGAGGATGTCCGAAACTTGCAACTGATTGCACGGAAAGATGCTTTCCCAACGTCGTTACGAATCGGTAAGTATCCGGTGAGACGCCCGACTGGTGAGGAGGTGCCGCGAGTGGACGAGAACTGGCGGAGGAGGCGAGTGGTCCGTGGCATGCGGGCCGACACCGTGCGAGCGCAGTGATGGGGGCGCTGCGAGGGGCGGCGTGGGTGGTCGCGCTGGCGCTGGCGGCGTCGCTGGCGGCGGGGGCGGGGGCGTGCTACGTGTTCCCGGCGGGCGTGCCCGACCCGTGCGTGGGCGTGTCGTGCCGTCACGGGGCGCGCTGCGTGCCGTCGCGGGACGGCCGGTCGGCGTCGTGCCGCTGCCCCGCCTCCTGCCCCGACTACGGCGACCACGAGGGCTCGCGCCCCGTCTGCGCCAGCGACGGCCGCACCTACCGCAACCAGTGCGAGCTGCGCCGCGCCGCCTGCGCGCACGCCGCCGACCTCGCCGTCCGCTTCCCCGGCAAGTGCGGTAAGTCCTCCCTCGCGTCACCACCGTGTGGTTCGTCCTTCACACCCAACGGACACACACATCACTACGTTGTGGTAAGTCCTTCCCACGTAAAGGATGTTCAGGTCACTGCAGGGCGGTAGGTCCGCCACACGTAATGGAAGCGTATGTCACTACAGTCCTTCAAATGGACAGGACGCCCACGTCACCACAGTGTGGTAAGTCTTATGCATGCACTGGACATTCATATCATTACAGTGTGATGAGGTCTTTACACATGCTGGACGCTCGCATCGTTACAGTGCAGTTAAGTCCTGTAGATGTACTGCCAACTCGGTACAGTGCAGTACAGTAAATCCTGCAGATCCTCTGGACTCTCACATCACTACGACTCGGTAAGTAGTGCTCAGTGCTCACACACTAGACACTCATGTCGCTACAGTGCAGTAAGTCCTGTAGACAGTCTTTCTTCGCATAATACAAAAGTGCAATAAATTCTGCACACACACACACACACACACACACACCACACACACACACTGGTTGCTAACAGCACTATTGTGAACTAAGCCCTGCCTCCACTTTGGTCTAACAAGTAGCTACAGTGTGCTCACTTTACCGCCGTGCAATCTATCCTGAATACACACTGACAAATATCATCTCTCTCTCTCTCTCTCTCACACACACACACACACACACACACACACACACACGTACTGCTCACTTAATGACCGCAGAGCAGCCACGCTGGCCATTGACAGCATTACAGTACAATAACTCCCGCACATATGTTAGTCAATCAGAGAACTACAATGCAGTGCTACCTGCAGACAATCTTGCTCCTCATATGGCCTGAGTACACACTGGGCAATCATGATATTACAGTGTGGTATGTCCTAGATGGTGAGATTACGATATACCAGAAATATATATATGATATATACCGGGTGATCAGAAAGTCAGTATAAATTTGAAAACTTAATAAACCACGGAATAATGTAGAGAGAGAGACAAAAATTGACACACATGCTTGGTATGACATGGGGTTTTATTAGAACCAAAAAAAAAAGAGTATTGGTAGACCCGTGAAAAATCTCTTGCGAGCGTCGTTTGGTGATGATCGTGTGTTCAGCCGCCACTTTCCTAATGTTGGACCTTCCAGGTCCCCAGACCTCAGTCCGTGCGATTATTGGCTTTGAGGTTACATTAAGTCGCAAGTGTATCGTGATCGACCGACATCTCTAGGGATGCTGAAAGACGTCATCCGACGCCAATGCCTCACCATAACTCCGGACGTGGTTTACAGTGCTGTTCACAACATTATTCCTCGACTAAAGCTATTGTTGAGGAATGATGGTGGACATATTGACCATTTCCTGTAAAGAACATCCTCTTTGCTTTGTCTTACTTTGTTATGCTAATTATTGCTAATCTGATCAGATGAAGCGCCATCTGTCGGACATTTTATGAACGTTTATATTTTTTTGGTTCTAATAAAACCCCAAGTCATTCCAATCATGTGTGTCAATTTGTACCTCTCTATCTACATTATTCTGTGATTTATTCAGTTTTCCAATTTATACTGACTTTTTGATCATCCGATATTTTGTTGAATTAATACTAGTGTTCATACATCTATGTTATGATGTCGATATATCAATAATGTTGATACATTTCCACATTATATCCAACATTTTCGTATACTTATAATAATGCCCGTAGTAGGTAGTTACTTGTTTCCAACACATCCCATCACCTAAACTTAACAAACAGCCATTAACTGTTTCCAGTATTGCATTGACAGATGACACCTCAGGTTATCAATATGGTAAGTATTTATTATTGTAATTAAGTCATGTTGTCTTCTTGACAATTTAGATATGTCACATAAGCCACCAACATCCCTTTCTCCCATTCTGAATAAACGTTGAATAATCTGGCAACTCCTTCTTCTCCGCAGAAGAATTTCGAATACTACAATGTGTAAAAGATGGTGGGTAGAAAATACTGACTCAAATCTATATACCATTTTTTTGGTAAAAAAAAGAAAAGAAACTTAGAAATGTTCAGAATGTAACCATTAGTACAAATTAATATGCGATGCGAATGTAAAATACTCTTCCCACAACATTACGACTTACCATACAAAATGATTCATGGAATATTTAAGTAACTAACTAACTAACTTGGAAAATTACTGGTGTCTTTGACACCGCTAAATTGGTGTCTCCACTGTATATCAGAACCCATTGTATACATAACTCTTCTTCGTGACTGAAGTTAGTTATTGTTACCCATCTGCTCAGTTTAGCTATTCAATCAAATCTATTTTGCATGGTGTATTTGTAAACTGTTGGCTTTCAGTTGAAGAAGTCACATATTGCATCTTTTGTTGCTTTCTTACGATTGTGATTTGTTATTAAGGTAGTGTAGTGGAGGTGGTTCCTAAGACTGATGTATGGAGAGGCTACAAAAAACAGTAGAACTACTGAGGGTAACATTTCCGACAAAAGTTTGCAATATTCTACGATTACTTCAAACATAAACTCACACTTCGATCTCCCGAATCTAAAATATAAACTGGCCCTTGTAAGGCATAGGTCAAGTGCAAAGAGATCAAGTGTGACAAGTGTATAAAAAGTAGTGGCCAGTAGTACGCGTTCACAAGATACGTATTTTGCGCCTGCATCTGCCCTGTCGTCAGTGTCTACAAAGTTCAAACGCCGAATCTTCGAGAATAAATGTTTCTCGCCTTCCACCGTCGTCTTCATACAATATCAACCAGCTGTCTACGAGGTGCCCGCCAGGCTTTGGCAAAAATGTTTTAACCCTCATTTTTACGACTGAGAAAATTACTACCTCGGAAGGCCTCGGCGTTTTTTCTTATTTATTCGAAACAGTCACACCTTCTGTTGTTCTTAAAAAATTTGGTTCACGCTACAAACGAACAACAGTTACTGAATTCTAACACTTAATTAGAAATACAGTAAACTGGAATATTAAAAGCAAGCTCCTTAGCTTTAGGAGATAGAAAGGAACTCAAAAAGAGTACAGTTTTATTTCCCATCTATGCCGAGATAATTAGAGACAGAGCAGAACCTCGAATTATGGAAAGAAATAGACCGTGCTCTTTACAAACAGCTAATACCGGAATTAGCTTTAGTCGATTTTGGGGAAACCACAAAAAACTTAAATCTGGATGACTGTCCAGTGCTCTACCAATACCCCAACTCGCTGTGTGATGGTAATAGTGGAATCACGTCCAACGAATCTTTTCCGAAAAGCAGAGATACAACATACAAGTACAAAATAGTATAAATTACCTCGACGCTTCCTGAATTCTGATGCACCTGAAAGCTTTCGTCATTGAGATAATTCCACATCACACACGCAATTCGTGTGTTCTTCCTCGCGGTAGCTATGAACGCACACCGGCCGCCACATTCAAAAGCCTACGCTATTGGAGCGCTGTCATCCATTGTTAACGTTCGTACAATGTTTTGAAATGTCCGCTGGACAGACGAAAGCGGTCACCCACATTGTCCGTCAGCGGCATCGCGTGAAGCGCCTGTTTGTTTGTCCTGGCAGGATACAAGCTTGCGGTGAAATCCATTTTGCGTTACTGCTCACGCCAGTCAGCCATTATCATCTGTCATGTCTAGGTTTCCCATATTGTTTTTAGCAGAATTGAGGGATTTTCAAAATAACACACATAAATTCAAGACGAATGAGTAAAAATCGGGACAGGGTAGAAATTGGCTTAATTTATTTTCACATAATCAACCATGTTAGTGATGAGAGGTTAACAGCACTCTTGTATATACATTTTCGACGCAAATCTAAACTCAAATTTCACACATTTTGCATTGAAGAAGGTGGTACAGACTTACTAATATTTGAGTAACACTTTTCGGTGGTGTGTTTGCTCCAGAAATTTATTTCATTCACTATCAGATTGTAGAAACCTACGCAAGGGAAGCTAACAAAGGTGGTTTTTATCATTGTCATAGCTTTTGTTTATAATCTGAATATTATTATTTCACTTGTCCGCAACATTTTAATTACTGAGCACACAATTTCGATTGACGCATTAGAACCTGAAATATCAAGCGAAAATTCAGCCAAATTTTAATATGTTTTAGACACACTCGCTCAGTGTGAAAGTGACTGAAAGTTTGCTATTACTTTTCATTGACATATTTGATTTCATATTCCAGTCCAGCAATTTACTTTCACACTATTTATTTACACAACAGTACTCGTCAAACAATTCGTAGCACTAGATTGTACAAAACTATAGAATTCTTGAGCATTAGTGCAGCTCATTGTTTCATTAAGGGCGATCCGCTCCATTGGATGAAGAAATTCCAGAAATGGTTTCCATCATTCGTTAATATATCCAAAGCAGTTATCCCAGAAATCCGTGGTGATCAAGTATCACTAATCCCTCACTTTCCAAATCATGTAATGGCTGTTTTACTGTAGATGTCGAATAAATCTTTGGGATTTTCTAGCTTCAAATTTTTTGAGTTACATTTTCTTTTGTATGCAACTTCTGGTTACATTTTCTCTTTTAGTACACAGAAAACGATAGAAAAAATACTTAATTAGCTTGAATGGAAATTAAGTACGATGAAGGAGAGTAAATTTTTGAGAAAGTTCTTTAGGATAATAGGACACTTTCCAAGGGACTGTGGGTAGGATTTTAATGCTTGTAAAACATCACAGTTGATAAAAATGATAACAAATTTAGTTTTACTTTGACCTAAAAGTTTCTTGAATTCTACTTCAGCAAACTCACAGAGTGATTTCAGTTTTGTACACGTGCAACATAAATATGGAAATGTTGATAGATTTTACAAATTATAATCTGTATATCACTGGGTAAGCTGTCTGGGCCACTTTGGCCAGCACTGTTAGCTGTATGATCAGAACATCCTACTCTTACTAAATTGCTTTCACTGTTTTCGTTAAGAATAAGATTTTTTGCCTTTCTTTTTATTTACTCTACAATAGGAATTTTTGCTGTCAGCTGAAATTCCTACAATGTTCTCCTCAGATTCTCTGCACTTCAGCACTAAAATTCACTAACTACGACTACAACTACTACGTGAATTTCAAAACCTAATCAGTAAAGGAACCAGACTGAAGTCCGTGTGGCTAGAAGATTCTATCACCATTGAAATAAACTGCGCTTCTTTCATTTCCTTCATTATTTGTTCCATAGCAATCGGCACAATCATGTTCGTCGAACTGATTTGTTTTTCGTCTGCGAGCACAAGAATTTCTTGTTGGACAATGATTTAATTCCGTCAGTGATGCAGTCATAATCTTTTGTTATGCATCACTGTGTGGGACGCAAATGTGGCTTCTTGATCCAAAATTGCTTGTACATGTCTGAAACTATCTTCACAGATTATTAGTCATCAATTTTTTATCTTTGAGAGCTGGAGGTGGCATGCTGTTGCCTTCCTCCGATCTTTGAACTGACTCATCCAGCCAGTTATGAGGGGACCTAGTATTTAACGTGGGTTCCGAACTACTGTGCAACTCTGCATTTTTTACTTGGACAAGCATTACCACACGTGAAAGAAAATTGACCGGCGACCGAACACAACACCTTTCAAATGGTTCAAATGGCTCTGAGCACTATGGGACTTAACAGCTATGGTCATCAGTCCACTATAACTTAGAACTACTTAAACCTAACTAACCTAAGGACATCACACAACACCCAGTCATCACGAGACAGAGAAAATCCCTGACCCCGCCGAGAATCGAACCCGGGAACCCTGGCGCGGGAAGCGAGAACACTACCGCACGACCACGAGCTGCGGACACAAGACCTTTCGATTTGTAATCTGGCACATTACCACACTTTTTTTTTATCTTCCTGGCTGTATTGCATAAATTCTTGTTGTACGTATTAGTCGTCGTATTTTTATTGTTATTACTTTCAGTCTTTATTTTATTGAATTTTCTCTACAATTTATACTTTGTATGTAATTCGTCTCTGTATGTCAATAATGCTGTATCATCTGTGTCATGTCCTGAACAAGTAAAACAAGTAAATAAACTGAGCCACACCTTAGAACAGTACAACACACCGAAGTCAGAATACGGGCGCCGGGTTTCCAAAAGAACTGAAGTGTACGTCGAACTTGACCACAAAAATAGTTTACTTTCTTAGTGAGAACGGACCGTAATGCCAGCTTTCCAAAACTTGAGGCGAAAAATGTATTGCATCAGGGTAGGTAATTAGTTTAGAAAGAAAAAAGTCACGCTATGTAAGACGAAACTCCGGTACACTTTGTTGTCCCCAGAGATGGTTTAGGGACCCTAGGAATTTTGTTAAAATTCGGGAACTGTCTCGGAAAAATCGAGATAAATGGGAACCCTAGTTATGCTTCAAATTGATTTCGTGGAATTCTTGTATGTAGTAGACTAACTCAAAACAAAAAGTAACACGGGCTTCAGTGGACAAATTGGCAGTGATATGGTTGCGGTACATTTTATTACTTTAACCTTAGCCAGAACGGACCCTATAGTAAATTTCATCTTGGCAACAAAAAGTTGCCCACATACGTGCTAAATGTTTTTTGGAAGACCCACAAATGAGTTGTGAAACAATAATTCCAACAAAAGAAGCTCTGTTTTATTACATACTACGTAAACACTGCGAGCATTTCAGACAAATCACATATTAGAAATGCCTTAAGATAAGATGGCTTACACTACATTCGATACTATGTTTTCCATGTTATCCATGTTAGATTATTTTGTATTGTAATCTACAAAACACTACTGTAGACTGTTGTGAATAAATGCGACACAGCTATATGCTTGTGGTCTCATTAAGCATATAAAATAGCTTTCCGTGCCTATTGGCAAATGTGTCAGTTGTATCGTTAAAGGGAAAATGACAAGCCAAAGTCGATTACACTTCATACATCAAATAAAAGGGTGTAGCCAGCTATGGGCAGGGCCAGCTGCTACGTGAGATCTCAAAAAAAATTGCCCTTCACCACTGCTCTCCTTGGAACTAAGAGCGCCGGATTAGACTGTTTTTGCACTTTTTATTCCCTTCACTGAGGGGGACAGGCAGACTGCTTGAGGGCTTGCAATACCCTTTTCAGCCTTTTGGTGTACAGCTACAATATATTTCCTTTTTTAATTCATATTTCTTTCAAAAAGCTGGGCGTCTTAAATACATTTTCCGCTACTCCCTCCATCTCCCCGTTCCTGGTGCTATTTCTGCATTTTCTGTTGTGGGTGGTGGTGGTGGTGGTGGCAGTAGGGTGACGTCGACGGCTCCAGGCTGCGGTCTACGAGCTCCGCGCCATCGTCAATGGAGGAGGGGGCGGGGGAGGGAGAGAGTTTACAGGCACACCTTTCCCTCGCCTCACTGCAGGGTTCCATGCCTGACTCGACAGTAGGTCAGTTTTTGTACCATGGTCGGCCATATTGTAGATTACAACAAAGCCAAGATACTTAGACAGCCTTCCTCCTTATGGGATGGTGTGATTACAGAGGCCATTGAAAACAGAGTCCAAACTGTTTACAACTATTCAGATGTTCAAATGTGTGTGAAATCTTATGGGACTTAACTGCTAAGGTCATCAGTCCCTAAGCCTACATTCTAATAACCTAAATTATCCTAAGGACAAACACGCACACACCCCACACCCATACCCGAGGGAGGACTCGTACCTCCGCCGGGAGCAGCCTCACAGCCCATGACTGCAGCGCCCTAGACCGCTCGGCTAATCCCGCGCGGCTGTTTACAACTGTACGTACAAATGAGACAGGCATGGAACCCTCCACTGAGGCGAGATAAAGAAAAGCGTACCGGTACTGTAAGGTCTGCTGGTAACGGCGATATTGCAAAAAACGGAAACCACAGTTCGCTGTCGGGTGACGCCACCCCTACCACCACCACCACCACCATTACTCTCGGCGGCAGGATGACGCCGACCCGAGCATAACAGTAGCCATCAGGAACCATCTGAAGATGACAACCACTCTGCCAAAACATAGCGGAAAACTTACGACGTATTCCCGGTGGACGCCCGAAAATTCTATAAGCTAGAAATACGCCAGGAAGGAATCACATCGAATATCAAGAATCTTTTCTTGTGTTATTGGCCAATTTCAGGTACTACTAAAAGTGTGAATATGGAAATGATTCGCGCTTGTCTGAATGTTAATTGAAAAAAAAGAAATAAAAAATTTTCAAGTGTGTGTAAATTCCTAAGGGACCAAACTGCTGTGGTCATCGGTCCCTAGGCTATACTTAAATTAACTTACGCTAAGGACAACGCACACACCCATGAGCGAGGGAGGACTCGAACCTCCGGCAGGAGGGGTCGCGCAATCCGCGACATGGCGCCACAAACCGCGCGGCCACTCAGCGCGGCAATGCTACTTGCCTGACAGCAAAGTAGTACGTACAAATTTCAAACCAACAGTACCTGTTGCTATCATTTCTGACTGCTCTGTAATAGTAGAGATGGTTTCCAGAATGAATCTTTCACTCTACAATGGAGTATGAGGTCTTTTGAATCTTTCTGCCAGTGTGCCGGACCATTAGTTGAAACGGCGACCAATGTTCCAGCTAGCCAGGCACGACACAAGACTCATCATCAGTTACGTTTTGTCAGTACTTTTCTGCTAGTCTGTAAACTTCTTAGATGCTATCCTGCGACCTTACAGAGTTACCAGTCGTCACAGGATCTCCGAGTTGGCACGAGGTCGTCACAAAGGTAGACGCTATTAGAGAGGCGTTGTGCTTAACGGAGAGATTTACTGTGAGGTAGTACACCCCAGGAAGAGTAGCAAAACATATTACTTCATCTCACATACATTTCACAAAATGACCACATCAAGGAAATCAGAGGAAACAGAATTGAAACGGAGGTTTAATGTCAGTAATTCACCCCACTCGTCATTCGCTAATGAAACACGGAAAAGGAAAGGGGGGGGGGGGGGAGAGAGATAGTACCACCACACATACTGTAAGGTGATTTGCAAAGTATAGATTTAGTGTGAATGTAGGAAAAAAAGTTATCGACATTTCTGCCGAGTATCTTTCTTCTAGGGGTGCTATTGCAACAAGATATCTTGCAATGCTTCTGAGGCACTTGAAAATTGGGAGAGAGATAGTGACGGAAGTGCTGTCTGAGGGCAGTACGTGAGATATGCCTGTGTTCCTCAGTCAGTAAGAACTCTGGCCGCCAAATACACTGCCTTATCAAAAGTATCCGGACAACTATTACTGGCAATTAGTATGAGGTTTGTCCACCGCACGTCTTTATAGCGGACACTTTCAATGGGGTGTCTGAATGTCTGCGTAGGAACGACATTAATTCAGAGAAGGTATTGATGTTGGACGATGGGGTCTGTAGCGAAGTCGACGTTCCATCTCATTCCAGAGCTGCTTCACTACGCTGAGGCCAGGACTCGGGGCATGCCGCACCATTTTAGAAATTTCGTTGTCCACAAACCATTGCCTCACAGATGCAGCTTTATGACAGGGTTCACTGTCACGCTAACACAAACATCGTCTCCGACCTCTTCCTCTACTCTGTACAGAACACAATGCTGTAAAATGTGTTCATATCCTCCAGCATTTAGCGTAGTAAGTGGACCATACCTTCATCACCAAAAACAACCCCATACCATAATGTCAAGTCCTTGCTTCACTGTTGGCACTACATGTGGTGGCAAGTAATTTTCTCCAGACCCTTTCTTAGGACTGCCACGGCGTATAGCGTGATTCATCACCCCAAAACACTAGTTTCTAGTCATCTACTGTTCTTTGACGCCGCTCTTTTCACCACCTCAAGCGCTGCTTACCATTGACTACAGTAATATGTGGCTTCTAAGGAGGTGCTCGACCATTGACCCCCACTTTGGAACTCCCGAGTGATTTCTTCCGCTGATCTCATGTGATTTTTTTGCACCCACTGTCCGCAATGCTCCACGGTCCTGTACTGGCTGCAGTGAGTGAGGTCAGCTTGGTCTTGATTTAGTTGGGGTTTGTTCCTTGGTGTTTCCGTCTCACAGTCACATCACAAACAGTCGACGTGGCTGGCTTTAGAAGGGATGAAATGTTCTTCGTGGATTTGTTTCTCTGAAGTGACATCCAGTGACAAGTTCATATTCGCAGTCACGGAATTTTGCTGCCGACCCACAACACGATATTCCCCGTCTCCATTAATACTAGCGGGCCCGCCCCTCTTGACATCTAGCGGTCAGCTATGCATTACATAGCTCTGCGCAGATACTTTTTATCAGGTACTGTACAGGGAATCGGGTTCGAGTCCCAGTCCGGCACACAGCATTAATCCAGCAGGTTATTTCAGAGAAGATGCTTTCTTTCCGCCACGGAATTAATCAGTACAAAATCAACTCGTCTTTCTTACATTAAAAAATTTGTAAATATCTAACGAGTCAGATTGGAAGGTTACAAGCCGTCTGGCTTGCCTCCTTCCATTTATACAAAATTAATCTGCCTCTTGTCACAACTGGTGATAGGCAGGACACTTAGTTAACTCCCGTTACTTCAATGAATTTTGTAAAAATTTCAGTGTCATCGGTAAAGGCGCTAATAGTTCCAGTCTGTGAATACGTGAGAAATGCACAGCTCGCACACTGCTCTGAATGCGCCAGTGGCCACCGAATGTTACGGAACCTACCGATCCTTCTCTTTAAGTCGTGGTTAGCGGCCTGTGGCACGACTCGCCTCATCTAATAGTCGAGGACAATAGTTCCAAATGCTTGCTGGGATTCCACAACTTATGGCGGATATGTACAAGTCTTGGAACTTCGGGGCAAACCACCGTGGGAACAGAGACCTTGGGAAACTCAGAAGTGTTAAACAACGCTCTGATTCGCCCATCGCCGGCTGACATCAGACGGGAATTTCTAGGACAAACTAGAGAGGAAGATGAGCTCTGATTGGCCCTTAATTGACGGTATTTTGTGGTGGGAATTTGTAAAACGTGGCGTTGAAACGCTTTGGTGGAAAACAGTAACGTTTTTCCTGATTGTCGTTTGCAGCCAGATTGATGCAACTTGCGGAGCTGGGAGTTGGTGGAAGAAAACCGGGCAATCTTGGTTTGATTGTGTATCGAGATAGATCGCTGGTTCCAGACATGGTGGCGCTTGGAGGTATCAGAGTCCTGGCGAGCGAGATTCTGATTCTCTACTACGACCACGGTCCTCCGACTTCCCGCCACAGCAGATTGGTGAGAGTATACAAAGCGGTGGTTAATGTTTAGGTAGGAAGTGTACCGTTGCCACAACTCTGGTAAACCCGATTCAAGCCTTAGCATCGTTTGATGTCGTATTCAATCGACCACTGGGGTTTCTAACTTAATCGTTGGATTGTAGTGGAGTAATGATTTAATGTGCAAATAGTACGCGGTAGCCATCCCTCCGCTTTCCCATCTTGTTAGTTGTCGTCAACAGCTAACGTTGTTTTTTCGTAGAATGTTGGTACGAATATTTGGTAACTGGTTAATATAATAAATAAGTGGTTTATGTGTCATTTTCTTTTTTATTTGAAGGTGCACGTAGTTCCCTTCAAACCAATTATATATTCTCTTGATTGAGTAAATACATATAGTAGGATCATCGCAATTTCCCACCTTATATTCTACGTTAGGGCATTTGAAGATAGCGCTCCGTTGCATTATTAGGAGTTAACATGCAGTCTTAAGGCGAGTGTGACGGGTAGGTCCATTACTCTGGTAAGTTTGACAGTCTCACACACCGGGGCATGCTGCAAGATGAGTCCCACGCTTGCAACAGAGAGGTAGACGAATACTGCCCGTCTCATTGGACCTGTTTTCTACATCCACATCCACATCTACGCACATATTCGGCTGCAAGCCACCATATGATGCATGGCGGGCGGTATATTTTGCCACTAATAGTAATTACATTTCCTCTTGCACTCGCAAGGAAATGGAGGAGGAAATGACTATATGGCTCCATACGAACCTTCTCTTATCTTGTCTTTGCACTCATTACGCGAAATGTTCGTTGGAAACAGTAGAATCGTTCTGCAGTCAGCTACAAATGCCGCTTCTCTACATTTCCTCGATAGTGTTTCGCGTAAAAACGTCGCAGAGGTCCCCATTTGTGTTCACAGAGCGTCTCCATAATACTCGTATGTTGTCAAACCTGCTAATAAGGAATCTACCAGTATGCCTCTGGATTGACAGTACCGTAGTACAAACCCCTGTGGAAAAGACAAGAGTTCTCATTTTTTATTATTGTTTTCATCCTTTGTAGGTTGGAAAATTTGTAGAGCAGTCTAGAAACTGCCATGCTTTAATAAAATTTAATTTTAGTTTCCTTACGGGAGCAAGGTGGGGGGCGGGGGGGGCGAGTGCACATAAATATGTAAACGGCAAAAACACAACAAATTACTAAGTCTGGTACGGCGTAGGAAAACTGATGACTTTCAAAACCCATTCCAATCGTCTCGTAGTGGATAAATATAGGACCTGTATGGTTTACAATGGAATCTCATACCGTTATTCCTACAAATGGTTCAAATAGCTCTGAGCACCATGGGACTTAACATCCATGGTCATCAGTCCCCTAGAACTTAGAACTACTTAAACCTAACTAACCTAAGGACAACACACAACACCCAGCCATCACGAGACAGAGAAAATCCCTGACCCCGCCGGGAATCGAACCCGGGAACCCGGGCGCGGAAAGCGAGAACGCTACCGCACGACCACGAGATGCGGGCTATTCCTACAAAATAATGGTAATTTCACGTTACGGTAATGGAAGTATATAGCGATCACACGCCCTTCTCTGTAAAGTAGACCACATAGCTCAACAATATTGAGTTCTGCTGACTGCGGTGACCAGGGAAGATGCGACAGTTCGTGCTCGTGTTCACAAAATCAGTCCGGGGCGATGTGAGCTATGCGAACAGCGGCCCTGTCGTCTTGGAACACAGCATAACCATTACGAAACAAACACTGTACGATGGTATGGAACTTGTGGGGCGGCGGGTTAATAATAATTAATAGGAATTACGAAATATTAGAATATTGTTCGCCGTCTTTTACGAGAGCCTGGGAATTATTTCTGTGGTCAGCCAGAAAGCGATGGAGAAGATACTGACCATAGTTCTCAGTCTGCAATTCCACATTCTCGTCCAGCCCACTGAAAGGAATGTTTCTACTCTCTATTTACTACGATTATAAATGAAGATTTTCAGTTATAATTGAGAAATTATCACACGCACAACATCGAAATGTTCATTGTTAATACTACTAATAAATCTCTCTATCCTAAACAGCACAATAAGCAGTTCAGAGGTGACCTCTAAGGTAAATTCCGATTAAATGGTCTTTCGCCCTGACTTCTGATGGTCAAGATAATTGCTCGCCACAAAAGTGGAAAATAACTATCACAAGTTGCCATGCGGATTTGTTAACATTACGGGTGGCACGCTAACAGTTACTTCCGCGAAATGTAAGCGATCCAGGTGGGGTACAGTCCTCGCGATTTCACTTCCCATTTGTACCGAAAACATCACTTCAGTTGCGGTCTTGCTGTGACCTCATCCGAGGCAGCGCGTACGCGGTCCATTCAAGTTCTAAGGCCTCCGATTTTTTTTTCTAATTAACTACTCACCCGAAATCGATGAAACTGGTGTTACTTCTCGACGTAATCGCCCTGCAGACGTACACATTTTTCACAACGCTGACGCCATGATTCCATGGCAGCGGCGAAGGCTTCTTTAGGAGTCTGTTTTGACCAATGGAAAATCGCTGAGGTAATAGCATCACGGCTGGTGAATGTGCGGCCACGGAGAGTGTCTTTCATTGTTGGAAAAATCCAAAAGTCACTAGGAGCCAGGTCAGGTGAGTAGGGAGCATGAGGAATCACTTCAAAGTTGTTATCACGAAGAAACTGTTGCGTAACGTTAGCTCGATGTGCGGGTGCGTTGTTTTGGTGAAACAGCACACGCGCATCCCTTCCCGGACATTTTTGTTGCAGTGCAGGAAGGAATTTGTTCTTCAAAACATTTTCGTAGGATGCACCTGTTAGCGTAGTGTCCTTTGGAACGCAATGGGTAAGGATTACGCCCTCGCTGTCCCAGAACATGGACACCATCATTTTTTCAGCACTGGCGGTTACCCGAAATATTTTTGGTGGCGGTGAATCTATGTGCTTCCACTGAGCTGACTGGCGCTTTGTTTCTGGATTGAAAAATGGCATCCACGTCTCATCCATTGTCACAACCGACGAAAAGAAAGTTTCATTCATGCTGTCGTTGCGCGTCAACATTGCTTGGCAACATGCCACACGGGCATCCATGTGGTCGTCCGTCAGCATTCGTGGTACCAACCTGGATGATACTTTTCGAATTTTCACGTCGTCATGCAGGATTGTGTGCACAGAACCCACATAAATGCACACTCTGGAGGCGATCTGTTCAACAGTCATTCGGCGATCCCCCAAAACAATTCTCTCCACTTTCTCGCTCATGTCGTCAGACCGGCTTGTGCGAGCCCGAGGTTGTTTCGGTTTGTTGTCACACGATGTTGTGCCTTCATTAAACTGTCGCACCCACGAACGCACTTTCGACACATCTATAACTCCATCACCACATGTCTCCTTCAACTGTCGATGAATTTCAATTGGTTTCACACGACGCAAATTCAGAAAACGAAGTAAGAAAATTCGTCGCCGTTTTAAGTATTTAAAACAGTTCTCATTCTCGCCGCTAGCGGTAAAATTCCATCTGCCGTACGGCGCAGCCATCTCTGGGACGTATTGACAATGAACGCGGCCTCATTTTAAAACAATGCGCATGTTTCTATCTCTTTCCAGTCCGGAGAAAAAAATCGGAGGCCTTAGAAATTGAATGCACCTCATACTCAGGCGTTTGGCTAACGCGGATCGTACGGTAGCTGGGTGCGAAGTGAGTGAAGTCTTGCCTCTCAGGCCGTTATTTATATACGGGCGCAGCGGACAGCCAATGGAACATCTGCTGTTATCCGCTCTATCCTGACGGTAGTAACCTCTAAACGGCCGCCTCCTCGGACACACAATATTTTATAACACGGTTATGAATCAATTTAGAGTCTTCGTAATTCTTGAATGTAGTTAAGTTGGTTAAAATCACAGAAAAAGTTTTAGCTCACCTGCATTTAAACTTTGCCGTCGAGAACTTTTAGAACGGAACTGGCAGTAGAACGTGACCTCTGAAGTACAATTTTAAGAGACCTTTTTTGTTATTATTTACATCTAGGCCTTGACACTTGTTATAGCTCTATTATTTAATAGGTTTCATCAGGTGCTGTAATCAGAACTTTCTAGCATTAATATAACAGATACTTAATCTACTACAAATAAGGACGATTTTGTTCCAAATTTAGTTTGCAGTAAATTACTCGAAAACTATTAGAGATAGCCCAATGGGGTCACGTAGTTATTATTTTTATGTTGAACTGAAGCTTCATACAAATTTTCATATTTCTAAGTCTAATATTTAGCGCCTTCAATTTTTCTTAAACAAATGGATTCTGACAAAAATATTGCTTTAATCACATTGACACTTGTACCAGTTAATTCTGACATACATCTGCATATTATGACCAATTTTTGGCTTCCTAGCCTTATTATTTAGCGCCACTGATTTTTTTCTTAAAACATTGTATTTAGGGAAAGACATTCATGTGATCGATTTGAGATTTGACAGTTTAAACATTAATACAATGAAGCATATGTTGACAAAGTTTGAAAAAGCAACTTTAACTTTTAATTTCGTTCTTAAATTATGGTGCAATACTTCTGTGCTACGCACAGGTGCGCTGTGGTGACATGGCGCTAGTAGCACTGAACTGTGGTAAGTCCCGGCAGACCTGCTCGCCTCTCTATCTCTCAAATGATACAGCGCTTTTCTCGCCACAAACCGATACGCCAAAATGGTCACATAATACTTATCAGTAGCGTAACCTCGCAAGGTAACCATGGGGTCCGTGGAATACTACGACAGGGCTGCCCACATCACCGAACCCCACCTTGTTTCACTCTTGGGACGTAGTTGGAAACTGTGGGAAACAAGACACGTCATATCAAATGCCTTTATTCCATAGCTCCATAGTCCAGGTTTTATGGCTTCGGCACAACGTTCCTCCGTTAGAGGCATTGGCATCCCTGATGAGTGGTTATGGAATTCTAGCTCGCCCTGCGATTTCCTGCTTCTTGAGCTCCCTTCGTGTTGTTTTGGCGCTGACGCGGTTCGCGAGAGCGACATTCATTTCTGCAGTGCCTTTTTCAGCTGTCGTACTCTTATTTTTGCTCACAACTCTCTTTAATGACCGTCTGCCACATTCACTCAATTCACAGTTTCGTCCGCATTGTGACTTAGTGGATGACGTATTTCCGCTTTCCCTGCATTCGTTATAAATATTCGATACAGCACCTCCTAAAGCACCAAATACTGCGGTTACCTCGGTAACAGAAGCACCCAACATACGACCAACAGTTTGCTGACGTAATTCACTTAGTTCCGACATAAAATATACAGAACACTATTCTGACCTCAATTGACACTTGCAAAGTATTGAGGTCATTGTACAGGCGCCGTTCGAGGTCAAATGCAACAGTGCACTTACATACGCTTCTCGCGCTCTTTTCTTATTTTTTCCCGACCCCTGTATATTGGAATTTTGCAAGCTACTAGACCGCACTAGCCTGCTGGCCTAGTGTGGCGGCAGCCTTAGGAAGGCCGGAAGTCAAAAATTTAAAAAAAAATTCGATTTTTCAAAAATATGCCTATTTGGCAGTGCGCATCTTCCTGAATAGGTTGATGTATAAGATATTTATTTGACAGATCATAAGGCATGTTACTTGGTCTTAAGTGTAGCAAGATGATGGTGATAGTAAAGCTTTCCTTGAGGTTCAAAAATGTGCTCCGTATGGAGCTGAGACTGTTTTGCAGAAGTTCGAATGTCTAGGACATGTACAGAAAAGACTTGGCACTAGACTTAGAAGGCAGAGACAAGATTTTTCAGGACTAAAATTATCTGATTGGAAGGGAATAAAAGGAAGAGGGCGACTGACGAATGCAGCAATTGATAAGCTACAGACATATTATCGCTTGGCAGTAAGAAGGAACACAGGAGACTTGAAACATATGAAGCAAGCAGGGCCTTATACTGCCAGAAAATGTCCACAGACAATAACCCTAACCACAACTTGTGCCCAGAAGGAAGAGAATCATTGTGTGGCTTCGAAAGGTCAATTGCTGTTGGTGAAGAAGATCATCACAGGAACCGAGCGAGGTGGCGCAGTGGATAGCGCACTGAACTCGCATTCTGGAGGACGACGGTTCAATCCCGCGTCCGGCCATCCTGATTTAGGTTTTCCGTGATTTCCCTAAATCGCTTCAGGCAAATGCAGGGATGGTTCCTTTGAAAGGGCACGGCCGGCTTCCTTCCCCGTCATTCCCTAAACCGATGAGACTGACGACCTCGCTGTTTCGTCTCTTCCCCCAAACACCCCAACTCATCACAGCAATTCTCTACCAACTACTGTAATGAAAGCCATCAAATCTATGTTCAGGGACCTTCCAAATGAAAACTTATTGAAGAAATGTTTTCATGGCGATACCCAAAACCGAAATGAAAGTTTTAACCAATGTGTATGGAAAAGATTGCCAAACGCCATTTATGTGGTGTTTATGATGCAGTTTCATGTTTTAATGATGATGTGCAAAACAGGAAGTATGTTTTAGAGAATATGAGAATTAAGCCCGGAGTGAACTGCATCGAAGCTTTGTATGCGATAGACAGAGAGGTTCTAGTGAAAGCAGGTAAATCGTTTTTAGAAGTGATAAAATCAAGAAGAGTGCATCATAGGAATGTAAAAAGAAAAAAAAACTGATTTAGAAAATGAAAAAGAACCCGCTTATGGTGCTAGACAGTTCTTAAAAAATGACAAATACAAGCAGAAACTTTATCGCCCATTTTCCGCAAAACACATTTCTGTACTTAGGTACATGTAACATCTAAAATAAATGTCCTATTACTTTCAAATTTGGTATGTTTATTAAACACAAACTCCTTTATGCAAAACTCTAGAATTTTCCAAATGTATTGAAAACTGTGGTAAAAATTGAGATGGAACTTCCTGGTAGATTAAAACTGTGCCACACCGGAACTCGTACTCGGGACCTTTGCCCTTCGCGGGCAAGTGCTCTACCTAACGTTTTTTTGTCAGTTAGTCGTTGATCCATTAACACAGTTTTCTTTATTACAGACGGTAATTAACCCTCTCTTTCTTTTTTTGGGAGGGGCGGGGGGGGGGGGGGGGGGGGCTGGTCGGACGTCACAAGACATTCGTTTAAGTTGATCGTTGATTCCTTTACTCAGTTTTTGTATTACAGAGGGCGAGGAGCCCTCTGACTGAACACGCTGAGCTACCGTGCCGGCTGCCTCACAGAAGCTCTCCTGCAGACCAAGCACTCCTGGAGGGAAGGTTGTTGCGGAGACATTGCTTAGCCACAGCCTGGAGGATGTGTTCAGAATGAAATTTTCAATCTGCAGCGGAGTTTGCGCTGGTACGAAACTTCCTGTCAGGTTAAAACCGTGTGCCGGACCGCGACTCGAACTCTGAGAGCTTCTGTGAAGTTTGGAACGTAGGAGACGAGGTACTGGCGGAAGTAAAGCTGTGAGGGCGGCCATGAGTCGTGCTTGGATAGCTCAGTTGGTAGAGCACTTGCTCGTGAAAGGCAAAGGACCTGAGTTCGATTCTCGGTCCGGCACACAGATTTAAACTGCTGGAAAGTTTCATATCAGCGAACAATGAGCAGCAGAGTGAAAATTTCATTCTAGAAACTGATATAGTTAACCATAAAATTTGAGATTTTTCTACACATGAAGTTTAAAATGTAACAGCTCATTCATTTTTTCATGACTTAAATAAATTGTAGAGTTTCATACAATTGTAAGTATGGTTGGTATGGTGTGCAAAATTCATCGAAGACTCTTAGTTATGAAGAAAAGTGTACCTATAGCAAGAAATGCAACCAATAGAAGGTGAAAACGTGATGAAATTTCACATCTAAAAAAAATATTATTTTGTTGTGTTGTGGAACATGTTGTGCTATGAGTGTCAATCTTGAATCCTTCCTGGTCATGCTGACAATGTCTTATGAATTTATTTGTAAAAGTACCGGGTCATCAAAAAGCCAGTATAAATTTGAAAACTGAATAAATCACGGAATAATGTAGATAGAGAGGTACAAATTGACACACATGCTTGGAATAACATGGGGTTTGATTAGAAGCAAAAAAAAATACAAAAGTTCAAAAAATGTCCGACAGACGGCTCTTCGTCTGATCAGAATAGCAATAATTAGCATAACAAAGTAAGACAAAGCAAAGATGATGTACATTACACGAAATGCTCAATATGTCCACCATCATTCCTCAACAATCGCTGTAATCGAGGAATAATGTTGTAAACAGCACTGTAAAGCATGTTCGGAGTTATGGTGTGTCATTGGCGTCGGATGTTGTCTTTCAGCATCCCTAGAGATGTCGGTCGATCACGATACACTTGCGTCTTCAGGTAACCCCAGAGCCAATAAGCGCACGGACTGAGGTCTGGGGACCGGGGAGGCCAAGCACGTGGAAAGTGGCGGCTGAGCACACGATCATCACCAAACGACGCGCACAAGAGATCTTCACGCGTCTAGCAATATGGGGTGGAGCGCCATACTGCATAAACATCGCACGTTCCAGCAGGTGTTTATCAGAAGGGATGGGGATGATGCGATTCTGTAATATATCGGCGTACCTCTCACCTGTCACGGTAGCAGTTACAAAACGAGAATCACACATTTCCTCGAAGAAAAAAGGCCCGATAACGGTAGATGTGGTAAATCCAACCCATACCGTGACTTTCTCGTCGTGCAATGGAATTTCCACGACAGTTCTAGGATTTTCAGCAGCCCAAATTCTGCAGTTGACAGACCCTCGTAGCGTGATGAGCTTCATCGGTCCACAACACGTTACTCAACCAATCGTCATCTTCCACCATCTTTTGCAACGCCCACACCGCAAATGCCCTCCGCTTCACGAAATCGCCAGGTAACAGTTCACGATGTCAATGGATTTTGTACGGATAGCATCGGAAGATACGTCTCAGTGCCAACCAAACAGTAGTGTATGGAATGCCAGTGCGACGTGAGACTCCACGAGCGCTGACTTCCCCGTTCATAGACGAACCCGCTACAGTCTCCAATTCTTCCTGAACTGTATCAGCAGCATTACGCCTTGTGCTCGGGTGACCACTACGGGGTCTATCGTCTAAACAACCCGTGGCTTCGAACTTCGAAATCATTCTCGCCACAGCTGCATTTGTCAACGGACCTTTACCCTTTCGAATCCCCTTCCTATGGCGTAACGCTGAACTAGCACATTCCCCATTCTCAAAATACAGCTTCACTAAAAGCGCCTTTTCAGGTAACGTCAACATGCTGCGACTTCTGGCGCATCTGATTCTCTCTCTCGCTCTCGCTCTAAAACTTTGGCTACATATGCCAGGTGTGTGGGCAGTTTAAGCAGCGAAGCTGCTGTTCCTGCGCTGACCTCTATGGGGTGCAGTGGGACCTAACGTGTTGAGCTGTCCTCACTGGGTGTCGTTGATTGTGACGCCCTTTGTTTCTACATCGGGCTGCAAGAGAAGACTACTCTCGCAGTAGGTCGGGCCAACGTGTCGTTGGCCTGTGGTGGACCTGGCGGCCCAGACCACGAATCAGGCGGCTGACAGAGTGTTCTGCATTGCTGTAGAAGACTCTGGCGATTTGCCGGAAGCGATCCCGCAGGAAAGGGATGCCTGCTACCTCGTGTAGCAGCCTCGTCGGGTAGCGAGGCGGCTTGTGGAGCGCAAGTCGCAGCGCCCTATTTTGCGCGCGTTGGAGCGTCGCAATGTGCGTCGCTGCCGCGTTACCCCACACCACGGCCGCGTATTCCAGTACCGGCCGGACAACGGACAGATACATGGTGAGGCCGTGGCGTGGAGGGATGGTCGATGAAGGTTTGAACAGTGGGTAAAGCGCACGAAAGCGCCCCACTGCCCGCCCTCTGACGTCTCGGACGTGTGGCAGCCACGTCAGGTGCCTGTCCAACGTCACCCCGAGGTATTTGCCGGTCCGCAACCGTGGGATGGGGCCACCCACGATCGTAGCCGGCGGTGGGTCCGGCGGCAGCCTGTTTCTGCTGAAGACGACAGCCTGACTCTTCACAGCGTTGAACTTTAAGCGCCATTCCGTGGACCAGGCGCCCAGGACGTCACATCCGAGCTGGAGGCGGCGGCGCATCTCTGCCGCGTTCATACTGCAGGCTAACAACGCCGTGTCGTCGGCACAAAGTGCCAACTCCATGCGTGCCACCCGCGGGGCGTCGGCGGTGTACAGGGAGTACAGCAGGAGGCCGAGGACCGACCCCTGCGGCACTCCCGCTCGAATCTGCCGGTCGGTGGAAGCGCCCCTATCTGCTCGGACGTGGAATGTGCGTCCCGAGAGAAACGAGCGCAGCAGGACCACGTGCGACGTCGGTACCCCGTGCACAGAAAGTTTGTACACGAGGCCGTCGTGCCACACGCCAGTCGAAGGCCTCGGAGACGTCGAGAAGCACCGCCCCCAGGTACTCCCGCGTCTCCAGCGCTCGCATCGCGTGCTCCACGAGGCGCAACAGCTGCTGCGTGGTAGAGTGGCCGCTCCGGAACCCAAACTGCTCCTCGGGGATGAGTTGCTGTTCCGTCACATGTCGCAGCAACCGCTCCGCGTACAACCTCTCAAACACTTTTGAGAGGGACGGGAGCAGACTGACCGGCCGGTAGTTCGCTGCCTGGCGTGGATCCTTGCCGCTCTTGGGGATGGCAACCACTCCCGCACGTTTCCACGCGGAAGGGAAGGTTCCAGAGCGGAGGATGCTGTTAAAGATGTCCGCCAGAGATTGGTGTACCTCCGGCGGTAGAATCCTCAACAGGCAGTTGGGGACACCATCCGTGCCACCCGCCTTCTTCGGGTTGAGTCGACGGAGCTGCAGATCCACTTCCTCAGCTGTGATTTGCTCGATCGAGTCGTCTTCTTCCCGTGCAGCGAGGAAAACCAGACGGACGTGGTCGGGATCGACCACACCATCAGCGGGTTGAAAATTTTCCGCGAACGTGTCCGCGAGGATGGTGGCTTTCGCATCTGGCTCGCAGACAATGTTCGCACCCGTATGGAGAGGCGGGACTCGCTGGCGACGACGAAGGAAACGGTTGGCGGTCCGCCAAGCACTACCATCTGTCGTTGTTATGGTGGCCACAAGGCCCGCCCAGTCCCGATGTCGATGTTCGTCGACGGCGGCCCGAATCTCGCGCTGCGCCCTGTTGAGGCGGCGCTTCGTCTCTGGCAGCCGTGTGAGCTGCCACTCCCGGAAGAGGCGATTCTTGTTAGTGATCGCCTCTAGGACGTGCGGCGGGAGTTGGCGCGGTTGGTGCGTCGACGTCAGCCTCCTGAAGCAGTCCCCTTGGCGGCCTGTAGGCCGCAACGAAGGTGATGAGCCCCGCCGTCGTGGTGACAGCCATCCCAGTGGCCTCCATTGCAGCGAGGGGTGGCAGCTGAACTTCATGATGTTTCAGGGACGCCTTGATATAAATAGTCGTCCCGCCGCCGTGGGTCAACCTGTCGGTGCGGTAACACCGATAGTTGGCCACCTTGACATGTATTCCTGGCTTCAGGAAGGTCTCGCATACGAGGCAGATGTCAATTGCCTCGTCGCGCAAGAACTCCCTGAATTCCCCTCGCTGGGGGACCAAACTGTTTGCATTGAAAGCGCAAACGGTGAGGCCACGGATATGGCGATTATCCACGGCGCGGTGGAGTTGCAACGCCGGCCTGAAGGGCCGACGTGACCGCGGTGACGAGCACCGGAAGTTGCTCGAGCAGCTGGCTCAACGACCGCAAGAGCGATCGGAGCCCGGCTGCGTCGGCGGCCGAGGGGGCGGTGGCGGCCGGTGGGGCGGCCTCCGCCACTGGGGCGGCCGGTTGCGGCCGCTCCGTAGTAGACGACTGCCGGGGAGCATCGGCAGCCGGTCGCGGTTGCGGCACAGCACGAGGTGCCGTCCTCTGCTGCGGCAGAGTGTCGTCGGCAGTCCGTCGTGCAGCCGCAGTGGTGGCCCGGTAAGCGCGCCGGCGACGCCTGCACTTGGCGGCAACCCGCGCGCTCTGCGTGGGCGCGGGGGTTGCCAACCCCACGGGCGAAGCCGTGGACGGCGCGGTCGGTTGCTGTGTCTCGCCCACCACCTGTTCCGAACTTCGGGTGGTGGAGGCTGATGGTCCGCCCTTGGTGGCGGCAGCAAAGCTGGTGGACGGGTGCACCTTACGAGAAGGAGCAGCCCCTCCCCTCTGTTGGTTTCGGCCCCTTTTAAAGGCCGAACAGCCTCTGTAGCTAGCAACGTGCGCGCCGCCGCAGTTGCAGCACGTCGGCTTTTCTTCCCTAGCAAGGCCGCAGGACTTGCTCTCGTGCTGTCCGCGCACGTGACGCAGCGGAGCAACATGGAACAGTAGCAGGAGACATGGTCGAGCATCTGGCAGGAAAAGCACTGGGCCCTCTTGCCTTTGGCCCGGAGACGTTCCACCGCGACCTTGACCCGGCCCACCGGGTGCACCTGGAAAACCTTCCGGTTTTCTAGGTTGTCAACGAGGTACAGCGGCATGTCGCGGTGCGTGCGTGGAGACTTCATCAGTCCGGTGGACCGGACGCCGAACCCCATGTCCTCTACCTCCTCTCGAAGGTAGTCCGCACCAAACGTGAGGGGAAGGTGGCGGAACACCACCTTCAGAAGTTTGAGCAGCTCGGAGGGGTGCGTGTAGCACGGGAGGCCATCTTTGCAGATGGCGTCCCTCACCGCGCGGTACTCCTCTTTGGATGACACTGTGGCCTTGTAGACGTCACGGCCAGCGTTCTTGACAGTGGCGGACGTGGCCACCCTGTCCAGTTTGTGCTTGTACTCGCCGGCCTATTGGATGACGATAGGCGGCGGCTTCTTTTGGGCCGGCGCCAGAGGCGCGGCGCCATTCTCCATCGCATCGACGCTGGCGGCCGCAAACGTGTTGGCGGTCGGCAGCGGGGTCGGTTGCTGCAGCGCAGCAGCCCTGGCGGTGTGCCGCCTGGGTGGGGCGACAAAGCCATCCTCGTCTGGCTGCCGGGAGGCGGCAGGTGAACGAGGGGGCCGCCGCGTTGTCTTCGTCGATCTCTGCGAGGCGGTGCTTCGGGAGGAGCCCGCGATAGTCATCCCAGACACTGTGGTGGAGGTGCGGGAGGCCCTGGATGCCTTCTTCCGCGGCGTCGCTGCTTCAGATGTCTGAGAGGGAGTGTCTGAATCGTCATGCGTCACAGCCCTGCGCTTTCTGGGCGCGCGGGCAACGTCACGGTCGGTGTCACGGCGCTCTGACTCGGCAATCGCCTGTGCCAGATTTGCATCGGGCAGGTCGATGTCCTCCATCTCGGTGGCCGCAGCTAGCGCAGCCACGGGCTCTTCTTGTGTCTCTGGGGCCAGGCGTGCAACGGGGGGCACATCGACCTCTTGAGTGGTCGAGGCCAGCGGCGCAACTCCCGCCGAGGCCGCCACCGCCGGGACCGCAAACTCGCGCGATTCGACCGGCTGGGCTCTCGGTGGCACACCCGACGCTTGCTGCCTCGTGTATGGTAGAGCAACAGCCTTCTAAATGTTACAGAAGGCGAGTATAGCCGCCTCGTCGTCCTCTCGATCAGAGTAGGAGCCCCCGTGGGCGAGTTTGTTCATAAAAGTGAAGACCCGATCACGAGAGTGTGCGTCAGAATCAGAAGAGTCAATCCTGTCATCGTCAGCTGTCGAAAGCCGGTTCGTCATAAGTGGGGCGGGGGGGGGGGGGGGGCGGATGGGGCCGCCACCGGGACCAACTCAGTCGCCTGAGCTGGCCCCGACGGACGGCGATCCGCCACACCCTTCGCAAGTAAAGCATCCTCTCTCATCGACATCTCGAACAGCTCTGATTCTCTCTCTCATTATAGCTCCTTTTATACACGATTGCCATGCGCCGTCGCTGACGTTTTGCTGTCCAGCGCCATCTGTCGGACATTTTGTGAACTTTTTTTTGTTCTAATGAAACCCCATGTCATTCGAAGCATGTGTGTCAATTTGACCTCTCTATCTACTCGTACATTATTCCGTGGTTTATTAAGTCTATACTGACTGTTTGATCACCCGGTACAGACAGTGGAAACTGAAATGCGCTGTGACGCCTCTCGTGCCCCCTGAACGCCCCGCTCTCTCCTGTGCCGCGGCAGATCCGTGCGAGTCGGTGCGCTGCGCGCCACCCGAGGTGTGCCAGCTGGACGCGGACCGGCAGCCGTCGTGCCGCTGCGGCGAGACGTGCCCGCTCGACCTGACGCCCGTCTGCGCCTCCGACGGCCGCACCTACGCCAACGAGTGCTCGCTGCGCCAGGAGGCGTGCCGCACCCGCAGGGCCCTCACCGTGCTCTTCCGCGGCAAGTGCTCCGAAGGTAACACCACCCTTCCTTCTACTCTCTGCGCCAGCCACATCCACTCGGTCTCGGAACCAGTGACTACAAAATCCAGAGCCCAATGAAACACCTACATCTCCAACATTCTGTTTGTTCTATATCGTGTCTTCCTGCCACTTTCGCTCAACGACGCTCTGAGCGTGTTTTTTAGGGAATTGACTAGTTTCAACCTGAGACCTGTTGCTGATAAGGAGACGTCAGACCACACATGACATGTAGAGTTCAGAAGAGTTCAGTGAGACTAGCGATGATATAACCAAAAACTTAATGATTTCAGCGTCAGCTCCACTGCACTCCCTGTAAAAGAATCTTAATACCGACTAAATTTAGTGGAAGGGGTTCAAGGATTTTCTATTTTTAGTTAGCTGGTAAAATAACGTCGAAAAAGTAGTTAAGTTTACCACTGGAATTTTTATTCTATTCACAAAACATTGTTTATAAATTGCACTATTGATAAAAGGAAATGTTTTAAGACAGGATGACAAAAACCAACTGCGTTCAACAAAAATGTGAACGAATATTCCTTGAATGGGTTTCCAAGTTCTACAATGGATCGAAGTATGATCTATGCCATATCACATCTATAGTCTAGATTTAAGTTAAGTTTCATAAAAGATAAAACTACCAAAATGGTCTACAGTGACCCTCCATTATCTTTAATTACTTATCTAACTTGTAAATTACAGTCGCTGATGTGGCTTCTCAGTAATAATATTACAGAAAAATCATCGCGTTTCAGATTTTAACTTCATCTAGCAAATGTCAACACCATGAGATTTAATTGACGATCGACACTAGTATTACGTAAGAAGGGGATGTAACAGATGAGACTTCTGCAGTTCTGAGTGAAGCCTTATGCTCTCAAAAATGCGGCATCGCGTGCGTTCATTACCTCGTCGGTCTTTAGGCAGTGTCAGGGAGCGGCGGTCGGCACAGCTCCACGCATCTCGCCGTTTCGGAAGGAACTCTCTCCTAACTTCTCCTTACTACAATTTACCGAAGTTGGTTTAAAAAAAGCTATCTGGCTGTGTTTTCATCTGACCAATCAGGCTCTCAATGTTAACCTTAAGCTCCGCCTACAAAACTTCTGTCTATCCAATGACAAACGTTAAGCTTTTCGTGGTGGGGCAATGTTTTTCATGTTTGCTACGTCACAGAGACGTGAAGAAGTCTCACGCTAACACTTGAAGCTGGTGTAGCCCTTTTAGTGTTATAGTAAGTTGTATACTGTTCTTCTGGATGGCTCTATCTTTTAACATGGGCTGGGGGGGGGGGGTGGTTTTGGCGGTCGGCTGACCACGTGGGTGTCCGTCCCTTATCGTAGGGCCTCCTAGCCTACACGATTGTGCTCTCGGCTTCTGTTCTCGTTTCTCCCCTCGGAATTGCGTCTGTTTCACGGTGGGAAGGTACGACATGCATTTAGGCGTTCCTGTGTTAGTCTGTGGTATTCCATTTTCTCACTCGTTGATCGTTGATCGTTGATCGTCCCATAGTGCTCAGAGACATTTGAACCAATATCTGCCATTTCGATGTTCACATAATGTTCGAAAGGAGCGACGGTGTCACAGTGTTTCACGGTGAAGCAATTTCGGAAGTATTTTCTCCTTCTGTCTGTCATGTTCCATTTCCGTGCCATTGTGGTCTCTGAGTGAATGAACATGTGTTTCGCACTGATTTTACGGAAGAGTAAGGCTCTTAGTGGCTTTAGTCAGATCACTTTGTAACCTCCCAACAGAAAAATTCCGAAGCCTCCCTACAGTAAAAAATATAATTATATAATTCACATTCTGCGTAACCTACCAATAATTCAATGTGACTGACCTCTCAATAAAATTGTGACTCACTTATAACTTTTCAATAATTGATTGTGAATTTAAACTGGTAAATTTTAGACGTCAGCAGTGCTGCGTCATGGCCCTGAGAGATCATTCTGAATAAATTGAAAAATCTTAACCTCAATGAAGTTGCCGGATAACGCATATATATCTGCTCCTATATGAAATTTTTCTGGCGCAGCCCAGTGCAATGCTGGCCGATAGATTTGTCATGTATAAAAAGAACAACTGATTTTTTCTTTACAACAATCGGGATGACCATGGATTGGAGAAACTAGTAAATTCTTTAAATTGAAATGAATGATTGTGAAAAGTTACTTTTTATAAGAAAGATTATTATTAAGAGATTTTTGAAAAATATTTACATGGGACTTGATATTACAATAGTACATAAGCGCGAGGCAGCTGTTACCTCATACTACAACGCTCAGGGGCCGCCATCGTTCCCCCATGACCGGCCCAGCGAACTCCACACACACAACTGCTAGCAACAACTTACTGCTACTGCCACACAGTTCCTACTGCTGACAACACTGCTCTCTAGTCTGAGATTCTCTTATACCTTACATACCGCAGGCAGTGCGTGAGCAATCCATCGAAATTATATCTGCTCGAGTGCGCTAGCAACAAATTCCTTAATCGTGGACCTCTTACAACTTCACAAAATTTTACTTTCAGAGTCACTGTCCGAGAGTGAAACGGTAGAGAGAAAGTCGAAAGGTAGTTTGACAAACCCTGTGCCACGCACTGAGTACGAGTCGCAGAGCAGTCTGAAGTCGATCTTCCGAAATTGCTTCCAGGAACGTGTAACGCAGTACCTCCTTTCTGCCATCGTAATGGCAGATACTGAGACGCACGTGTAGATTTTGCGCGCTGCCGACAGGGGCGAACCCGTGCGCGGCGCTGCGCTGCGGGCCCGAGGAGCGCTGCGTGGTGGTGGCGGGCGGGCAGGCGCGCTGCGAGTGCCCGGAGCCGGCCGACTGCGAGCCGGTGGTGCGGCCCGTGTGCGGCTCGGACGGCCGCACCTACCCCAGCCGCTGCCAGCTGCGCCGCGCCGCCTGCGCCGCCAGGACCGCCGTCGCCGTCGCGCACGCCGGCGCCTGCAGTGAGTACCGCCACTGCTCCCCTACTCCGCCGCTTCCCCACTCATCCAGTTTCGTCTCGTTCACACCTCCGTGTCTAGCAACTCCTATGCCTTCTACTCCTTTCTACACTGAAGCGCAAAAGAAACTGATACAGGTATGTTGTTGTTGTTGTTGTTGTTGTTGTGGTCTTCAGTCATCAGACTGGTTTGATGCACCTCTCCATGCTACTCTATCCTGTGCCAGCTGCTTCATCCCCCAGTACCTACTACAACCTACATCCTTCTGAATCTGCATTCATCTCTTCGTCTCCCTCTACGATTTTTACCCTCCACGCCGCCCTCCAATGCTAAATTGATGGCCCCTTGATGCCTCAGAACATGTCCTACCAACCGATCCCTCCTTCTAGTCAAGTTGTGCCACAAACTCCTCTTCTTCCCAATCCTATTCAATACCTCCTCATTAGTTACGTGATCTACCCATCTAATCTTGAGCATTCTTCTGTATCACCACATATCGAAAGCTTCTACTCTCTTCTTATCCAAACTATTTATCGTCCATGTTTCACTTCCATACATGGCTACACTCCATACAAATACTTTCAGAAACGACTTCCTGACACTTAAATCTATACTCGATGTTAACAAATTTCTCTTCATCAGAAACGCTTTCCTTGCCATTGCCAGTCTACTTTTTATATCCTCTCTATTTCAACCATCATCAGTTATTTTGCTCCCCAAATAGCAAAACTCCTTTACTACTTTAAGTGTCTCATTTCCTAATCCAGTTCCCTCAGCATCACCCGACTTAATTCGACTACATTCCATTATCCTCGTTTTGCTTTTGTTGATGTTCATCTTATAACCTGCTTTCATGACACTGTCCATACCGTTCAACTGCTCCTTTGCTGTCTCTGACAGAATTACAATGTCATCGGCGAACCTCAAAGTTTTTATTTCTTCTCCATGGATTTTAATACCTACTCCGAACTTTTGTTTCCTTTACCGCTTGTTCAATATACAGATTGAATAGCATCTGGGAGAGGCTACAACCCTGTCTCACTCCCTTCCCAACCACTGCTTCCCTTTCAGACCCCTCGACTCTTACAACCGCCATCTGGTTTCTGTACTAATTGTAAATAGCCTTTCACTCCCTGTATTTTATCCCTGCGACCTTCAGAATTTGAAAGAGACTATTCCAGTCAACATTGTCAAAAGCTTTCTCTAAGTCTATAAATGCTGGAAACGTAGGTTTGCCTTTCCTTAATCTTTCTTCTAAGATAAGTTGTAGGGTCAGTATTGCCTCACGTGTTCCAACATTTCTACGAATCCAAACTGATCTTCCCCGAGGTCGACTTCTACTAGTTTTTCCATTCGTCTGTAAAGAATTCGCGTTAGTATTTTGCAGCTGTGACTTATTAAACTGATAGTTCGGTAATTTTCACATCTGTCAACACCTGCTTTCTTTGGGATTGGAATTATTATATTCGTCTTGAAGTCTGAGGGAATTTTGCCTGTCTCATACATCTTGCTCACCAGATAGCAGAGTTTTGTCAAGACCGGCTCTCCCAAGGCTGTCAGTAGTTCTAATGGAATGTTGTCTACTCCGGGGGCCTTGTTTCGACTCAGGTCTTTCAGTGCTCTGTCAAACTCTTTATGCAGTATCATATCTCCCATTTCATCTTCATCTACCTCCTCTTCCATTTCCATAATATTGTCCTCAAGAACATCGCCCCTGTATAGACCCTCTATATACTCCTTCCACCTTTCTGCTTTCCCATCTTTGCTTAGAACTGGGTTTCCATCAGAGCTCTTGATAATCAAGCAAGTGCTTCTCTTTTCTCCAAAGGTCTCTTTAATTTTCCTGTAGGCAGTATCTATCTTACCCCTCGTGAGATATAGATATGCATATTTAAATGCAGAGGTATGTAAACAGCCAGAATACGGTGCTGCGGTCGGCTACGCCTACATAAGATAACAAGTGCCTGGCGCAGTTGATAGATCAGTTACTGCTGCAGCATTGGCTGGTTAACAAGATTTTATTGAGTCTGAATGTGGTGTTATACTCGACGCACGAGCGATGGGACACAGCATCTCCGAGGTAGCGATGAAGTTGGGATTTCCCCTTACGACCATCTACCAGTGTACTGTTAATATCAGGAATCCCATAAAATATCAAATGTCCTTCAAGAATGAGACCAACGACGATTGAAGAGAATCGTTCAGCGTGACAGAAATGCAACCCTTCCGCAAATTTCTGCAGATTTCAATGCTGGGTCATCAACAAGTGTCAGCGAGCGAACCATTCAACGAAACATCATCGATATGGGCTTTTGTAGCCGAAGGCCCACTCGTGTACCCTTGATGACAGCACGACACAAACCTTTACGCCTCGCCTGGTCCTGTCAACACCGATATTGGACTGTTGATGACTGGAAACGTGTTGCCTGGTCGGACGAATCTCGTTTGAAATTGTATCGAGCGGATGGACGTGTATGGGTAAGCAGACAACCTCATGAATCCATGGATAGTGCATGTCAGCTGGTCGAGGCTCTGTAACAGTGTGGAGCGTTTGCAGTTGGTTTGATATGGGACTCAGGATACCACTAGATACGACTCTGACAGGTGACACATACGTAAGTGTCCTGTCTGATCACCTACATCCATTCATATCCATTGTGCATTGCGACGGATTTGCAACACTCCACACGTCCAGAATTGCTACAGTGGCTCCAGAAACAGTCTTCTGAGCTTAAACACTTCCGCTGTCCACCAAACTCCCCAGACATGAATATTATTGAGCATATATGGGATGCCTTGCATCGGGCTGTTCAGAAGACGTCTCTGCCCCCTCGTGCACTTACGGATTTATGGCCAGCCTTGCAGGATTCATGCTGTCAGTTCCCTCCAGCACTACTTCAGACATCAGTCGAGTCCAAGCCACGTCGTGTTGCGGCACTTCTGCGTGCTCGTGAGGGCCCTACACAATATTAGGCAGGTGTACCAGTTTCTTTGGCTCTTCAGTGTAAATGAAATCTGAGTACGCAACTGGTGCGGCTTCAGTATCAATTCCCTGAAAATATTAACCTTTTATAGACAATCCTGACTTTTAACAATTTTTCACATAAAAAATTCCGAGGAATTATTTTCCAGAATACCCTCATATTCAGCGGCAAGATACAAACATGAGGCAGATCATAGCACCAAGAGGCAGGTACACATATTTTACACAAAGTTTCATAATAGTGAAAACTTCCAGCGTGTAACTTTTGTTTACTTTCTGACATAAAGCTGCAGTCACGTTAAAATCTCTGGCCACTGGGGAAACTTTATAGTCGTTGGCCTGTGCAACAAAATGTTCACCAAATACATTATTTATGATAAATAACATCGGCTATTGCAGATAATACTTGTGTAAAATTAATGGCATAGACGCAGAATCATTTAGAAAACAAAAGATGAAAAAATGTGTGGTAGTAACTAGACGGTACTTTCCTCTTAAAATTCGTGACACTATCAACTACGTTACAAATCGCTCCTAAAATGAAGCGTTTTCAATAGATCCTCAATGTTCTGGTGTTTTGAAATAGCTTGTATTCATACTTGGCTGCCCTTGCTGGCTTTTAACAGCCTTAAGCTTAACAATGTACAACTCATTACATCGTCAATATACGATAGGATATCGAATATCGTTGGCCACGTTCCTCTCCACGAGAGAAAAATCTGGCGTACCATACTCTTTATTTCACATTGCGCCATGCAGTTGAACGTGGAATTCCACGCTATGACGTCACCAGCTCCTCATCCACAAACGTCTTTTTCGTTCCGTGAGAGGGCGGATTTCCTGCGCAGCCGACGAGCCAGTCTGGGTGGTCCAGGTACAGTGTAGGCCAGGCAGCGGCACACGGGAAGGGCGGACTGCGTACATCACTGATTATGACTTAAACCGTGCTCTCACGGGACGCAAAAACGCAAGTGGACGAAGAGCTGGCGATGTTCTACAGTATCTTCCTTCGTCGTCGGCATTGTCGTTGTTACCGTGGGGCACCGTTATACCAAGAGGAAAGGCGCGTCGGTCTTAGAGCATGGGATATGATGTCCTTAAGCCATTGACAACACACAACGGTCACGGTAGCACCTGATTCCAGAATAGCTGCAGTAGTTAGGATCTACGAACTGTCCCCTCTTGACCAGGTCCCCAAAACTTAACTCGTAACGAGATCCCTTCAAAACAAATTGTCATAACGATCGTCTATAAAGGCTTCGTACAACGAGAAGAAATGTTACAGTTTATGGAATAATAACAGATACTATCAAACTGTCTTGTCTCTTCTGCTTTATTTAACATAACTTCGTGCACAGTTTCATTCGCATTCACCACTCATTCACCGAAACCCTTTGATGAACAGTTTTGGTTGCTTGACACCAACAGTCAATGATAATGATACAGCTTTTCTCCTTTTTATAAATTGAAGCCCTCTCTCCACGATATAATTAAAAAAACGCGTCCTTCGTGAGATGCGATTAGACTTATCCCGGAATTGACCGCCCTATAGGTGTACTCAATTTAATGACCACACTTCGCTATCCGCGATTTCGTGTAACTAAATGTCCATTTGTTAGTCTGATTGTACACCGTAGCTGTTTAAAACTCGCCCCTATATTTTTCACAAAGCACAATTAGCACTTCTTTACTTGTTTATTTCTAAGAGTAAACGGAAGAAAAGGGGCCGTATCATCGGCTTAGTCGATATAAAGCAAAAACCTTAATATGCCCAATTTTACCTCTTCTTATAGGATCGGCTACCTTACTCTTTAATTTACTACATATTATTTCCAATAACACTAAACAGGTATCGCCGTTATATTTTAATTGTATTCAAAAGCATGTTACTATTATTATGACCGACCAAATCGTAACAAATCGCGCGGCGTGCGTTTTTAACGATAACTTTACGCTATTCACGTTCCGTTACAGCTGTCTTGACTCGTATTGTTACAATATCACAGCGTGGAATTCCACGTTCCACTGTACATATCGGTAGGTAACGGCTATCTGTAACCGGTGTTTTCAGTGTTATAGCGTATGTGCTACGGAAGTGTACCATTTCAGTGATACGGCACAATGATGATTTATGGAAAGCGCGTGGTTTTGGGTACAATTTGGATTTTAATATCAAGTCATGACATTTGCAGAAGCTATAAACCCCCCTCCCCCCACCCACCCAAAAAAAAAGTTTGTAGATAGTCTTCCGAAGTTTATGCCATGTACGGAACACCAACATCTATGTTGAAACTGTAGTGCATTTGATAGCGCTGTGAGCTGTGTGTAGTATGGTAACAGGTTTGCGTTCACCTCGTTGCAGTTTTTTTAACCCTATAATTTCGTCAAAGATTATGGGTCTTTCTTATAAATTTAATGGAAATATTATGTCTCGGTTTATGGACTGACTCAGGTTTGTATCTTGCCAGTAAACATCTTGTTATATAATGGTGAGCAGCTTCGAATCTACGTAATGAACTACGTTGTTTCAGTGTGTTGATGGTGAATGCAACATCGAGAATGCGGATGTTTTGTATGCGCAAACCAACGTTAGATACCATACCTTAACCATATTCTATTTAAATCCGGAAATGGAATGAAAATGCAATTGAATTAACAAATAACTTCTACTAGTATGTATCCCAGGTCGTCGTACAGCATCATGTAATGTTTCACTACCAGCAATTGGCCGTTCAAGCTATCGAGGAGTCGAGAATCTTCTTCTTTCTCCACCCTCCTTCGACAATGGCTCACAGGGATAAGGCGGATGTTTAACGGGCGACTACTTTCGGAAAGAGGCTGTCTGGTTTGCGAGCCAAATAAAGCGGACAACAGCCGCTAGAGAGCGCTGAGAGCGCAAATCATGTTATCCAGGTCGTCCGTTGTCTCTGGTGGTGTCGGATGCCCCATCCGCGTACACGTCTACGTTAGCTGCCTTGTCCCTTGGTAAGACGGCTGCACCACAGTCTAACATAACAGTCGCCATATTTCGCTTCGATTTTGTTGCCTACTGCGCTAGTAGCGCGCCAAGCGACCAGTAAGCTAAGCTGTTGAGATCGGAGCGATCGTGAAAGCGAAAGCGTATAGTAGTTGTTTATTTTGGTTTGCACGGTGGCTTTTACAAATGTGAGTGTAGCGTAGCGCACTAGGTTGCAGCAACAACAAAAAGAAGAGACAATATCTATTTTTTAGGTTCCCTAAGGGCCGTGGGAGGTTTATACCATCATGTCACTAAACTGTATCGTCAGGATTAGCTTGCAAATGACATGTGTATTGATGATTAATGTTTCGTTTTTGGAGCAGAAAATGGGTAGTGAATTGCAGCCGAGAAATCTTACGAAAACAAACCCTGTTTACCTTCATAATAATGTTAAGTTTTGTCCGCTAAACGTCGAACAAAGACAGTTCATGAATGCAGACAACAATAAATTCGTGTGGAACGCAGTTAACCACACTGTCTGACATTCAAAATGAGCCAATTCAATTGACGATGGAGAGGAAACTACCACAAAGGTTCGACAATCCACCTGAAGCCGTTCAAATGGCTCTGAGCACTATGGGACTCAACTGCGGAGGTCATAAGTCCCCTAGAACTTAGAACTACTTAAACCTAACTAACCTAAGGACATCACACACATCCATGCCATGTGTACATTACAGATGGACGTGGAAGGCATACACATAAAATGAGGGATAAGTGAGAATATGTCCCGCCTTCTAAAGCAAAAGGTAGAGCATTTCTCCGATACTGAGAAACTGGTGCATATGTCATCGGTTGAAAAGTCTCTAATGGCAAATTTAACATACGGCAGCACTTCTGACAGCGTTATTGACTGTGGGGAAACGCACAGTATATTCCTCCCACTGTTTGGCAGTTTCTATATCCACTTAGAATAATATAAAGATGAAGGTGATACTTGTGTAAACAGGCGACAATTAATAAAACACAGTAGGCCTGCGGAAAGACAAATGGGGCGTCGATCCCTTTTTCATGTAGAGGTACGTGTGTGTGTTTCTTGTGTGTGAAGCTATGTGTTTATATTCCGTTGATATCAACGCGGTAAGCTGCAGTTCTACCCAACGTCACAAGTGTTTCTTCACGAATGTATTGTGCCACTCGATTCATGATATTTATCCCTATCTATGTTAGAATCATTTTTAGAAACATCTATGTCTTATGGTATTAAACAAACCGTTGGAGGCAAAGAAATAATTTAAATATTTCGTAAATCACTTAGGAAAGGGATGCAAAACAAACATTATGCTTAAGCCGTCGGCACACGGACCGTGCATCCGAACGTTGAGCGTTGAGCGTGCCGAGTTTCTGACGTCTTAACGTGGAACAGCACGTTCGGGAGTCTTTCCGAACGGGCAGGGCAATATCTGGCATGTCAGATATTCTGAGCGTGCGTCTGAGCGTTGACCAATGAGATGCACACCGCCACCTACGTCACACGCACGCCGTCTCCCTTCAGAACAGAGTTTTGAGACGCCATATTGGCATTCGTTTCAAGTCTACATGTATAAATGCCGTTTTTGAGCACCAGAAAATTGAGAATCATTGGAAAACTCGTTGTTAACTGTGTGATTCGTTCCAATAAAATAATGAGAAACATCATATTCGTGGCAAAAGAATTAATGTAACTTGCGTATTATGAGAGTAGTCTATTTGAAGTCAGCGACACACTGAAGACCCACCCAAAACGCATTGTCCTTGGTACAATATGTTGTAATTAAATTTAAATTCGTAACATATCTACGAATAAGGCTTTAAGAAAGTCTTAACAAGCTGTGATTATGTGATTAGGAAGAAGGGCTGTGGTGTTGGTTTAGCGAAAAGAGTAGTGTCTCTGTTTTCTAGGAAATTGTGTATTAGGGCGGTGGTTCGCTTATTGACACTCCCAAATTTTTTTCTTAACATTCGCGTTTTTATTAGGTTCTGGTACTTTATTATTAGTTTAATATAAGTATATACTATAACAGTTGACCTTTATATAAATAAAAGTTCACCTTTTTTTTAGGGATGACTTTGTTCGATTGGCTTAATCTATGGGACAGCTTCCGCTGCTTTTATAAAGATATTTTGCTCCTTTTTCTTTTACGCTTCGTAATTCACATGTTACAAAGATTCTGCTACTAGGCAGGAACTAGAGTTGGGCAACACGATTCTTTTTCCCGATTCGATTCCTACGATTCAATCTCACATTGCGAATCGATTCGTTCACGATTCATTCTAGTCTGCGATGGCACGATTCTTACGGAATGCAAAAAGTTCTACTTCTTACTCACAGATGGCAGGACATGTCTTAAATTGTCAATGGGGTTAGAATCGAACTGTGTCGTGATAAGATATGCCAGAAAAAGTTTATTTATGAGTAAACATGCATATGACGTTACAAGTGTGATTCTCAATTTATACGTGTAATGCCTTAATTGATGAAAGCTGACGTCGGCGCGGTGGCTGATGGTAGCGATAGGAAATGGGAAATGCCTTCACGCTCGTTCCCGTCAGCCACCGCCAAGTGTCAGCTTGGTTTTCACCATTAATATTACGGCCCAAGAACTTCGTTTGTTCGTTCCGAGCTTCCTTTTTTAACACGAATCCCCCTCTTGACTGCCATCTGGCGATCGTAATCATTCGGCACGACTCGGCATGATTCGGAAGTTGCCTTCGAAGCATAGCGAACTAAGAATCGATGAATAGTTGGAACTTGGAATCGTCACGACTCGGAAACGTGCAATCGTTCTTACCATTCTTTTGAACGACGATTCGTCCGTATCACGATTCGATACTTACGATTCCTTATTTAGAGTCGTTCAAATGAACGACTCATTCACGAATCGCCACAACTCTAGGAGGAACAGTGATCAAGTAAGACTGACCTTGGGATTTTACTAAAATGTGGGAATGATGAAATAATGTGTATCTTGTGCGGAGAAGTATTCCAAATTTGTACCGTACTGTTTGTAATGGAACTTTTATAAGTCTGTGTCCTTATTGATTGGACACGGTACTTTCCTTTTAGTGAACGATGGAGGAAATTACATTTTCATAGAGGTAATGTGGGAATTTTACGCGCGACCGTTGAGTAAATAGTGTGATTTACGAACTAGATACATCCCTCAACTGCCGCTGGAGTGCGTTGCGATCGCGTATACCATGTTGGTCTCATGTACCATACGCACAAGTCGTATCGTTACTGGGCGTGCAGCAGCACGTTGAACTTGAAGCGCTCAACGTTAACGTACGACAGCACCGTCCGTGTGCCGGCGGCTTTACGACGCATTTGAAGTTCTCCTTTCTTGCCGCTTGGAGCGCTAGTGTCTCTCGAGCTGTCAAACGGTTAACATCTTTTACAGCAGCGAGCGTCGCGAGTGTCTTGTTAGACTGTGGATGTACTGTGCAGGCTGAGAGAGGTGTTCCGCGCGTGCGCAGGTGGCGGCGGCCCGTGCAGTGTGCGGCGCTGCGAGCACGGCGCCGAGTGCGAGGAGCGGGCGGGCCGCGCCGAGTGCCGCTGCCCCAGCTGCTCCGAGGAGTGGGCGCCCGTCTGCGCCAGCGACGGCATCTCCTACGGCAACGGCTGCAAGCTGCGCGCCGAGGCGTGCCGGCGCGGACGCCGCATCGTCGCGCTCTACCAGGGGCTCTGCGGTCAGTGCCTCTCCTCTCCTCCAAACAAATAACTTTCCTGCGTCGGCTCATTTCATTTTGTGCACTACGACAATTCAGCTGTGTTACCATTCTCAAGTAACTGCATACACACCAAAAAAAAAAGAAAGAAACCATACTTAGTAGGCCTTTTCGCTGCTGTGGGCGTGCGTACAGGGTGTTTCAGAAGTGGTGGAAAGTACTGGCCAAAAATAGCTAAAAAGCTCCCACAAACACGGGTCCACAAATAAACTGTTGCCGACGTATCGAAATAATTCGACTTGGGAACCAACTGTAAACGCCCCTGGACACCGCGGTTTTTAAGTAGGTATCTCAAGGTTTGGGATCGACTATCTGTTTGTTGACGTATGCGCGTCTACTTCCCTTTCCCCCTCCGAGCACTGTGCCATACCGGCCTCACAATCAGTTATGAACGTGAAAGCGCCATGGACAGAGGTTACACCAATGAAGAGTACGCTGACATGCACTTCGTGTATGGCAAAGTGAATGGCAGTGCCCTCGATCAAACTGAAAAACCTGCAAACCTTGCCTGACTATTGCCCGCATATAATTGGCAATTTTCTCAACATTGGAAGATAATGCTTAACATCGATGGACAACGCTCCCGCGTTAGACGTTTATGGGAAGGTATCCCACAGGGCTCGGTCCTATCCCCAACTCTTTTCATCGTTTATGTTAACGACTTATCATCCTGCACCAGGTCGTCCTAGTTCAGTTTGTGGACGACACAGCCTTACTCACCAGTAGCTGGCAGATTACTGCAGCAGTCGGGAGACCGCAACGCCAGTTCACGCTGACAGAACATTGGGCATCAAATAATCACACCCGTCTCAACACTAACAAAACTAAGGCCGTACTCTTCACTTGCAAATGACCTGACCTGCGAGACAGCCTTACTCTTCATCATCAAGAACTTGCATGGATAAACCAAGTAAAATACCTAGGGTTGACCCTGGATAGCAAACTCCTTTTCAAACGTTATATCCACAACAAGAGGATTCGACTACTGTACCTCCTACACCAATTGTATCCACTGTTAAGCAGTGGCCAGATGAACGTTCCACTAAAGCTTCAGCTATATCGAGCGACAGTTTTACCTACACTTCTTTATGGCTACTCCACGTGGGGAACCACCAGCCTGTCCGGTCTTCGACAGCTACAATTCTTTCAAAACAGATGCCTCCTCTCATCTTCGAAACTCCAAGCTGGGCCCCTATTGCTGACCTTCACGATGAACTGAACATCTCACAAATCTCTGATCACATCACCTCTGCAATGCAGAAACTCCTCCACGGATCAATGAACTCAGGCCCACTACGTGACTCCTGGAATATACTGGCCGCTCTATCGCTCCACAACGGTGGCACTAAGTGCAGTTCCCTCCTGCAATCATCGAGCCCCCGACACCTCAGTCTCTGGATCCAACGAAAACCAACTGCTTTAGTGGGGCCACGGGCTGCGAGCACTCCCCCCTGTTTACGTCTGAATAAAGCTTAAATAAATACCCAGAAGCCCAGCTTAATGTCAGATAGTACTCTGGCTCACTTCACACACACACACACACACACACACACACACACAAACGGAGCTGTATTTTGTGCTCAGGTGTTTCATACGAAAAGGCTTACGACGTGACTATTGCCGCACTACATATTATGAACATGGAATGGTAGTTGAAGCTAGACGCGTGAGACATTCCATTTCGGAAATAGCTAGGGAATTCAATAGTCCCGAAACCCATAATGTCAAGAGTGTGCCGAGAATACCAAATTTCAGGCATTACCTCTCAACACGGACAACGCAATGGCCGACGGCCTTCACTTGACGAAAGAGAGTAGCAACGATAGCGTAGAATTGTCAGTGCTAACATACAACTAATACTGCTTGAAATAACGGCAGAAATCAATGTGGCGGATGTATGCGTTAGAACAGTGTGGCTTTACGCTTCTGCTCTGCACCCCGTCTTCACCCTGTTACATTTCCCGAACACAATTTATTCTTTAAAACGGCTTTACTTCACTTCCAATAAATCATTAATTTTATTACGGCAAAACACTAGTTTTAATAAACTGCAATTTTTCCATTCGCTGCAACCCAGAGAGAATTAGCCGTAGAGACAGAATGAACGGGAACGTTTTTGTAGGAAATTTAATGTAGCTTAATTATGTACTGGTAAACATTTTTGCTAGGAGCCACGATTTCCGAGTCATTCAAGAAAAACGTAACGAAGTCATCTTTAAACGCTGCCCTCCACATCCCCACACCCCACTGCTCATGATTTCTAGTTTGCTGTTTACTGCAATCCCTCCTGCCACTGAACAAAAATTTGCTACTACGCGAATTTTTCCCCTGATCCAATCCTTTTTAGTGTTCGTTGAGCCGGCAGGTGTGGCTGAGCGGTGCTAGGCGCTTTAGTCTGGAACCGCGCGACCGCTACGGTCCCAGGGGACTGATGACCTCATATGTTAAGTCCCATAGTGCTCAGAGCCACTTGAACCATTTTTTGAATCTCCGTCAAGTGAACTAATTAATGACTTGGTGGGTTAGTGTAGCTGTCATTTCGGACCTTATGCACATGTTACAGTCGTGTATAAGGGAAGTCTGTTGCTGTTTTGGTCATCACACCTAATGTTTCTTTGATCACTGAGGTGATACGATATGCGATATAAAACGCTACGCGACTCAATATAGCGCAGAAGCAATCCGCAGCGACCGAGCGCAAAGAAACGTAGTTGAAGGTTCTGAACTGGTTCACATTGTTACGGCAGCAATTATGACACTGCCGTGTATCTCTGTCGCATCGCTTAGCGCAACGTGATGTGTTGTTCGCTCCTCGCAACTTTCTTCGTACGATACACGATCAATGAAATTTCAAGTCATCCCAAAGTGCCTAAAAGAATATTTTATACAGGCGAAACAAAGATACATCTATCTTTGTACTCAGTTTCGCAGTAAAACTTTTACTTTGTGTGTAAAAAATTAAAAACCACTGTTTTGGGATACGCGCGTGTTCTCCACCACACTCACACCCCATTCGTCACGATTTTTGGTATGTTGTTCATAGCAATCCCTCCTGTCAATATACAAAAATTCGCTACTACGCGAACCTTTCCCCTACTCTAACCATTTTTAGTCTTCGTTGACTGGTCTAATTAATGACCAGGAGATTAGTATTTTCGGTTGGTACTCTATGTAGTCTTTTGACTCACTTTGCCGGCCTCTGTGACCGAGTGGTTCTAGGCGCTTCAGTCCGGAACCGCGCGACCGCTACGGGCGCAGGTTCGAATCCTGCCTCGGGCATGGATGTGTGTGCTGTCCTTAGTTAGGTTTAAGTAGTTCTAAGTTCCAGGGGACCGATGACCTCAGGTGTTAAGTCCCGTAGTGCTCAGAGCCATTTGAACCATTTCATTCACTTTTGGGGTAACTAATCGGTTAGGCTGCTTACTTCATTCGGGGGGGAGGGACCAAACAGCGAGGTCATCGGTCCCTTCAGATTATGGAAGGATGAGGAAGGAAGTCGGTCGTGTCCTTTCAAAGGAACCATCCCGACATTTGCCTGAAGCGATTCTGAGAAATCACGGAAAACCTTAAGCAACGTGGCTGGACGTTTGAACCGTCATCCTCCCGAGTGCGACTCCAGTGTGCTAACCACTGCTCCATCTCGCTCGGTGTTCGGTAAAAAAAAAAATAATAAAAAATAAATAAAAAGACTGATTTTTCCGTATCTTGTAGTCTAACTTGACAACTGGATAATAACGCACTGGACATATTTTGAAAAGATTGGATACAAGAATGTAGTCACTGGCCATTCACGCTAATGCCGTGTGGCTGGTTCCTGCAGTTCTGTCTACTTATGAATGGAGAATATTGTCAAATCCTCTACATTTGACATCACACATGAAGTATGTATTGATAGTACAGAGAATCCAGTATGAAATTTTCACTTAGATACGTAGAGCAATTGCCTGCGAAAGGCAAAGGTCCCTATTTCGAGTCTCGGACCGGCATACAGTTTCATTCTGCCAGGAAGTTTCAACACCGAGAATACTTTGAGGTCCATCAATACTGCTCATCAATATTTCTAGCATTGACAATGAGTCAATATGAGCCCTCAGACTGTCAGTATATTGAAAGTTTGACAATATTATTGAACGTTTGGGGTTCCCTTAACAGTACGTACAGTAATACTTCGCGCCTAGGGACAACTTAAATTGGCGACTCTCGGAGACGAGCATCTTTCAACTAGTGCCGATTTTCTCCGCTTCTGCCAGCACCAGTAAAATTTTCAAGTTAATTTGCTACTCGCAAATTATTAATAGTGAATTACCAATCAGAAATAAAAGTAAAGGACTAGAAGTAAGATTTCAGAAATAATACCAGGAAAGGTTTATTTATTACAATTTTACGTTGAATTTTCTTGCTTTGGATGAAGCAAACACATGGAGTACGTCGTTAAAGTAGGCCTAACGTTTAGAAGCCATATCTTATTATATCAACAAGATAGCTAATTTTGACAGTCTGCTTTCAACCATATTCGACGTTAGGTAATTTTTTATCATCTTTAGTTTGGCTCAACTTCGTTCAGTAGTTTTTTTCAACAAGCACATCGTAACGCATACTCTGGAATACCTTCGATGCTTTAACGTGTGTCAGGGATTATTCGCGCTGGAATAAATTAGTGTCTTACGACACCAGACGTTTGAACACTGCAACCGTTGGCCAATGGTACAAGATAATAATACGCTTCATTACGCTAGGGTCCAGCTTAGGCGAAGCTCTTTTTTCTTTTACCGGTAACGTTGTTGTTGTTCACAAGCACTAAGACTATTTATAAATTAAGGGTACCAACCGAAAGTCAGCAGTAGTCGATGCCCTGGCTGTGAAAAGTAAATTATCCTCTCCATCGCTTTTTCATGCTTTTCTCATAGGCTCGTCGCTCTCTTATCTTCAATCGGCAGAAATCAGAAGACCTCTGTCAAACAGCATTTTTTATTCGGCACCCACTCGCCGGCTCTTGAAACCCCACAACAACTTTGCGTCAGCAAAGTAGCAGCAAGAACTTCAATGTTGAACTTGAGCGAGCTGTGTAGACGGTAGCTGTATGAACCAACCACATTGTTGCCACATAAAGTCATGTTCAATGATAAACGTCTGTTCGGGAGAAGTCGTTTTTTATAATGCTCTTAAACATCAAAAACAATTTCGATATGTTGCTATTTTTGCAATCCATTATGTAAACACCCATCAAATGTTTAACAGGCCAGCAACCACATACTTTGATGCAAACTTTTCAAAATCTGCCCGGTGGGTCATCATCCAGCTGTGAAGTCAGATTTTAAGATACGGAAAAATCAATTTTTTAACCGAATAGTTTCTCCAAATTGAATCAGAAAGATTGCATAGGGTACGAACCGAAACTTAGCAGTAGTCAAAGTGCTGGCTGGAGGTTTAAGCAAATTACGTATCCCCTCCACCATGAACTAAAACGGTGGCAGTACTGCAGGAAGCAACAAGCTAAGGAGGTTAGACTATCTAACCTGCAATCTATTAACTGCCCTTGAGTAGTCGTAATTTGTAGTCAATTTGCAGTTCACCCATTTTAATTCGCAGAATTAAAGAGTATTATTCTATTAAAACTGCTTAACAACCATAATATATGCGCAAGCTGCATAGTTAAAAGCGAAGAGTGTGGGTCCACAACTTTGGCAGCAAACCTCGGCATGGCTTTGCGTATTAGTGTTCCTATATTTGGTAATAAATCAAAATCTCTAATTCTTTACCACTGATACAACTTTTTAATACTGGAAGGCCTACAGGTACTGCTGTTCAGGTGACGCATTTTTTACCACACCGTGTTATTTAAATACGAATGTAAACTTATTTATATATGCATTCTAAGGGAACTTTTAGTTACGAACATACAATTGTATTCTTTTTATGTTGCTTCCCATAAATCTCATCATGAAGATGAACTTCAGAGAGGTGGAATAAATGGATGTCTAATCATGATTCAACGTACCGGTACTTAGTTTCCATTATTTGTGTCTAAATAAATGTCAAACACATTTTATTATAAGGCATCTGCTTTCACAGGGACAGCTGCTCTTCCAGGTGTACTATTCAGTCTGTTTGAGTACTACATTTGCTTACCATTTGCCTGAGCTCACTAATTATTGTCCAGGAGAAATAGTTATATTTGGTACATACTGTAATAATGGAAACCTGTTTACAGAAAAGCATAATTTCTCAGTATGGGGTGACATATTCTAAACGAAAGAACAAAAAAGAGAATACTAGCATTATTTACGAGATAAAAAAATAATACACAGAATATTTGTGACAGTGGTACATCAGCCCCTTTCAGCCACCAGAATGGGAACAATGGAGGAAAGTTAGTAGGCTCAAAAATTTAAAATTATTTCAATCTCCAGGTTTTGGTAAGGGTCCATTGTTATTGCCTCATTATTTCCTGCACTTTATACCTCTCCAAATTCAATATTTGGAACAATTTTTATTTTTATTCAGCAACTTTTTAAAATTTTTTTTGTTACAACTGTTCATGTACTTCTACCCTTTCCCATGTTGCCCTTCTCTGATCACATCTCTTATTAACTCTTACTGACTACCCCTTATGTCTTTAGAGATCATCCCCCAACCCAACATCACGTAAATAATATTTTTAGTTCAGGAGGTTGGTGTAAGAAACCATTAACTCTCAGTTTGATAAGGATTACGCTGATCATTTTATTCATTGTGTTTTAGAATGCACCATGTGCTGCTAAGTAGTAGTTCCCTACAACTTGCTAAAAAGTGCTATCTACTATATATATTTTTGTGTCTTAATCGTATATATTTTCGTGCTTTGAATTTAACCAAACATATAACATGCAATATCTCAGTATACATTCTTCTAGATTAGCACTTTCTTTTGCCTGTCTCCTCAGTTGGAGTGTATTGTGGCTTTTTATGTAAAGTGATCAGTACACTGATAAGCCAAATCATTATGACCACTGCCCACCGCAACACTGGATGCCGCCTGGTCGCATTGCAGGCACATGATGCAGTATTCAAAGTATGTAAACGAAGCAGAAATGGACAGGGATCACCTAGTGAAGACATGGCCTGCAAATGGGGAAATCCGTGAGTCTCACAAAGAGCAGATTATTACTATGCAGAGTCTATGAACAGATATCTCAAAAATGGTGAAGTTGGTCAAATGTTCACATGCTACTGTCATGAGCATCTATGGAAATAGGTAGAAGGGCAGTGAACTACCACTAGTTGCTAGAAGGTTGAACGTGACATCCACGACTCTTCACAGAGTGTGGGGTTCAGAGGCTTGTCTGCTCTGTAAAATAGCATAAATGATGATTTGTGGCATCTCTGCCCAAAGAACACAATGTTGGTGCATGCACAAGTGTTTTGGAGCACAATCCATCCATTGTACGTTGTTAACATGAAGCTCTGCAGCAGACCAACTCTACATGTTCACATGTTGACCCAACAACATCATCAATTACAATTGCAGGGTCATGAGACCATTGGGATTTGACCATCGATCTATGAAAACATGTTGGCTCTTTGGATGAATAACATTTTTGCTACACTACGTCAATGATCGTCTCCAAAAATGCCCCCATTGAGCTAATTGGCAGCTCAAAACGTGTAGTGAGCCATGGACACTGGTTAGTGGAAACAGTACTGTGATATGGGAGACATTCTCCTGTGCTCACGTGGGACCTGTGGTAGTAATAAAAGACACCACCTGCATCCCTTTATGTTTGATGCCTTCCCCAACAGCGATGTCATCTTTCAGCAATAGAAATGTCCATGTCTCAGAGCCAGAACAGTGCTTCAGTGGTTTGAGGAGCATTATAGTGAAATTGTGGTGTTGTTTTGGTGATCAAATCTGCCTGATGTAAATCCTATGGAACCCATCTGGGTCGCTATCTGTAACCATACCTCCACAAGCCCATCAACAAACTGTCAGAACCCTGATTGCAGAACAGTGGTGTATTTCACTCCAAGGATGGACAAACAAGCTATTAAACAGGTGGTCATAATCTGGCTCATCAGTGTATGTGGTTACCCTGGTAAACAATGCAACTTCGACAGCTGAAACATAATGCAAATTTATGTGCCTATGCACTATTACTATTACTAACTCAACATCATTCCGTGGCCATGAGCAGACAGATTGCATCACATGTTAGTGATTATATATTAAACACACTGCTAAAACTAAGATGACAGACAATAAGCATTACACAATGCTGATGTTATAAACAGTGATTATAAACTACACTTTACATGTCCTTAATGTTTCGAGTTTGTGGCTTCACATGTGATGGTACCATGTTAACCAGTCTACAATTCCACTTGTAGAGAAAAATTCATTTACAGGATATAGTTCTGTTGTTTGACCAGATGTGTCAGTCTAGTTCTGAATATCCTCAGTGGCAATGTTGAAATATTCAGTGGTAGGTGGTTGAACATCTTCAGGGCTGCTGTGAGAAAACTGTCCAGTGCTTTACTTCTGCTTGAAATATCAGTGTGGCCTTATTTTGCATGTGATAGTTATCCAAATGCTTGTTCAGTATATTTATTAGAAAATTTATGTATGGATCAATTTAAGCTGTATTTGATGTTTCCTCATTCTGATTTCATTCCTGTTGCTGTTGAGCAGTATTCTAATACAACCTCCACTTCTCATCAGTAGTTAACTAATACTTCGGAAAGGGTGGGGTGGGGAATGTAGACACTATAATACTATCTATACAAAATGAATTTTCACTTTGCAGCAGAGCATGTGCTGGTTTCAAACTACCTGCAGACTAAAACTGTGAGCCATACCAGGACCCAAACTAGGGTCCTTTGGCTATTGTGGGCAACTACTTTTCCAACTGAGCTATTCAGACATGATGCAGTACCCACCCTCACAGCTTTAATTCTGCCTTTACCTCATATCCTAACTTCCAGAGTTCACAGAAATTCTCCCTTTGTACTTTGCAGAACTAGCATTCATAGAAGAAAGGGTATTGCAGAGACATGGCTTAACTGCAACCTGGATGATTGTGTTCATAATGAATTTTCACTGTGCAGCAGAGTGCGCACTGATTTGAAACTTCCTGACAGATTAAAACTGTGTGCCACAAGGTATGCAGGAGAACTCCAGTGATGTCTGTAAGGTAGGAGATGTCTTATTGGTGGAAGTAAAGCTATAAGGGTGTACTGTGCTTAGGCAGCTCAATCAGTAGAGCAATTGCCCATGTAAGGCATAGGTCCCAGTTTTGAGTTCCTGTCAACCACACAGTTTTAAACTGCCAGTAAGTTCAACTGTATATGCAGTTAAATCCCTTAGCAGTTTTGTTAAAAATCACGTTGATATAATTTACACCTATATGTCCAGTAGCATATACAAAAATGTAACTGAAATCCCATTAACAAGGTCTTGTGTGTAACATGGGGTATGTACTCTACTGTGTTACCATGTCAAAAATGTTCAGATATTGAAAGAAGTGAAACAAGTCTACTACTGTATTAGCAAATCTATTTTTGTTCACACTTTTATAAATAACTATTTCTGCTGCATGTTTCAGACTTTCAGGTAATACACTATTTACAGAGTTAGTTTAGGGACGTTTCTGAAAAATCAGTGAACTGTTTCAAAAAGCCACTTGGTACTCCGTTGTACCCAGAATAGTTCCAACATTTCAACAGTAAGATGATTAAATATCACTAATGGGACCAAAACTAGCTACAAATACCTAAAAAAGATTTTGTTTAGTTGTCATAACAGATGCTGGGCAGTTTCAGATGGTTACATTTACATTTCTTAACATAGTGAAAGTTTTCATTGTAAAATTACTTCACCAGATGATCTTACTACTGTTTAACAATCATAATTTACCTCCAGTGCTGGTTAATGGCAGGAGCATATATCCATGGCAACCTTAACACTGCATAGTCTGCAAAACACAATTGCCACAACCTTTTTAATTTACTGTGTTTCTGTGTGAGATAGTTGCACAGTCCATATTTATTGTATTTTTTAATTACATAGTTTCATACATTCATAATAAACGGGATTGTAAATTTATGATGACAGAATTACAGAACAGAGTTTATAGGTACCACGATAATACACTGTAGTTGTATTTTAAGAATAATGTGAGCTCTTATCACAAGAAAGCTGTCATTATGTAATGTATGTGATAGAACTGCTGATCGGTACATACCTAATTAGGAGGTGAAGCATCAGTACTGTCATAGGCACATATAAAAATACACTATCCTCCATGTATTGTACAATCATAGAACATTTTATGAGCTCAAATGTAATGAGGTATCTCAAACAGAATGACCTCTTCAATGCCAATCACCTTGCATTTAAAAAACACAACTCAACACTTTTTCACATGGCGTTCTGTAGGTCAGGAAACAAGGCAATCAGGGAAGTCCAGTATTTCTCACTTTTGGAATTTGACTCAATATCACATCTATGCTTGTTATGAAAAACATGATCATATGGGCTATCATGTTAAATTTGTGACTGGATTCAGAACATCTTGGTTGACACAGTATGTTATTTCTGATGGAGAGTCTTTGACAGATGTTGAAGAAACTTCAGGTGTGTTTCAGGTAAGTGTGTTGGGACTCTTCCTATTGATGCTGTATATTAATGATCTTGCAGACAGTGTTAATAGCCATCTCTATGTCTAGGCAATGCCTATGTAAGACAATAAGTGTCTGGTGCAGTTGTTGATCGGTTACTGTTGCTACAATGGCGGGTTATCAAGATTTAAGTGAGTCTGAACGTGATGCTAGTCGGTGCACGAGCGATGGGACACAGCATCTCCAAGGTAGTAATTTTCCCCTACGACCATTTCAGGAATGTTCCATGAATATAATATCAGGAATCTGGTAAAACATCAAATCTCTGACATTGCTGTGGCTGGAAAAAGATCCTACAAGAATGGCACCAGTGACAACTGAAGAGAATTGTTCAATGTGACAGAAGCACAATCCTGCAAACTGTTGCAGATTTCAAAGCTGGGCCATCAACAAAAGTGAGTGTGCAAACCATTTTGTGACACATCATCAATATGGGCTTTTGGAGCTGAAGGACCGCTTGAGTACCCTTGATCACAGCACAACACAAAGCCTTATGCCTCTCCTGGACCTGTCAATGCCAACAATGGACTATTGATGACTGGAAACATGTTACCAGGTTGGACGATTCTCTTTTCAAATTGTATGGGTATGGAGACAACCTCATGAATCGATGGACCCTGCATGTCAGCAGGGGACCGTTCAAGCTGGTGGAGGCTCTGTAACAGTGTGGGGCGTGTGCAGTTGGAGTGATATGGGACCCCTTATATGTCTAGATATGACTCTGACAGGTGAAACAAATGTAAGCATCCTGTCTGATCACCTGCATCCATTCATGTCAGTTGTGTATTCCAACGGACTTGGGCAATTCCAGCAGGATGATGCAAAATCCCACAAGTCCAGAGTTGCTACAAAGCAGCTCCAGAAACACTCTTCTGGATTTATACTCTTGAGCTGGCCATCGCACTCCCGAACATTACTGAGCATATCTGGGAGGCCTTGCAACGTGCTCTTCAGAAGAAATCACCACCATCTCATACTCTTAATGATTTATGCACAGCCCTGCAGGATTCAGTGTCAATTCCCTCCAGCACTACTACTTCAGACATTAGTCGAGTCTATGCTATTTCGTGTTGTGGCAATTCTGCATGCCCGTAGGGCCCCTTCACAATATTAGGTAGGTGTACCACTTTCTTTTGCACTTCAGTGTATAATGAAGTACTGTCTGAAAGAAGCTGCATCAATATTCAGTCATATATTATCCAAGAATTGGCATCTCATATCCAATTTTTTTTTTAAATGTAAAATTGTGCTCTTTACAGAATGAAAAAGATATAGTATCCCATGGTTACAATATCAGTGAGTCTGTTTGAATCAGTCAGCTCATATAAATACCTGGGTGCAACAATTTTTAGGGTTGTAAAACAGAGTGACCACATAGATTCAGTTGTAGGTAAAGTGGGCAGCAGACACTGGTTTGCTAATAGAATACCAGGAAAATGCAGTTAATCTATAAAGGAGATTGCTTACAAAATACTTGTACAGCCCATTCTAGAGCAGTGTTGAAGTGTATAGAGCAGAGGAAAGAGGAGTAGGTGGGGAAGATTGAAAAGAGAAGGAAGGCCCCAGGATGAGAGAGACCCAAGTGTTAGGAGGACAAGAGGAGAAAAGATCTGAACTCTGAATTTTATTTTGGTTTATTATGACATAGTGAAACACAATTCACTTAATTTTTTGATTTTATAAACTACTTGTTTTCTATGAAATTTTAGGCAGCAGCAATATATGTAATTTTCTTCTTGCAGATGGCTGTGAGAACCATAAGTGCAGTCACTATGGCATATGTGAGAGCGATGGTGCTGGAACAGTAAGGTGCATATGTCCAGAGGCCTGTGATGATGTAAGTTATGTGCATTATGTACATTACTTTTTACAAACATTGAAAATAAAAAATAAATACATATGCATAATAATATTCATCACTGTATCACTAACAGAAATTCACAGGAAAAATAAGCAAGTTAACCTATTGTGTACCCTCATCAGTGAAACCTGAATATGACACCACTGATTTCATTGCATTGATGACAATTGACTCTAGAGATTCCTAGTGTTGCTCACAACTTTATGTACATGTTTCTCAGATGAGCAGTTTTTCCTTGTTAATGATGCTATGATACTCAGGAAATTAACTTCGTCTGCAGCATAAGACACAATTTCGTCTGTAGAAGTACATTTATCAGTATTTTCTTCCAGGAAAACAACTTCCTTTTATTGTTCATGGTGTACTGGCAATTGTAGAACTTCATGGAAATATACTTAGTTGTCTCTAGTATGCACGATGTGGTTGTCACGGGTATCACATTTTCCTTCTCAAAGCATCTATGCATAAAGCATCTTCTGTCATAGGCATAATCTCTTGCTAATTAGCACCAAGTAAGGTGGTTTAGGCATTAATACACTGGACTTACATGTGGGAGGAGTGTGATCACATTCCATTTAGCCGTCTTGATTGAGGTTTCCCGTAGTTTTCCTAAATCACTGCATGAGCATGCTGGAATGGTTCATTTCAATAGATCATAGTTGATGTACTTTCCCACCATATCCAGTGTAGCTAGTGTTCCACTTCTAATGACCTCATAGTTCGTAAGTGCCGTATTTCTTGTGCAACTTTTTTTTTAATAGTTGGAAGGAGCCAACTTATGATGTCAGTGTAGAGTCACTCATTTATTTGTCTCCAAATCAGTGTTTTCTATTACTCATTGTAGACTGTTCCATGATGTTTCCATTAAGGAGATGTGTGTGTAAGTTCACCAAAAATTTAAGCAAGCTATCTGTTACTGATCAATTTTGAGAGACAAAGTTCTTACAATAGTTAAATCGTTCAACCCTCCCCCCCCCCCCCCCCCCCTCTTTATCTCCTTCTCCCTCCTCTCCCCCTCCTGTGGCCTGCCCCTCTCTCTCTCTTTCTCTCTCTCCCTCCCCCTCCCACCTTCCCTCCCTCCCTCCTTCCCTCCCTCCCCCCCTCCCCCCCCTCTCTCTCTCTCCCTCTCCCCCCCCTTTGTCTCTCCCCTCTCTATGTGCCTACATACAAGATCAAAAACGGTCTTTAATACTTTAGTTATCCCTCAAAGTAATGTAATACTATCATTATTCATCTAATGCAGAGACATTTTTGTATGACTTTTTCAAACTAAGTTTATTTTTACCATTGCTTTTGGTATTAAACTGTCACCTGATCCATTACAATGACTATGTGTTCTAGGTCATATACAGAGTGTTTACAAAAATTCTTCAGTGAGTTTGTGTTAGGAATATGTCCTACATTTAATGAACAATTGCAACAAACCTATAATCTACTATCACCATATACTACAATATTTTTTAACTTTTATTCAATTTAGCAGTGTCTAGTTGTAAAAGTAAACATTTTTGGCAGTATAATTCATCAACTAATTGATCCCTTTACATTTAAATCTATATCTACCTACATACTCTGCAACCCACTGTGAACTGCAAGGTAGAGAGTGCTTCTCATTTTACAACATACAAATGGACCATGAGCTAATACCAGATTGAATCACCATAAATGTACACTTTGGTGACCTGATAATAATTTCTAAGCCACTGCCATTCAGGCATCCTGCAAAATCCCTGTCATAAATACGGCTCTTCTCATTAGTAGGGTGTAGATTTTGGACATGGAGTGTGACCCTAGGTAAATGAAAGACACTCTGAAAACACTTTGCTTTATTTAGAAGTCTAATAGCTATTACCTTGACTAACATATCACAGAATGCTACTGTCACAAAAAAAAAGAAAGAAACCATTATCACAATTTTTAAATTCGATTTCTCTGTCACTGCAATTTCATTGACTTATATTTAACATATGCTTGTACAGAATCTCATAGATTCCAGTACTTTACAAGGACAGTTGCCTCACTGTCCTATTGTTGCTTTTTAATATGTGTGCCATTGCACTCTGTGTGACAACACTGACTTCTAGTGGCTTCAATCAATATCGTAACCTCACAACTCCTAAACAAACAAACACAATTTATGTATTTAACAGAAAGGTACTGTGCACATTTTACCGCACAGTGTTGGCTGTAGTAATATGCTGGCATTTGGAATCATTCCTTTAATTCAAAAATGGCAGAAGTCTCATCAACTGCTTCTTAACATTAATAAGAGGAATAGGAGAATTACTTTTATGTATTTGTTTTATTGTTATCTGACTTAAGTTTTTCTCTTCCAGTTGGAAGCTCCTGTTTGTGGCACTGACAGCATCACATACAGAAATGAGTGTGAGCTGAGGAGAAGTTCCTGTCAGCTTCAGAAGGCTCTTGCTGTGGCTTATAGAGGAGCTTGTGGTAATAATATATGAAAGATCCTGTACACTCTGAAGTAGAAGCAATTCCACATTAGTTACTAGATCACTTTTGTAACAACAGAATTTAATGAATTATATTTTCCACGTGTGTAGTTTTTTCTTAAAAAATTTAAGATCTTCAACCATGTAAAATCTTTTGCTTGGACTTATGTCCTGTCTTTGCTGACTTTAAACTTAGTTTTGTGAACATAAATTGGTGCACTGGTTTGTACATGTACCCAATACAGAGTCCTCAAAATAATTTTTGTTTATATCTGATTAATAAATTTGCTTTTCTTTTACCAGATCTGTGTGAAGGCATAAAATGTGAACTTGGTACCCACTGTGAATCAGGAAAATGCACTTGTGTTAGCAACTGCACCAACAGTAGCTTGTCACCTCTCCAGCGATCAGAACCAATCTGTGCTTCAAATGGGCAGACATATGCTAATGAGTGTGAAATGAGACATGCCTCCTGTTCTCAGCCTGTTGGCTCATCACCACTTAGGGTTGTTTTCTTTGGAGAATGTAGAGAACGAGCTGGTTACACAGCAGCAGCAATCCTAAGTGAGTGTAAAAATGTTCTAAAAGTATTATGAGTAATAATGCTGGGTACAGTGTGTATATCATAATAGAACAAAATCAAGATCTAGCCTCATTGGTACGGCAGGCATGTTAATCCTATGTATTCATTGGAAACCTATCCTTTGACTTATTAGTAAGTATGTGGATCCAGAAATATATGAGCCTTGAAAACCTGAGAAGTTAAGTAACAGAAGGAGCTGTCACTTACCCAATGTTAATGACATTCTGGTCAGGCACTGTGCCACAGTACCTTGTGACCACATGGTTTTCCTTGGTTCTTGTCTTTCTCTGATGTAGGAGTTTTCTTCTTCCTCTTCTCTTTCTTTAAAAGAAAGTCAAATCTTGGGATTCAACCATGTTTCTAACTTTATGATGTCCATGTTTTAGCTACTGAATATTAATGCTGTTTGAGACAGAAGTGAGAATCATGTTGAATTTCCAGCTTTTGTAAATTTGAATTCTCAAGTCCTAGAAGAGAAAAATTATATATAAGACAGAAAAAAGATTATAACTAAATGAGAGGACTAAAAATAAAATAATCTTCTTCCTACTTTACAGATTGACTGTCTCTCTCTCGCTTCTGCCAGACCATCTGTCATTGTGTGTATATGTTGTTGTTGGATGAACATAGATGAAATCTTTGATCTCACAAAATTCAGTCACACATATTTACCTTTATACCTGGAAGCCAAAAACCAGTTAGTTAAATAGATGCAGACTATGCATAGCAAGAAATTTGTTTATGTCAAACATAAATTTAAGTTTTAGGAATTATTTTCTGAAAGTATTTGTGTGGGGTGTAGCCACCATGGATGATAAATGGTCCAGACAAGAAGATAATAGAAGCTTTTGAAATATGATGCTACATGAGAAAGCTGAAGATTACATAGGTGGATTGGGTAACTGATGAGGAATTACGGAATCAAACTGGGGTGAAAAACTGTGGTACAACTTGAGTATTAGGAAGTATCAGTTGATAGGACACATTCTGAGGTATCGAGGTATCATCAGTTTGGTAATGGAGAAAAGTGGGGGAGAGGGGGCAGGGGGATTTGTAGTGGGAGATGAAGGCTTGACTATAGCAAGCAGATTTTCTCAGGATAGACTAGCATAGAGAGCTGCATTAAACATCTCTTCAGAATGCAAGACTATAACAACAAAAAACTACAGTAGTAGTAGTAGTAGTAGTAGTAGTAGTAGCTGGACTCCTGTCTATATATCATCTACATGTAACATATAGTACCATAAAAATTATGTACAGTATTTTATAAACAGCAGAATTGCATAAGCTAAAAAGAGAGAAATTTTTGGTTTGCATGGAGGGTTAAGGTTCTTTCAAACAAATGTACTTACAAAGACCATGATTAAAAGAAAGAAAGAGGCATTTTTTTTTGTTTGCGTGGAAGATTGTGTTTCATTTATACATCTATATCTATACTCTGCAAACCACCTTGAGGTGCATGGCAGAGGGTATATCCCATTGTGCCAATTATTAGGGTCTCTTCCTATTCCATTCATGTATGGCGTGCGGGAAGAGTGATTGTTTGAATGCCTCTGTGCATGCACTAATTTTTCTAATCTTATCCTCATGATCCCTATAGGAGCGATATGTAGGGGGTTGTAGTATAATGCTACAGTAATCATTTAAAGCCAGTTGTGAAACTTTGTTAATAGACTTTCTTGGGATAGTTTATGTCGGTCTTCAAGAGTCTGCCAGTTAAGTTCCTTCTCTGTGACAATCTCCCACAGATCAAACAAATCTGTGACCATTCATGCTGTCCTTCTCTGTATATGTTAAATATCCCCTGCTAGTCCTATCTGGTAAGGGTCCCACACACTTGAGCAGGATTCTAGAACCAGTCACATGAGTGATTTGTAAGCAATCTCCTTTGTAGACTGATTACACTTTCCCAGTATTCTACCAATAAACCAAAGCCTACCACCTGCCTTACCCACAACTGAACGTATGTGATCATTCCATTTCATATCCCTACAAAGTTTTACACTCAGGTATTTGTATGAGTTGGTCAATTTCGACACTGAATCATTGATATTATAGTCAAAGGATATTACATTTTTTCGTTTTGTGATGTGCAAAATTTTACATTTATGAACATTTAGAGCAAGTTTCCAATATCTGCACCACGTTGAACTCTTATCAGTATTCAACTGTATATTTATGCTGCTTCTTTCAGATAGTACTTCATTATAGATAACTGCATCATCTCCAAAGACCCTGATTTTACTGTTAATATTGTCTGAAAGGTCATTAATATACAACATGAACAGCAAGGGTCCCAACACACTTGCTCGGGGCACACCAAAGTTACTTCTACATCTGATAATGACTCTCCATGTAAGATAACATGCTGTGTCCTTCCTACCAAACAGTCCTGTGCTTTTTTCCATGAACTGGGCACGTCCTTTTGAAGGGCTCTACAGTAGATTATAGTTATAAGAGGGGCTAACTCAGCTGCAAATTCAGTGTAGAATCTGACAGGGATTTCATCAGGGCCTGGAGATTTGTTCAGTTTCAACTATTTCAGCTGTTTTTCAACACCACTGACTCTAGTTCAAAGAGCATTCAAAAAGTTTTTTTTAATTTTTTGCAGGAGGAGAATGAAAATTTTTGTGAACATACTTGGAACATTTAGCTATACATTGAGCCTACTCAGTGTAGCCTCCATCAGTTGTGACACGTCTGGCCCAACGTTCCTTCCATGATGAAAATGCACTTTGGTAAAATTCTGGGGATTGACTTTTACACCATCTCTTGACACAGGAAATAAGGTCTTTCTCACTATCAAATGCTGTACCATGCAGGTGGGCTTTTAGATGACCAAAGAGGTAAAAATCAGACAGAGCTCAGAGTGTAGGGAGGATGAGGAACAACCCATGATTTTCTCCTGCGTCATAAGGACTGTATGGGGTTTGGCATTGTTTGGGGTGTAGTCTGATGAAATGATCCTGAAACTGTGGTCTGTGCATCTTGATGGCACATCACAGCTTGTCCAATAACAAATAGTAATGGTCCCAGTTGATTGTAAAGCCAGGTTCCAAAAAGTAAATGAAAATGACACCACACTGATCCCAGAAAAAGGAGTCCGTCACATTTTGGCCTGCTGTTCGTAAAAGTCTTGGTTTCTTCTTCCGGGGAAACCCAGATGACGCCACTCCATGGATTGGGTTTTGCTCTCAGTTTCATACCAAAACAACCATGTTTCGTCCTGGGTAATGATGCCATCAAAACACTGTTTCCACTCTTCAGTAAAGGTCTTCATGAGACCCTCGCACAAATGTCCAGTAGAGAGAAATCACCTTCTTTAAACCTCTGCAACCACCACTGGATTCTGCTGGAATCTACTGTGTCCTCCCATAAACAGGGAGCAACTTCCTGTGAATCAGTGTGGCAGAGTCATCACTGGTCTTGAAGAGGAACTCCGTCACCGACCGTTGCCGCAAGCCGTTGCCATTATGGCTCACATGTAGATAAAGGAAAATACTTTTATATACCAATGTATAGCTAAATGTTCCAAGTATCTTCACCAAAAAAATTCATTCTCCTCCTGCAAAAAATAATAAAATTAGGAACAACTGTGCAAAACATTTTGAACGCCATTTTTACTTATTTCATTCAAATTTTCAGTGGGACAAGGATTAAATTGTGGCAATTCTCCTGGATTTTCCTTTGTAAAGGAACATTTGGCTTTTGCTTTGCATTCTCAGTTTCAGTTTCTGTCTCATTCACTATGTACTGGACACTAACTTTGGTGGCACTAACAGCATTTACATGTAACCAGAATTTCTTTGGATTTTGTGAAATGTCATTTGACAATATTCTGCTATTGCAGATGTTGAAGGCATCACACGTAGCTCTCTTGTCAGCCATACATACTCCATTCAGCATATCTCTATCTGTAACTCTATGCTATGTTTTACACCCGTTATGGAGCAATCTGTTTCTTGATAAGTTTCTTTGCAGTTACTGTGTACCATGGAGGTTACCTCCCATTATGAACTGTTCTACTAGGTACATATCTGTCCAGTGAATGGTCAATATTCTTTTAAATATGAGCCAGAGTTCCTCTAAATGCTCCTGACATGTGCTGAAACTTTCAACTTGCTAATTGAGGAATGATACTACTGATTTTTTTAACTAGTTTACTGAACATATATATCTTTCTACTTGTTTTAGTTATCCTTTGTACTTTGGTAATCATTGTTGCCGCAGCCACATCATGGTCACTGATACCAGTTTTGATGTGGACATCCTCAAAGAGGCCAGGTCTATTTGTTCCCATTAGATCAAGATATTTCCATCATGAGTGAGGTTCCTAACTATTTGTTCTACGTAGTTTTGAAATTTCAAAGTCTCTGGTTCAGTCCTTCCAAGGGCCACAATCAGTTCTGGGGACAATGGTGCAAATTATGAGCTTCGTTGAAACTCCGCATGCAAGTCTGGTCTAGTCAACCTGTTCATTTCCAAGCACATGTGCTTCTCCATGGGAAACAGAATATTTCACAAAATGGAAGCAATGTCCAGAAAGAAAGAAACTTCCACATTGGTCTGTGTATGTGCGGATGGATATGTGTGTGTGTGTGTGTGTGTGTGTGTGTGTGTGTGTGTGTGTGTGTGTGTGCGAGTGTACACCTGTCCTTTTTTTCCCCTAAG